>NC_091284.1:816688686-816997575 GCF_032444005.1 Ranitomeya imitator | reverse complement strand
ATTTCTAGGTTCAGTGTCCCTTCGCAGTGACTGTGCCTCCATTACGCTGGGTACATATGGTAAGTCCACCCCTGGTCCCGGTAATCCCCATGTATGTGGTTGGACATTCCCCCGTGCCGCAGAACACTAATAATCTTGTGATAAATATTAGATTACGAGCGGGGAGTCATTAAATTCTACAATTACAAAGATAATTTCATTTTACCACATGGAACACGAGCGACAGGTGAAAGTTCATTCCCTTTAATTTTGCAAACACCTGTCGGTACATTTGTTAAATTCGGGACAGTAGCGCGGGCGAGCCAACAACGTTCATCCTTCATCTGTCGGACTATTAATTCTGCCATGTTTGGATAAGACAAAATAACAAGATGAAGCCCCCGCTTCATTACGGCATGTGCGCCTATTTTTCTCTAGTTTTTCCTATTTTGATACTTTTTTTTTGTTTGGCGCCAAATTCTTTTCATTTTTTCCTATTTTGAGGTCTATTTTTCTACCTAATCACCTGTTCGCCGTTGTGTTTGCGGCCCGGTCAATATTTGTGTATTTTTTTCAAAAATCGTAAAATTTTGGCTGAAAATGTTCTCCTCTCCCCCTCAAAATGAATTTTTTTTTTTGCACACCATAACTTTTTTGTACTAATGTTAGAGTCGGGCGTCATTTTAAAGAAACGTGCTCTGAAAGGTAAAAGCCAAAAATAATATACTTTTTTTTTTTTTGTATTAAATTCATGAACCTCTTGTGCTACATTTTGAAAATATACCAATAAAAAGAAAGATGATAACAAAAATCCAAATATTGAATCTACCTGAGGGTCCTCGCCCCTGTGTCAGTCTGTCATTGTTAGTTTTACTGTAAGTGATATTTGTATTTTGATGTAACCCCTTGTCATGTACAGCACCATGGAATTATTGGTGCTATAGAAATTAATAATAATAATAATAATAATAATAATAATAAAAATCTGACCCAATATCTATTGCGTTTCCTGATTGGGTGACGATCAATTATAACATGGTGTAGTAAATTATTCTATCCCCTATTGTGACACCCCAGGAATCTGGCTGTCACAGTGGTATTGCCTGCCTCTCGGGGAGGGTTATGCCATGCCTGGAAGTGAGAAGGATCACCTTAACAGGTATCACACACACAACACTTTTTGACTCCAGGTCAGAAGGGGGAGCTCTAGACTCTGTTTCAGGGTTGCTTCCCTATATATATTCTGGTTGGAGGAGGAGTTAGGGGAGTCTGTGGGGAAAGCTGGAGGGGAGAAGGAGCACAGGAGGAAAGAAAAACTGAAGTGGAGCTGTGACTGGGCTCCCTCCAGGTTCAAGCGCAAGAAACCAGACACCGGAAGTCTGAGGTTGTGGGGGAACTGTATGCTCCCATGGCAGAAATCGGTGGGCAGAAGACTCCAAGTCTCCTGGCCACAATTACACCCGAAGGCACAGCAGCAGATTAGAGCCCGGAGTCACCATGAGAAGGGACACCTGTAAAAAGACTCGAGTTGCCTAACATGCAGGTAGTGTCCACCTAGAGGGACAGATTGAGAAAGCACCTTGTGTGAAGCCTCAGGCAGCAAGGGACAGAGAACACAGTGCAGTAAGGAAGGCTTCCAACCCCACCTGGCTAGGGGGATTCCGAATCGCTTCCAGGTGGCCCGGATTCCAAAGATCACCTGTAACCTGTATCAGAGCTTCACCAGTAAAAGGTAAAGAGACTGCAACCCCATGTCCTCCAATTCTATCCTGCATCTCCACATCTACTATCCCTTACCAACTACACCGAGATCCCTGAGGACTAAGCTCTACCTGTGAAGAGCTATAGCATCTAAGCTGCAATACCATCATCCACAGTGGACCCCTTTAAGCAGCGTTGGCCATCCCTGGCCGAGTACCACAGGTGGCGTCATGAACATTACTACATTAGACTTTATTCCCATTTTCATTAAACCCCCTTTTACTGTATGCCCAGGGCCACTGACCGGGTCACTATCACCATAAGCACTAGGTTTGAGCGAAACGGGTCGGCAATTTTCAGAAGTTGCCGACTTTTGGCAAAGTCGGGTTTCATGAAACCCGACCCGACCCCTGTGTGGGGTCGGCCATGAAGTCGGTGATCTTCTGAATCTGGAATCGGAATTCCGATACCGATTCCCGATATGTTTAAGATATCGGGAATTGGTATCGGAATTCAGATTTAAGTGTAAAATAAAGAATTAAAATAAAAAATATCGCATACTTACCCTCTGACGCGCCCTGGTACTAACCGGGAACCTTCCTTCCTTAGAATCAGCCTTCCAGGACCTTGCGGTGACGTCGCGGTGACGTCGCGGCTTGTGACCGCTCGCGCGACCAATCACAAGCCGCGACGTCACCGCGACGTCACCGCAAGGTCCTGGAAGGCTGATTCTAAGGAAGGAAGGTTCCCGGTTAGTACCAGGGCGCGTCAGAGGGTAAGTATGGCGATATTTTTTATTTTAATTCTTTATTTTACACTTAAATATGGATCCCAAGGCCTGAAGGAGAGTTTCCGCTCCTTCAGACCCTGGGAACCATTGGAAACCCAATGCATTGCATTGGGTTTCGAGTTTCGGCCGACCCCGACTTTTTTATAGGATCGGCCGATTTCACTCGACCCGACTTTTGAAAAATTCGGGTTTCGTGAAACCCGACCCGATCCTATAAAAGTAATGGTCGCTCAACCCTAATAAGCACCCCTTTAAGAACAGAACCGGCCATTGCCGAGTACCCCACAGTCCTAGCGGGTGCTCCACTATGGTGTTTGACCTCTTTCTGACATCTGCAATACATGTACAGAGGATATCGGGGGCGTATGTATGGAGTCATAGGAATCAGAATAAAATGATACCTTGATATCTGCGATTGGATGTTTTATTCCTGAGAAATCCATGTTTTTCTTAATATGTAAATGAGGTGTTACGATCTATGGGCCGGACATAGATCTCCCTGAGATTCTGTCTCCAGAGCTTATTTTATATGAAAGGGGGAGTTAGAAGGGTGAGACATGTGCATCAGGAGTCTACCTAGTCCATGCCCTCATTATCGCCCGCCTTGACTACTGTAACCTCATGCTCTGTGGCCTCCCCTCTAACACTATCACACCCCTCCAATCTATTCTAAACTCTGCTGCCCGACTAATCCACCTGTCCCCCCGCTATTCCCGACCTCTCCCCTCTGCCAATCCCTGCACTGGCTCAAAATTACCCACCGACTCCAGTTTAAAACCCTAACCATGGCATACAAAGCCATCCGCAATCTGTGTCCTCCATACATCTGTGACCTCGTCTCCCGGTACTTTCCTGCACGCAACCTCCGATCCTCACAAGATCTCCTTCTCTACTCCCCTCTTATCTCGTCTTCCCACAATCGCATACAAGATTTCTCTCGCGCATCAACCCTACTCTGGAACTCTCTACCACAACACATCAGACTCTCACCTACCATGGAAACCTTCAAAAAGAGCCTGAAGACCTACCTCTTCCGACAAGCCTACAACCTGCAGTAACCACCGATAGACCAAACCGCTGCATGACCAGCTCTACCCTCACCTACTGTATCCTCACCGATCCCTTGTAGATTGTGAGACCTCGTGGGCAGGGTCCTCTCTCCTCCTGTTCCAGTCGTGACTTGTATTAAGATTACTATACTTGTTTTTATTATGTACACCCTTCCTTACATGTAAAGCGCCATGGAATAAATGGCGCTATAATAATAAATAATAATAATAATCAGTAGAGCAGCCTGTCAGTCATAACATTTTCTCCTTTCATAAGCTCTGGAGGCAGATTCTCGGGGAGATCTATGTCCGGCCCCTAGATCTTAACATCCCATTTATATATTAAGAAAAACATGGATTTCTCTGGAATAATACATTGGATTGCTGATATCAAGGTATCATTTTATTCAGCTTCCTATGGCCTACATATCCATATACCCTAGATAGCTTGGGAGGATGGATCCCACTGACAGATTCCCTTTAAATTCCAGTGTTAATCTCTGATAGATTTATTTAAATAGTGCAGTCCCATGGGGCATTCGTTCCGGCTCGCATTGCCTCCACTTATCCCTGACGTAATCACAGCTTGCAAATACAAAACATTGTCTGTACCCCAAAGTGATACCAGTGAAAAAGTCTGCCCACCTCGCAAACTATAAGCCCTAAATCATCAAATTTAAAAAAAAAAATAACCGGTCCCAGAAAATGACGACAGAAACCATATATATTTTTTTTACACCTTTCAGATTTAGCCCCTTAGCGACCGCCGATACGCCTTTTAACGGCGGCCGCTAAGGGTACTTAAACCACAGCGCCGTTAATTAACGGCGCTGTGGAAAAAGTCAATAGCGCCCCCCAGAGGCCGATTTTCTCCGGGGTCTCGGCTGCCGGGGGTAGCCGAGACTCCAGAGAACATGATTCGGGGTTTTTTTAACCCACCCCGCATTTGCGATCGCCAATAATTAACCGTTTACCGGCGATCGCAAAAAAAAAAAAAAAACGCGATCTCTTTTTAATTTCTCTGTCCTCCGATGTGATCGCACATCGGAGGACAGAGAAAAGGGGTCCCAGGTGGCCCCCCAATACTCACCTAGCTCCCCCGATGCTCCTCGTGTCTCCCGGTGGGCGCCGCCATCTTCAAAATGGCAGGCGCATGCGCAGTGCGCCCGCCGGCCGGCACCGGGAGAATCTTTGGGGTCTCGGCTGCCGGGGGTAGCCGAGACCCCAAAGAGCATGATCGGGGTCGGTTTTACCGACCCCTGTTTTGCGATCGCCGGTAATTAACTGTTTACCGGCGACCGCAAAAAAAAAAAAAAAAAGTAAAGTGTAATTCTCTGTCCTCTGATGTGATCGCACATCAGAGGACAGAGAAATAGGGGGATTCGGGGACCCTACAATACTCACCTGTGTCCCTGGATCCTCTTGCTGCTCCTCCTGGCCGCCGGCAGAAGAACATGGCGGACGCATGCCCAGTGCGCCCGCCATCTGTCTCCATCTACCGGCCGGCAGGAGAACAGCAGTTGGGGCTAAAATTAGGGTTAGGGGTAGGGTTAGGGGTAGGGTTAGGGGTAGGGTTAGGGTTAGGTTAGGGTTAGGGGTAGGGTTAGGGGTAGGGTTAGGGGTAGGGTTAGGTTAGGGTTAGGGGTAGGGTTAGGGGTAGGGTTAGGGGTATGGTTAGGGGTAGGGTTAGGGGTAGGGGTAGGGCTAGGGCTAGGGTTAGGGCTAGGGTTGGGGCTAAATTTAGGGTTAGGATTGGGGCTAAATTTAGGGTTAGGGTTGGGGCTAAATTTAGGGTTAGGCTTCTTTCACACTTACGTTGGTACGGGGCCATCGCAATGCGTCGGCTCGACATACCGACGCACGTTGTGAAAATTGTGTACAACGTGGGCAGCAGCTGTAGTTTTTCAACGCATCCGCTGCCCAATCTATGTCCTGGGGAGGAGGGGGCGGAGTTACGGCCACGCATGCGCGGTCAGAAATGGCGGATGCGACGTACAAAAAAATGTTTCATTGAACGTTTTTTTGTGCCGACGGTCCGCCAAAACACAACTGATCCAGTGCACGACGGACGCGACGTGTGGCCATCCGTCACGATCCGTCGGCAATACAAGTCTATGGGCAAAAAACGCATCCTGCGGGCACATTTGCAGGATCCGTTTCTTGTCCAAAACGACGGATTGCGACGGATGCCAAACGACGCAAGTGTGAAAGTAGCCTTAGGGCTAGGGTTAGGGTTGGGGCTAAAGTTAGGGCTAGGGTTGGGGCTAAAGTTAGGGTTAGAGCTGGGATTAGGGTTAGGGTTTGGATTAGGGTTGGTATTAGGGTTAGGGTTGGCATTAGGGTTACGCTTGTGATTAGGGTTAGGTTTGGGATTAGGGTTAAGGTTAGGGTTGTGATTAGGGGTGTATTGGGATTAGGGTTAGGTTTGAGGCTAGGGTTGAGATTAGGATTAGGGGTGTGTTGGATTTAGGGTTTTGATTAGGGTTATGGTTAGGGTTGACATTAGGGTTGTTTTGGGGTAAGGGTTGTGATTATGGTTAGGGTTAGTGATTAGGATTATGGATCAGGTTGGGATTAGGGTTAGGGGTGTGTTGGGGTTAGGGTTGGAGCTAGAATTGGGGGGTTTCCACTGTTTAGGTACATCAGGGGGTCTCCAAACACAACAGCCAATTTTGCGCTCAATAAGTCAAATGGTGCTCCCTCCCTTCTGAGCTCTGCCGTGCGCCCAAACAGTGGGTTACCCCCACATATGGGGCATCAGCGCACTCGGGATAAATTGGACAACAACTTCTGGGGTCCAATTTCTCTTGTTACCCTTGTGAAAATAAAAACTTGGGGGCTACAATATCTTTTTTGTGAAAAAAAAATATTTTTTATTTTCACGACTCTGCATTTTAAACTTCTGTGAAGCACTTGGGCATTCAAAGTTCTCACCACACATCTAGATAAGTTCCTTGGGGGGTCTAGTTTCCAAAATGGGGTCACTTGTGGGGGGTTACTACAGTTTAGGTACATCAGGGGCTCTGCAATCGCAACATAATGCCCACAGACCATTCAATCAAAGTCTGCATTCCAAAAAGGCGCTCCTTCCCTTCCGAGCTCTGCCGTGCGCCCAAACAGTGGTTTACCCCCACATATGGCGCATCAGCGTACTCGGGATAAATTGGACAACAACTATTGCAGTCCAATTTCTCCTGTTACCCTTGTGAAAATAAAAACTTGGGGGCTACAATATCTTTTTTGTGAAAAAAAAATATTTTTTATTTTCACGACTCTGCATTTTAAACTTCTGTGAAGCACTTGGGCATTCAAAGTTCTCACCACACATCTAGATAAGTTCCTTGGGGGGTCTAGTTTCCAAAATGGGGTCACTTGTGGGGGGTTACTACAGTTTAGGTACATCAGGGGCTCTGCAATCGCAACATAATGCCCACAGACCATTCAATCAAAGTCTGCATTCCAAAAAGGCGCTCCTTCCCTTCCGAGCTCTGCCGTGCGCCCAAACAGTGGTTTACCCCCACATATGGCGCATCAGCGTACTCGGGATAAATTGGACAACAACTATTGCAGTCCAATTTCTCCTGTTACCCTTGTGAAAATAAAAACTTGGGGGCTACAATATCTTTTTTGTGAAAAAAAAAAATATTTTTTATTTTCACGACTCTGCATTCTAAACTTCTGTGAAGCACTTGGGCATTCAAAGTTCTCACCACACATCTAGATAAGTTCCTTGGGGGGTCTAGTTTCCAAAATGGGGTCACTTGTGGGGGGTTACTATAGTTTAGGTACATCAGGGGCTCTGCAATCGCAACATAATGCCCACAGACCATTCAATCAAAGTCTGCATTCCAAAAAGGCGCTCCTTCCCTTCCGAGCTCTGCCGTGCGCCCAAACAGTGGTTTACCCCCACATATGGCGCATCAGCGTACTCGGGATAAATTGGACAACAACTATTGCAGTCCAATTTCTCCTGTTACCCTTGTGAAAATAAAAACTTGGGGGCTACAATATCTTTTTTGTGAAAAAAAAAATATTTTTTATTTTCACGACTCTGCATTCTAAACTTCTGTGAAGCACTTGGGCATTCAAAGTTCTCACCACACATCTAGATAAGTTCCTTGGGGGGTCTAGTTTCCAAAATGGGGTCACTTGTGGGGGGTTACTACAGTTTAGGTACATCAGGGGCTCTGCAATCGCAACATAATGCCAACAGATCATTCTATCAAAGTCTGCATTCCAAAAAGGCGCTCCTTCCCTTCCGAGCTCTGCCGTGCGCCCAAACAGTGGTTTACCCCCACATATGGGGTACCAGCATACTCAGGACAAATTGGACAACAACTTTTGGGGTCCAATTTCTCTTGTTACCCTTGTGAGAATAAAAACTTGGGGGCTAAAAAATCTTTTTTGTGGAAAAAAAAATATTTTTTATTTTCACGGCTCTGCATTATAAACTTCTGTGAAGCACTTGGGCATTCAAAGTTCTCACCACACATCTAGATAAGTTCCATGGGGGGTCTAGTTTCCAAAATGGGGTCACTTGTGGGGGATTTCTACTGTTTAGGCACATCAGAGGCTCTCCAAACGCGACATGGCGTCCAATCTCAATTCCAGCCAATTCTACATTGAAAAAGTAAAACGGTGCTCCTTCACTTCCAAGCTCTGCGGTGCGCCCAAACAGTGGTTTACCCCCACATATTGGGTATCGATGTACTCAGGAGAAATTGCACAACAACTTTAGTGGTCTAATTTCTCCTGTTACCCTTGTGAAAATAAGAATTTGTGGGCGAAAAGATCATTTTTGTGTAAACAAAAGCGATTTTTTATTTTCACGGCTCTACGTTATAAACTTCTGTGAAGCACTTGGGGGTTCAAAGTGCTCACCACACATCTAGATAAGTTCCTTGGGGGGTCTAGTTTCCAAAATGGGGTCACTTGTGGGGGGTTACTACAGTTTAGGTACATCAGGGGCTCTGCAATCGCAACATAATGCCCACAGACCATTCAATCAAAGTCTGCATTCCAAAAAGGCGCTCCTTCCCTTCCGAGCTCTGCCGTGCGCCCAAACAGTGGTTTACCCCCACATATGGTGCATCAGCGTACTCGGGATAAATTGGACAACAACTATTGCAGTCCAATTTCTCCTGTTACCCTTGTGAAAATAAAAACTTGGGGGCTACAATATCTTTTTTGTGAAAAAAAAATATTTTTTATTTTCACGACTCTGCATTCTAAACTTCTGTGAAGCACTTGGGCATTCAAAGTTCTCACCACACATCTAGATAAGTTCCTTGGGGGGTCTAGTTTCCAAAATGGGGTCACTTGTGGGGGGTTACTACAGTTTAGGTACATCAGGGGCTCTGCAATCGCAACATAATGCCCACAGATCATTCTATCAAAGTCTGCATTCCAAAAAGGCGCTCCTTCCCTTCCGAGCTCTGCCGTGCGCCCAAACAGTGGTTTACCCCCACATATGGGGTACCAGCATACTCAGGACAAATTGGACAACAACTTTTGGGGTCCAATTTCTCTTGTTACCCTTGTGAGAATAAAAACTTGGGGGCTAAAAAATCTTTTTTGTGGAAAAAAAAATATTTTTTATTTTCACGGCTCTGCATTATAAACTTCTGTGAAGCACTTGGGCATTCAAAGTTCTCACCACACATCTAGATAAGTTCCATGGGGGGTCTAGTTTCCAAAATGGGGTCACTTGTGGGGGATTTCTACTGTTTAGGCACATCAGAGGCTCTCCAAACGCGACATGGCGTCCAATCTCAATTCCAGCCAATTCTACATTGAAAAAGTAAAACGGTGCTCCTTCACTTCCAAGCTCTGCGGTGCGCCCAAACAGTGGTTTACCCCCACATATTGGGTATCGATGTACTCAGGAGAAATTGCACAACAACTTTAGTGGTCTAATTTCTCCTGTTACCATTGTGAAAATAAGAATTTGTGGGCGAAAATATCATTTTTGTGTAAACAAAAGCGATTTTTTATTTTCACGGCTCTACGTTATAAACTTCTGTGAAGCACTTGGGGGTTCAAAGTGCTCACCACACATCTAGGTAAGTTCCTTAAGGGGTCTAGTTTCCAAAATGGTGTCACTTGTGGGGAGTTTCCACTGTTTAGGCACATCAGGGGCTCTCTAAACGTGACATGGTGTCCGATCTCAATTCCAGCCAATTCTGCATTGAAAAAGTCAAATGGCGCTCCTTCACTTCTAAGTTCTGCGGTGCGCCCAAAAAGTGGTTTACCCCCACATATGGGGTATTGGCGTATTCAGGAGAAATTGCATAACAAAATTTATGGTTACATTTCTGTTTTTACACTTGTGAAAATAAAAAAAATGGTTCTGAATTAAGATGTTTGCAAAAAAAAGTTAAATGTTCATTTTTTCCTTCCACATTGTTTCAGTTCCTGTGAAGCACGTAAAGGGTTAATAAACTTCTTGAATGTGGTTTTGAGCACCTTGAGGGGTGTAGTTTTTAGAATGGTGTCACACTTCATTATTTTCTATCATATAGACCCCTCAAAATGACTTCAAATGTGATGTGGTCCCTAAAAAAAAAAGATGTTGTAAAAATGAGAAATTGCTGGTCAACTTTTAACCCTTATAACTCCCTAACAAAAAAAAAATTTGTTTCCAAAATTGTGCTGATGTAAAGTAGACATGTGTGAAATGTTATTTATTAACTATTTTTCGTGACATATCTCTCTGATTTAAGGGCATAAAAATACAAAGTTTGAAAATTGCAAAATTTTAAAAATTTTCGCCATATTTCCGTTTTTTTCATAAATAATCGCAAGTAATATCGAAGAAATGTTACCACTAACATGAAGTACAATATGTCACGAAAAAACAATCTCAGAATCACCGGGATCCGTTGAAGCGTTCCAGAGTTATAACCTCATAAAGTGACAGTGGTCAGAATTGCAAAAATTGGCCCGGTCATTAAGTACCAAATTGGCTCTGTCACTAAGGGGTTAGTTACCCGCTAAAATAGTAAAAAAAATAAATAAATACAATTTGAGTTTCGCCATAATCTTATCGACCTGGAGAAACATGTTAACGGGTTGTTGTTTTTTTTTTTTTTATCAAACAATGAACATAATTAAAACAAAACCCATAAAACAATGGTGGAATTGCATTTTTTTTAACCATTTCACTGCACTAGGATTTTTTTCCAGTACAATAAATGGTAAAATGAATGGTGACATTGAAAAATACAACGTGTCCTGTAAAAAATGAGCCCTCATATTGGATGGAAAACTTAAAAAGTCATGGCCAGTGACGTAACTTGAAGCTCGTGGGCGCTATTGACAGCTCCAATTCGGCCCCAAGTGTTTGCAAGTCTTTAGTAGTAATGGTCTTTTCATATGGGTCAAAGTGACCTTTTGGTCCCCTCCTAGGCTTCAGGGCCTGGGTGTTATTGCAACCCTTGTGCCTAATTCCGCCCCTGGTCATGGCTATTGGAAGAAGGGAAGGAAAAAACCAGAGTCCAAAAACTGAAAATTCATCAGACTGTCATGTTTTCCACTCAATGTCCTGTGAGTTTCGTAAGGCACCATCAATAAAGTATGGATGCAAAATGTCCACATGTGCAAATCATATAGACCTTCTCCTAGAGACAAACATATTCAGGAGTCTCCAGGTAGATTGAGAATGAGCTAAAGTCATGATTACCAGAATATTCCCTATGGGGACAAACGTTTCACACTGATTCCATAAGTTTCCGAATTCTTGATGTTGTTACAACTTTTTGATCATCGGAGAACACTGAGATCGTTCACGAGGCGCGAGCGAAGCTGCGGCTGTGCTCTTGGTGCAACTCGTGGGTGCCCCGCGTGTGACCTCCGAGACTAATAACAATAGTAATAATAAGCAATTTGGAATAATTCTCCATTAACAATAGCAAATCCATATTAATTTCAATCCTGCTTCGTATTTATATCGTAACAATGAGAAAACACACATTCCGTACAATTCATAACAAATTGCCTATTGTTCCCGGCGAGCCGGAGGACTTGGCGTACATTACTGACGTGCCGAGATTACACACCACACATTAAATTCTCTATTTCGTTTCTTTGACATCCTTTGTGCTGAATATAAATGTGTAATGAGCTGCGGAAACAATACGAAGGAAGGATCCAAGCGTCGACACAATGGCCATCCCGTCCGCGTAATAATGGCATCATCCGCAGGGGTCGTACGAGGGTTAAATGGTTATTAAATGAAGTGCAGGCAAACTAGGACAGGCAACTTCACAACAAAATGTATTATCGGCAGCAACCTTACACTTAAAGGGGTTGAAATTAAAGGCTTATTCTTAGGAGGGGTCACCAGTTTAAGACCAATGCGGTTCCAACACCGGCACCCGCACCGATCTGTTGTCATCAGGTCCCGTGGGGGTGGGTCAAAAGTAAGATTTGTATGGAACCAGATCTTCATAGCGCCGTACACTGTGAAGTGGCCATTCTTGATACTACAGCTCAACTCCTCACTTAAGCAAATTAGCCAAAGTTCTTTTAGAATTAGGCAAAGTAGTCAAAGTTCTTTTAAAAGTAGTCAAGGTTCTTTTTATTAAAAGGATTAGGCAAAGTAGTCAAAGTTCTTTTATTATAAGGATTACGCAAAGTAGTGATTAAATGCTTCCGATATTGATGACCTACAGGACAGGTCATTATTATAAGATTGGAAGGGGTCCAAAACCCAGCAAGCCCACTGATTAGCTAGCAAATGGCTAAAGGTAAACTTTGCCTTGGCCGTTTTTGATACTGAAGCTCAGTGCCAATACACTTAAAGTCCCGGAATAGACCTTCACCATAAATACCACATGTAAATAACATTATAGTAGTTGGAAATCTAGTTTTTTTTTAATTTCTCAGCTCCATATCCATTGCAGGCACATACTTTTAGGGCTACAGGTTTCTAATCATGAGACTTTTGGTACTGGATTATTGGATTTTTGATAGCAGAGTATTAGTATAGGTCATTGTTGGAGACCTCATGGGACCCTCGTTGATCCAGAATGGTCCATAGTGGTGATTTGGCATGGCATTTATGTCTATATTCTCCCTGCAGAAGTGTGTTTCTAGCCACCTGGCAGTGCATGGAAATGCAACTCCTGGTGTCTGCACAGCCGTTAGCCCGCCACTATTTTGCAGATAAAATAAACTGTGTTACATAGTAACATAGTTAGTAAGGCCGAAAAAAGACATTTGTCCATCCAGTTCAGCCTATATTCCATCATAATAAATCCCCAGATCTACGTCCTTCTACAGAACCTAATTGTATGATACAATATTGTTCTGCTCCAGGAAGACATCCAGGCCTCTCTTGAACCCCTCGACTGAGTTCGCCATCACCACCTCCTCAGGCAAGCAATTCCAGATTCTCACTGCCCTAACAGTAAAGAATCCTCTTCTATTTTGGTGGAAAAACCTTCTCTCCTCCAGACGCAAAGAATGCCCCCTTGTGCCCGTCACCTTCCTTGGTATAAACAGATCCTCAGCGAGATATTTGTATTGTCCCCTTATATACTTATACATGGTTATTAGATCGCCCCTCAGTCGTCTTTTTTCTAGACTAAATAATCCTAATTTCGCTAATCTATCTGGGTATTGTAGTGTTCATTTATTCTCAGGTGGTTCGACCCCATCGATCATTCTGCATTGGCCAATAATAGAGAAACACCATTCCTTATAGGAGAGCCCGTTTAATGCCAGAAAGACCGGTTCCGTAAGACTTCAAAGAATGTGTTACCCAATGAGTTCAAGAAGCTTAATGCATTTCTTTCCAGCATTTTCCTTCCTGATTGACTAACTATTCACAAAAACGTTTGTGAATTATAAGCAGAAATATCCGATGCACAATACCCCCCTCCTTCCCTTCAATCAACAATGGATTCTTGATTTTCCAGGAACTGAGACATTGTATGAAAGCTCCTTGTTGTGAGGTCACAAATAGTCCACAATCCTCATCATCCTCCGTTTTGAACAGATCTTCTTTGTACTCTATGCTTCATGCTACACAACCTGCCGATATTGTGCCAAAAAGCAACGTGCCGTGTGGTCTCTTATGTGCTTTAAGGTTATCTGAGACCTTCAGAAGCTACAGGATTTTTTCTTCTCATTTGCAGATACGAGATTTGAAAGCAAAACCCTACCCCAAAGTGTACATCTGAATCAATACCGCTCAAGAAAAGGCCACCAAAATGACCAAATGGACTCAAAGAGTGATCATTATTGTATGCAGAAATAAATTCCCTAATCGTCCCCTATTTTTTTTATTTTAGTTAAACTGGCTGGCCATCCATGTACATTATGTGAATGTTGGCTAAATCCACCACTTTTGTTTGCCATCTAATGTGTATGGTGTGGTCCAACTCTCCCCCGACAGTAAATGTTGGGCAAAAGAAAGTTTGGGCATGCTGGATATCAACATGACCAATCCATTGTTCTCAAGGTACATAAGCCACCTTCAGAGATGTCCTTGCATCTTGTTTCTTGCTTCTTATTGAGAAGACTTGCACACAGTAGTGTACATGTGCAGGGTCAGTAGTAAAACTTCATGGCCATAAGTAGTATGGCGTCCTTTGACCATTGCCAATCTGATCTTCCTCTCACCACCCAGGCCTTAGAACTGTTTTTGTAATATATATTTCTTTATTTGGTCATCTCCCTTTCACCTACCGTACGTCGTGTGGACAACCAATTTACCATCTCCACTCGAAGACCATTCATCCCTTACTTACCTCCGAAACGTACAGTAACCAAAATTGCCAAACTTTCTTCATCAGGTCACTCAATTTTCCAATCCCATTGACAAAGTCACCATCTTCATTTCACTATAAAGTCATCTTTCTCGGTCTCACTTCCTAAAGTTATCATGGACAATCATGCATTGACCAACAAATTCATCACCCACCAATGTAAACCTCCTTATCTTTGACCTTGGCTTGACATATCCTGGTATGACTTGCAGTAGATAGCAAGCTGCGAAAAAAAACATGATACTTTGCTTGGAGTTTTTATATGTTAGAAGTATCTACATGTGGCTGACCAGTCATTATGTTGAGGATTTTGCTAGCATATCACAACAACATGTTGAATTTATAGCCTGAGAGATCGGAGACTTTAATAAATGTCAAGAAAAAGTTAAAGCAGACGCTTTCAAATGCCATGGACAATCAGTGATAAATTTTGTACTCTTGTGCCTCATTTATTTCCAGCTCCTAGATATTTCAACCTCAAGTATATTTCAGTTCATAGTGACTTCCCATACCTGTGAGAACCTAAACATTGTTTGTTCTTTTCTCCTACGCAATAGCAGATCATCCATTCTTTGCCAATATGACCACCACATTTTCTTCATCTCTGTTCCTTATTATGGATACTTATTGCTTCTCTTTATTTCTTCCCCTGATCCACTTCCTCTTCCATGAACTCATCTTTTCCTTTCGAATACTTGGCCAACTATACCTAGCTTACATTCTGTCTCATGGACAGAAATTCATTGAATACATGACCGCGTATGCCGAGTACGGTCTTTTCTTACGTATGTAACCTAACCGCCAAAACCTGCCCACCGACCCAACCCTTACCTTAAATAAAAACATGACTAATTATTCTTTTGGATATTTTGGCCACAGCGGCCAACTTTTATTAACAAAATTAACATAAACATAAATACAACAGTATAAATTCGAGGGGAGGGTTCTTGGAGCTAAAAAGATCTGGCAAAACCCCACAAAAGAAGATCGACCACCATATTACCCTCAGCCGTGAAAACCAGCTCGAGGGCACCGTACATCCCGTTCCGGGAAGAGAAAAACCACCAACAGCTCCCAGGGTAAAAACCCCGTCCAGAGCCCATACCAAAATGCCAGATCCAACCCCACCACATTTTAAATTGCCTGTAATTATGCTCCAATTCCTTCCCCCAACCAATCAGCGTCAACTCCAAGAACCACCCCCCCCCCCCCACCACACACGAACAGCCCTGACCACCTCAGGCTCGTGAGTGCCCCAACGCCACCAACGCCCGTTCAACTCCTTCTTGCAATGACAAAGTCCACAAATCAATTCCAATCGCGTTTAAATGAACTCCGTCCTCCATCCAGTAGTTACCAAACCCTGACTCCAATTCAAAATGTCTAACGCTAATCCCCCCGTTTCTGGAAACAAAACCCGCTATTGCCCTATTCAACTTGACCCTAGCCCTATTAATACCTTTCAAAGATCTAGCCCCCCTCCACCGTTTCCTAGGCACAATATCTGACCACACAATCAACACCCCAGGAAATGATACTTGCAACCTCAACAAATCGAACCGTATGTCCCTAATCAACTCCCTGACAGGCCGCACACCCAAGTCATTCCCCCCCAAATGCACAATTAAAATGTCAGGTTGTCTATCTAAACGAACCGCCTTAGAAAATTCAGGAAGGGCCCTGTTCCACACCATCCCCCTATATCCCAACCACCGAATGACAACCTGACGCCTACTAAACCCCAGTTGCCTACCGTCCGGCCTGACCTCGGCCCGCAGTGCCCCCCAATGAACGAACGAATGTCCGAAGATCCAGGCTAAGTAAGGGGACACACCTGCAACAAGATGCATGAAGAAAAAAACACTGGGGTCAAATACAAAATCATAACCACACTACTAAATTAATGACGGACGTAACTTAAGTAACGATTCGAAGTCCACCTGCCAATTCTACAAATGTCCTCCGCGCCCAGACCCAAACTATCAGCTTCTGATGCCGCCCCGATACGAAATGAATGCGACCCAAACAAATCCGGAGAAAGGCCCAACTCCCGCAAGCCCCTCCTTAACATCGCAATGAACTGAAAGCGTGACAAAAAGGACCCCTCTGCGTGACACAACAAAGGGCCGGATCTGCCTGACCATAACTGCCAGTATGCTTCCAGACAACCTCTAGGGCACATCAGAGACCCGTTAACCCTCCCCAGCACCACACGTTTTCCTCTCCCAATTTGGTCAGTCTTTGAACGCCGAATCCAAAAAACGATACCCCCCGTCCAAACTTCCACATCCTCCGCCAACAAACCCCCTGCTCTAACTTCGGACGTCGACACCAGTTCCCCAACGCGCATAGCCCCAAAAAATGCTAATGAAAAAGCGAGACGAAACAACGCCAATTCAAAACTCGAACCACAAATAATCTCCAAGACTCCACCCAACCGTTCTAAAAGGCTAAACGAAATGGGGCGGCGACGGTCAATCGTCTGATTACCTCTCCTAAAACCCCTAAGTGCCTGTCTGACCAAAAAATGTTTTGTCGCGTCCACCAACCCCTGCAACTTAAAAGCAAAAGCCAATCCAGCAACAAATTTATTTACCTTCGAAATCGACCAACCTTCTTCGGCCGCCTTCCCGATCAAGAATAACACTGCCAACATCCTATCTTCGTCAGACACCAACTGGCCCCACACCGACACCCAACTTTGCCATACCCGCCAAGATGCTTCGTATGATGCCCAGGTTTGGCTCGTAACAGACTCCCGAATCAACCGACCTGCTCGTCCATAATCACGCTCCAAAGATGCAAAGGGCATTCCTCTCCCGAGATCTCCGCGTCCAGCGCCAATTCCCGAAAACGGTCCCACTGGAAACAAGACAATGCATCTGCTGTTGAGTTCTGCACACCCGGCACATGCACCGCCGAAATACAAGCGTTCAGCTCCAAGCACCGGAAAACCAACTCCCTCACCAACTTAATCACCGGGGGAGATGAGGCCGACAAACTGTTCATCACCGACACGACGCTCATGTTGTCGCAATGAAAACGAATCCTCCTGTTAGCAAACATTTCCCCCCAAATGGAAACCGCCACCACGATAGGGAACAATTCCAACAAGACCAGGTTTTTTGTAAGGCCCAACTCCCTCCACTGGCCCGGCCACCGTCCGGCACACCAACGACCACCGCAATAGGCCCCGTAACCAGCCGAACCGGCTGCATCCGTATATATCTCGCAATCAAAGTTTGTTAAGACCTCCTGCTGAATCAACGACCGCCCGTTGTAGTTGCACAAGAAACGTTGCCACACTAGCAAGTCATCTTTGTGTTCCTTGCTCAGGCGAATAAAATGGTGCGGCTCCTTCACGCCTGCCGTCGCGACCGACAACCTGCGACAAAATATCCTGCCCATGGGTATGATCCGACATGCAAAATTCAATCTACCCAAAAGAGACTGCAACTCTTCCGCTTCCTTCTAGCTCTTTCAACCTCCTGCTGCAGCATGGCCAACTTATCCTCCGGCAACCGACACTCCAATTTCTCCGAGTCAATTAAAATTCCCAAAAAACTCAACACCGTACTGGGACCTTCCGTCTTATCCGCCGCTAATGGAACTCCAAAAAGCTCTGCGACCCAAAACATAGCCGTTAACGTATTACGGCAAACTGCGGAATCAGGCGGCCCGATAAACAAAAAATCATCCAAATAATGGATAACCAACTGAACTCCCGAAACGTCCCTAACCACCCACTCCAGGAAAGTACTAAACGTCTCAAACAATGAACAAGAAATGGCGCAGCCCATTGGCAAACATCTATCCAAATAGTAACCCCCATTCCAAAAACAACCTAACAACGGAACGCTGTCCGGGTGCACCGGAAGCAAACGGAAGGCCGATTCAATATCCGTTTTTGCCAACAGCGCCCCAGGGCCATGCCTTCTCACCCACTGCACCGCTGCATCGAATGATGTATACTCAACCGAGCAAAGCTCTTGGGCGATGCCATCATTTACCGACCGACCCTTTGGATACGACAAATGTTGAATCAACCGAAATTTATTCGGCTCTTTTTTAGGCACCACCCCCAAAGGGGAAACCACCATACCATCCGTTGGCGGGTGCAAAAACGGCCCCGACATCCTTCCCAATTCCACTTCTTTCCTGAGTTTAACATCAACAACCTCGGCATGCAACATTGCCGACCGCAAATTCTTAACCGAAAAAGGAACCTCGTGACTCGGGGGAGGAATCCTAAAACCATCCGCAAAACCATTAAAAATAATACCTGCCTTCACCTGATCGGGGTACCTATTTAGAAAGGGGGCCATCTCATGAAGCCTCACCGGGCTCTCCCCCTTGACCGGCACCCAAAGCTGGCTTTCCTTTTCCTTTCCTGAAACACTTTGAAGCCCCGTGCGAACTTCCATTACAGTGGGAACACACATGCTTAAATTTACAGGTGTTACCGTATTTACACTGACTGTCATTAAACTGCCAGCAGGTTCCAGACTTCTCCTTTGCTCCCTGTGCACCCTGACTACTGCTTCCGTGTCCCGTCTGCTGGCTGCCACCACCCCCGGACCCATGAAAGGACTGCCCATGTCTAGCTGGGGCCATAACCTTCAGCTAAAGGCCTATATCCTTCTGGTCCCACCTAATTTCCGGCCTTACCGCCTTTCGCTGCCTGAACTGCTCATCATACCGCAGCCACGTCTGACCGCCATAAGTACGATGCGCCTCCCCAATCGAATCTAAATAGCAAAATAAACCCGAGCAATTCTCGGGCGCCTTCTCCCCCACTACACTCGCCAATATCGCAAATGCCTGCAACCAATTCACAAATGTCTGCGGAATTAGCCGCCACCTCCGTTTTTCTTCCTCCTCCTTTTTGCTATCGTCTTTTTTCCCTTTATCCAAGTTAAACTTCTCCAAAGGGAGCAGGGAAAAAATTTCCACGTACTCGTCTCTCCAAATCTTTTCCTTCACCTCCTTTTTTAAATGCGCTCCCAACGGCCCTTCAAAGCACACATAAACTTCCCCTTTCGCTCTGTCATCTAATTTGACCGTATCGCCTTTTTCCTTCTCTGTCTGAACCGAAACCGATACACCTGACGATGCAACCTCCAATACCCGACCGGGGCTTACCAACCCACTCCCCGACGGGGGTTCCACCCCCCGCCCAGACAACCACGCCTCAACCGGCGATGCGGCAACCCCAGTTGCCGACCCTCCCTCCAATCTACGCAAAATTTGCGACATACCCTGCAATAAATCCTGCATACCTGGCACCTCTGCCACAATCGGCCCACTCCTCTGCCGTTCCTCACACACCGCCACCCGACCCCTCCTAGCTTCCTGCAACTCGGCCCCTGCGGGCGACAAACCAGACATAGACTCATACTCACAACGCTGCGCGGGTGCTGTGTCCCCGCCAGCCGGACCTCCGGATCCCTGTCGCTCCGACCTCCCTTGACGATCACCGCTGGACTCCGACACCTCCTCGCCGCGTCGATGCCCTAAGCCCGCGCCCCTGGCCTCCTCGTCACCAGGGGGGACCCGAGCGTGTTGAAACTGCTGCGCCGCTAGCCCTCTCTGCCCCAGGCCCGCGCTCCTGGCCTCCTCGTCACCAGGGGGACCCGAGCGTGCTGTAGCTGCTGTACCGACCCACTCCTCCGTCTGTGGTCAGTATCCCCCGCCACCTCACCGTCCGATGGGTAACGGGTAAACGCTGCTCTGTGTTCCGGAGACCTCCTGGGCGACCTCGACCGATCCCCGTGTTCCAACCCGGGCGAGCCCGCCCGGTCGTGTAACATTCTTCGCTCCCGGGCAAGCAGCTCGACACTGCTGCCTGCATCTCTCCCTCCGCTGCGCCGTTCCGTACAAGCGGGACGTAGAAGATCTCCTGACCGCTGACCGTCCGCCGCCTGTGTACTCCTTGTGGTCATCCCAGCAGGCACCCTGGGAGGTGATGGGCTGCGGGTGCCTGCCGCAGGTAAAGGGTCCGGATTCCTGGCTGCTGCTGCTCGTCCTGGCCGTGCTGCTCCTCCTGGACTTGCTGCTCCTCTTGCTGCTCCTCCTGGCTGGGCCGCTCTTCTTGGCTGTGCTGCTCTTCCTGGCAGCACTGCTCTACCTCTTCCTGCCGCCGCGCGCCCCCTGGGCGCTATGGATCTGATGGAGGCAGGGGAAGCGGCGGCCGCTCTCCCTCTGGACACCGGTACACCGGAAGGAGCCGGTGGAGCGGCGGCCGCGCGCCCACTGAGAGCCGGGGACCTACCAGGAACGGGGGAAGCTGCGGCTGCGCTCTGCCTGGATCGCGCAGGCCGCACTTCCGGTCCGGCGCTCCTGGCAGCAGCCGCGGTGTCCTGGGCCTGACGCCCGGCGCGTGCAGGCCGGGTACTTGGATTCCTGCCGGAGCGGGAGCGACCGGGGGAGGCAGCGATGCCGGACTCACCGCCCGCAGGGTCCCTGGAGGGGCTCCGGAGCCTGCGCCTGCCACGCGCCGGGAGATCTGGAGATAGTCTCTCTGGGGGCCTGGTCCTCCTGCCCCGTGAGCTCTGCCCGGATCCTCCTGCGGCACCAATGATGGAGGCCAGCTGGGCCTCGAGCCAGCCCCCTCTCCTGGACCTGGCCATCTCTCGAAGCTGGGACATCATGGACTCCGCTGACGCCATCCTGCACATCTTCTTCGTCCTGCAATAAGGTTGGGAATGGCGGTTTTTCCGCACTTTCCCTCCTACCTCCCCCTTTCCTAACTCCTCCCCCCCTTGCCATCCTCCTATCCCTAGCCACAGCATTATTTAAAAAGACCGCCCGGCTCAAAGCAGTCATGGGGGCCTTCACCCAGCTACGCTTTGTTCCAGCCCCCATCTTTCAGGAAAAAAGGAAATGCATGGCCACTGGAGCCCTCAGAATCTTCTCCCACCTGCAGGAATCCCCGGTGACTCTTCCAACTTCTAGGCCCAGTGCGACATAATTTTTGCTGTGTGACGCACACATGACTGGCTAGTCAAAAGAGGAACCAGGAATGCTGGCAAATAGGAGGCGATTCGTTTGGCTCCTGTCTGGCGGTCATGGATTACTGATGTGATGTAGCCACTGACCCAAGGTCCTCTAAATCCCTCAACTAATCACTTGCCCTATACTCATTTCCCATTTCCAAAGTCATTTTTGATATCTCATCACACACCAAACTTTTTGATCCACTGATTCCTTACTTATTTATTCATTTCCAAACATATTAATCCTAACTCGTATGTGCTTAGTTGAATCTAAACCTAAGCCATTATCCTAGAGCCTATACATTACTTGATGTGGCCATACTGAGCAAATATGATAGACCACTGTGATGCGCAAGTCAAACAAAGTAGTGTGCCATCCAGATAAATGTCTCTTAAATCATTTGTGATTTTCCTGTTAGCCACTGGAGAATAATAACAATAATAATAATTTTATTTATATAGCGCCAAGGGGACTTGTACAGACAATAGACATTACAGCATAACAGAAATCACAGTTCAAAACAGATACCAAGAGGAATGAGGGCCCTGCTGCTCGCAAGCTTACAATCTATGAGGAAAAAGGGGAGACTCGAGAGGTGGATGGTAACAATTGCTTTCGTTGTTTGGACCAGCCATAGTGTAAGGATCGGGTGTTCATGTAAAGCTGCATGAACCAGTTAACTGCCTAAGTATGTAACAGTACAGGCATAGAGGGCTATTAAGTGCATGAAATATATGCGAACATGATGTGAGGAACCTGATTAAGGTTTAAGGTTTCTGGGTTTTTTTTTAAATAGGCCACACAGGGATAGTTAGGTTAATGCGTTGAGGCGGTAGGCCAGTCTGAACAAATGCCTTTTTAGGGCACGCTTAAAACTGTGGGGATTGGGGATTAATCTTATTAACCTAGGTAGTGCATTCCAAAGAATCAGCGCAGCACGTGTAAAGTCTTGGAGACGGGAGTGGGAGGTTCTGATTATTGAGGATGCTAACCTGAGGTCATTAGCGGAGCGGAGGGCACGGGTAGGGTGGTAGACTGAGACCAGAGAGGAGATGTAGGGTGGTGCTGAGCCATGGAGTGCTTTGTGGATGAGGGTAATAGTTTTGTACTGGATTCTGGAGTGGATGGGTAGCCAGTGTAATGACTGGCACAGGGTAGAGGCATCGGTGTAACGGTTGGCGAGGAATATAATCCTGGCAGCAGCATTCAGGACAGATTGGAGAGGGGAGAGTTTGGTAAGAGGGAGGCCGATTAGTAGAGAGTTACAATAGTCCAGACGAGAATGAATAAGTGAAACAGTAAGAGTTTTTGCAGAGTCGAAAGTAAGAAAAGGGTGAATTCTAGAATTGTTTTTGAGATGCAGATAAGAAGAGCGAGCCAGTGATCGGATGTGGGGGGCGAATGAAAGCTCGGAATCAAGTATGACCCCAAGGCAGCGGGCATGTTGCTTTGGAGTAATGGTGGAACCCCACACAGAGATGGCAATGTCAGGCAAAGGTAGGTTAGTAGAGGGAGAGAACACGAGGAGTTCAGTTTTTGACAGGTTCAGTTTCAGATAGAGGGAGGACATGATGTTAGAGACAGCGGTAAGACAATCACTGGTGTTTTCTTAAAAAGGCAGGCGTGATATCAGGAGAAGAAGTGTATAATTGGGTGTCATCAGCATAGAGATGGTACTGGAAACCAAATCTACTGATTGTTTGTCCAATAGGGGCAGCAGAGAAGAGGAGGGGGCCTAGGACTGATCCTTGAGGAACCCCAACAGTAAGGGGAAGGTGAGAGGAGGAGGAACCAGCAAAAGATACAGTGAAGGATTGGTCAGAGAGATATGAGGAGAACCAGGAGAGAACGGTGTCCTTGAAGCTGATGGAGCGGAGCATAGTGAGGAGGAGCTGATGATCTACAGTATCGAATGCTGCGGAGAGATCCAAGAGAATAAGCATGGAGTAGTGACCATTAGATTTAGCTGTTAGTAGGTCATTGGAGACTTTAGTGAGGGCAGTTTCAGTAGAGTGCAAAGAGCAGAAACCAGATTGAAGAGGGTCGAGAAGAGAGTTATCTGAGAGAAAGCGGATAAGACAGGAGTGGACCAGGCGTTCGAGGAGTTTAGAGATGAAGGGAAGATTAGAGACAGGTCTATAATTAGCGGCACAGTTTTGATCGAGGGATGGTTTTTTAAATAATGGATGTATGATGGCATGCTTAAATGAGGAGGGAAAAATACTGGAAGAGAGAGAAAGGTTGAATATTTTTGTTAGGTGAGAGGTGACAGCCGGGGAAAGGGACTGGAGGAGATGTGACGGAATGGGGTCACTGGTGCAAGTGGTCGGGCGCGATGATGCAAGGAGCCTGATTACTTCTTCTTCTGTAACTGGTTCAAAGTCAGAGAGTGAACTGGATGCAGTGAGGGAGGGAGGACGGTGCATGGTATGAAGGGATTGGGAGATAATTTCCTGTCGAATGTGGTCAATTTTTTCTTTGAAAAAAAACCCCCAATAACCTTATATTTCCTGTTATCTATAGATCACAGCTTTAAGCTTTGCCGTGTAGACTGTGATAGGTTCAGCAGAGTCATTTCAGTATCATAAGGTAGCAATTTCATTTCGTTTTATAGGGTGTGGCCAGTGGTTATCAGATTATTATTAGAACGTATAGTCAACAGAGTAATCTGGTTATCTTTAGAGGACAAGATTGGGAGAAAGCTCATCATCATCGGAGGGTGGGGTTGGCAGAGCAGTCTCATTATCGGGTGGGGATTTAATGAGTGATAAAACATTGATTTTAAAGCTGGAAAACTTAAGTAATGGTACATTTAGACTAGTGAATAACCACTGAACATTCACACACATGCGGTAGATCACTTGTTCGTCATGTGATTGAATGATCAGGAGTCAGACAAAATAATCACTAATATGTTTGTTCTGTCCGCATACAGTATCACAGTCTTTGGCATAAAAAAAAAAGATGATACTGTTTGGAGACAGAACAATCATATTAGACTTTCTTTTGCTGATCATTGTTCTCCAGCCAACGTCATCCAGATGGTATTCGAACACCAAATGGCTAAAATATAGTTGATCAACGCCAGAGTAAATGCAGTGTAGGCAGAAAAGTAACAGTTGAAGTGGGTAAAACATTACATATAGATTATTATACCTTAAATAGGAGCAGTACTCAGTATTCTTAACAGTCTATGGGCACTTTTCTTTCCATTATCTTCTATTCAGTCTGCATTGAAATACTGACTGCAAACAAGGGCTTAACAATCGCGGTTGAAGAGGATGCAACTGGACCCATGCGGGAGGGGAGCCCACCGACGTCAGCACCTATTTCAGCTAAAATGTGCCAAGAACACACATTCAGCTGAAATGTACTGCAGTGCAGAGACCCGCTGAGTCCTTGCTCCGCCAGCGATACACAGTGCTGGCCAATCAGAGGCTGGCAGCTGAGCTCGGCATGCCAGCCACAGGCGATAAATAGCAGTGACGTCATGAGTCACCGATAGCTGGCACGCTGCAGAAGAGGATGCCACTCATCATGGGAGTAGAGAAAGATGAATGTTTTATTTTTATTATTTAAAGAGTTAGAGAACAGTAGCAGGACTTGGATCATTATTACAGGTTGGGCCCAGGAGGGGAGCCATTATTACTGGATTGGGAATGGGGACATTGTACCAGGATGAGGGATGTTATACCAGGAAAGAGCCCAGGATGAGGATACTATACCAGGATGGTGACATTATCATTGAAAGAGGCCCAAGATGGGGGACATTATTACAGAAAGGGACTCAGCATGGAGGACATTAAAGCAGGAAGGTGCCAGGATGAGGACCTTACTTCTGGAAGGATCCCAGAATGAGAAACATTCTTACTGGAAGGGACACAGGGTGTTAGACATTATTACTGGAATGGGTCCAGGATGTGTGACATTATTACTGGAAGGGAGTAGAGTGGGGACATTACACTAGGATGGGGGACATTATTACTGGAAGGGACCCAGATTGGGGGGTCAAAATAAGGACATTATAACAGGAATGGACTCAGGAAGGGGACATTATAGCAGGAAGGGGCCAGGATGGGGAACTTTATAATGGAAGGGGCCCAAGATGTTATTACTGGGAGGGACCCAGGATGGGGAACATTCTTACTGGACAGGCACAAGATGGGGGACATTATTCCCAGAAGGAGCCCAGCATGGGGGACGTTATGGCAGGAAGAGGCCCAGGATGGGTGACATTAGTAAAGGGTGTAGACTTTCTCAAATCATGGAGGGGAAACCAGTATGTCTTTATAGGATTTAGAATGCTACAAAAGCCCTTACATCTAACCAACATGGAGGTGGGGGCCCAAGTCCAAATTTTGCATCGGGGCCCATCAGACTCTAGTTAGGCCACTGTCTCCAAACATGGCAGGAGGGATGAGTGTACCTCCACTATGGATGCTCATTTACCCTATTATCCATTGCCCACCGATGCTTTATCTACTTGACCAAATCTGAAGACAAATGTCTATGTAGATAGCATAAAATGAATTAAAATTGATTGAACTGGGGCGAGAAAACATTTTGAGAATTTGACCTTCAAGAATTCTCTAGAAGCAAATATTGACTGAGATCTATGGTAAATATCCGCAGATCTGCAGGAATAAAAAAAAAAAAGTTAAGTGCCGCAGACTGATACTGATACAGATTATGGAAATCAAGACCTAGTATTAATAGCACTTACGTTTGCCCGAGTCTTTTTAACTTGATTGCATGACTAGTGGGCTAACAATTTCTCTAAGTAACACGAGTTAAGAGCATGCTAATATATTTCAATAGCTGTTATTTAAAGTTGCAATTATGAAGGTCTGATGAATCTTTATTATAGAGTAGGGATGGCATTCAGAAGTGGCACTTTGAGCCGGAGAAATAATTGATGCAGAGTCTGTAAGAAAATTATCCAAACTGGCGCTGCTATAGTTTAGATCTGATGAAACTGCAAGGAGATCAGAGGACATCTAGATGTGAGGTAATGGGGGATGGAAAGAAAATCCTAACGATCTCTAAGTGCTTTCATGATTCTGATGATCAGAATTGGTAAAAAAAGAGAAACAAAAGGATAAAATTGTGTAAGGAACTGTCAGGGCCAAAGTACAAGAGGTCAAGACATGAAGGCAGGCAGCAAGATACACCGAAATCGGGGGGACTGGACAGGTATTAGAGCAACACAGACACACACCTTATTACATTTTAGGGATTGTTGGATATCTGTGTGTCTGAATGTAGGCGTTCATAGATTTGCACTGTTATTTACACCAATTTCTGGGATATTTCTAAGTCTATCATTGAGTACACTCCCTTACTAAATTGCAACCACTTTTTTGGCATCTATCTTTCTATATATCTATCTATATTCTTCAAGCGCTGATTCTTAGGAAGGAAGGCTGCCAGAAAGAAGCAGGGCGCGTCTGAGGGTGAGTATATACCTAATAGGAATCAGCGCTTGAAGGACCTTCGGTGACGTCGCGGCTTGTGATTGGTCGCGTGAGCGGTCACATGGGCGGTCACGCGACCAATCACATGCCGCGACATCATCTAAGGTCCTTCACGCGCTGATTCTAAGGAAGGAAGGCTGCCGGTTAGTACCAGGGCGCGTCAGAGGGTAAGTATAGCAATATTTTTTATTTTAATTCTTTATTTTACACTTAAATATGGATTCCGATACCGATTTCCGATATTGCAAACATATCAGAACTCGGTATCGGAATTCCGATACCAGATTCAGAAGATCGCCGACCTCATGGCCGACCCCACACAGGGGTCGGGTCGGGTTTCATGAAACCCGACTTTGCCAAAAGTCGGCGACTTCTGAAAATGGCCGACTCGTTTCGCTCAACCCTAATCTATTATCTATCTATTAGTGATGAGCGAATGTACTCGTTGCTCGGGTTTTCCTGAGCACGCTCGGGGGTCCTTCAAGTATTTATGACTGCTCGGAGATTTAGTTTTCATCGTAGCAGCTGAATGATTTACAGATACTAGCCAGGCTGAGTACATGTGGGGGTTGCCTGGTTGCTAGGGAATCCCCACATGTAATCAAGCTGGCTAGTAGCTGTAAATCATTCAGCTGCCGCGATGAAACTAAATCTCCGAGCACTAACAAAATACTCGGAGGTCACCTGAGCGTGATCGGAAAACCCGAGCAATGAGTACACTCGCTCATCACTACTACCTATCTATCTATTATCTAAATTATCTATCTATCTCTTATCTATCTATCTATCTATCCATCTATTATCTACCTATTATCTCTGTAGAGGAAGTAGGGGTGGTTCTTTTTGTCTCTACAGGAAGTGGGGTTTGTTCTTTATCTCTTTACAGGAAGTGGGGCCTGTTCTTTATCTCTCTACAGGAAGTAGGGGCAGTTCTTTATCTCTCTACAAGAAGTAGGGGCGGTTCTTTATCTCTACAGGAAGTTGGGACAGTTCTTTATCTCTCTACAGGAAGTGGGGTTGGTTCTTTATCTCTTTACAGGAAGTGGGGCCTGTTCTTTATCTCTCTGCAGGAAGTAGGGGTGGGTCTTTTTATTTCTACAGGAAGTAGGGGCGGTTCTTTATCTCGCTACAGGAAGAAGGGGCGGTTATTTATCTCTCTACAGGAAGTAGGGGCAGTTCTTTATCTCTCTACAGGAAATGGGGGTGGTTCTTTAATTCTCTACAGGAAATAGATGAGGTTCTTTATCTCTCTACAGGAAGTGGGGTCAGTTCTTTTTCTCTCTAAAGAAAGTGGGGGCAGGTCTTTCTCTACCAGGAAGTGGGGAAGTTCTTTATTTCTCTACAGAAAGTAGGGGCAGTTCTTTATCTCTCTACATGAAATAAAGGAAGTTCTTTAGCTCTCTACAGGAAGAGGGGGCGGTTATTTATCTCTCTACAGTAAGTGGGGCGGTTCTTTAACTGTCTACAGGAAGTGAGGGAGGTTCTTTAACTCTTTACAGGAAGTGAGGGCGGGTTTTAATCTCTCTACAGGAAGCAGGGCGGTTCTTTATTTCTCTAGAGGAAGTAGGGACAGTTCTTTATCTCTCTACGGGAAGTTTGGGTGGTTCTTTATTTCTTTACAGGAAGTGGGGTTGGTTCTTTTTCTCTCTACAAAAAGTAGGGACAGGTCTTGTTCTACAGGAAGTAGGGGCAGTTCTTTATCTCTCTACGGAAAGTAAGGGTTGTTCTTTATCTCTCTACAGGAAGTGGGGGCAGTTCTTTTTTTCTCTACAGGAAGTGGGCACAGTTCTTTATCTCTCTACAGGAAGTGGGGTCGGTTCTTTTTCTCTCTACAGAAAGTTGGGGCAGGTCTTTCTCTACAGGAAGTGGTGACAGTACTTTATCTCTACAAGAAGTAAGGGTGGTTGTTTATCTCTCTACATGAAGTAGGGGTGGGTTTTTATCTGTCTAAATGATGTGAGGCGGTTCTTTATCTCTCTACAGGAAGTGAGGGTGGGTCTTTATCTCTCTATATGATGTGGGGCCGGTTCTTTATCTCTCTAGAGGAAGTGGGAGCGATTCTTTGTCTCTCTACATGATGTGGGGCTGTTATTTATCTCTCTACAGGAAGTGGAGGTGGTTCTTTATTGCTCTACAGGAAGTGAGGGCGGTTCTTTACCTCTTACAGGAAGGGGAGGCGGGTCTTTATCTCTCTACAGGAAGTAGGGGTGGCACTTTATCTCTCTACAGGAAGTGGGGGTGGTTCTTTATTGCTCTAGAGGAAGTAGGGGCAGTTCTTTATCTCTCTACAGGAAGTAGCGGGCGGTTCTATATCTCTCTAGAGGAAGTAGGGGTGGCTCTTCATCTCTCTACAGGATGTGGGGGCGATTCTTTATTTCTCTAGAAGAACTAGGGGCGGTTATTTATCTCTGTACAGGAAGTGCGGGCAGTTCTTTGTCTCTCCACAGGAAATGGGGGCAGGTCTATCTCTCTCTACAGGAAGTGGGGACAGTTTTTTATCTCTTTACAGGAAGTGGGGGCGGTTCTTTATCTCTCTACAGGAAGTGGGGGCGGTTCTTTATCTCTCTACAGGAAGTGGGGGCGGGTCTTTATATACTGGAATTGAATAAGTGTCTTCACGTGCTTACAGAAAGTGGGAACTGCTCTTTATCTTTCCACAGGAAGTAGTTGATTGGTCTTTAACTCTCTATAGGGAGTTGGGATGGGTCCTTATCTCTACAGGAAGTGTGTGGGGGCTCTTTAAGTTTATACATGGAAAGTATGGGGGTCCGTTTTTTTGCATCTGTTTTCTTTTCTGTCAAACTGCATGCATACATAAAAGATAAGTAGACTTTTAGGTCTGGGCTAACAAATGTGGCAAAGGAAGTTCCAGTGCCTATAATGCTGGCAAAACAAGTTGGCCAAGTTACAAAGCATAAAAATTGTTAAAGTTCCTGGACATAATAGATTGGTGGCTGCGACAAAAGTAGTTTGATATCAGTGTCAGGCATGAGGAGCGCAAGCTTACTCTTTTCTGCAGGTTTTGTGTTCAAGGACAGATTTCTTTTTTTACAGTAAAGCAGTGATACTTAAAGGGGTTGTGCACGTGAGAGAATACTCACATAGTGACTACAGACTTTAAAGAAAAGCCTGGACAACCCCTTTAAAGAGAAGATCTGGCTGGTATTATACTAAAAATTTACAACATATTATGAACTGATATGAGATAAAGCAAAGATGGTCTAGAAATGAGCGGATGCATGATGTAGACATTTGACCTTGGTTGAAGGACAAACCGCTTCCAGACCGGAGTATCACATGACAAAAAACACTGTCTACCTGCTCCTACGCTGGGGTGACAGAGAAAAGGCTTCTGTCTGTGCAGTCCTTGAGAGCAATTCATTTTTCTTGAAGAAAATTCATGTTGCAAAACTCAGTAATAAACATGGCTTTGTATAAATATAATCCGGTTATGATTTGTTTATAATGCCAGAGAGAAGGTCCCAAGAGAAAGCCCGGCGTCAACGAGAGCCAATCACACAACAAACACAATTAACTTTAAAAAGAATCACTTATCCAATCCCAACATCATATATTAATGTTCTCTTCAATCGCCAGATGAGCAGTGACAAGAGCGGAATATATGCAGGTAAAGAAGAGACAAATCTGAAACAACATTACACAAGAGGAAAGAGAAATGAACAGCACAATGTATAATAATAATTCTCATCGTCACATTGTATTCTCCACCGAGAGGGCAGTATTATAGTAGTTATATCCTTGTACATAGGAGGCAGAATTATAGTAGCTATATTCTTGTACATAGGAGCAGTATTATAGTAGTTATATTCTTGTACATAGGAGCAGTATTATAGTAGGTATATTCTTGTACATAGGAGCAGTATTATAGTAGTTATATTCTTGTATATCGGAGCAGTATTATAGTAGTTATATTCTTGTACATAGGAGGCAGTATTATAGTAGCTATATTCTTGTACATAGGAGCAGTATTATAGTAGTTATATTCTTGTACATAGGAGGCAGTATTATAGTAGCTATATTCTTGTACATAGGAGCAGTATTATAGTACTTATATTCTTGTACATAGGGAGCAGTATTATAGTAGTTATATTCTTGTACATAGGAGCAGTATTATAGTAGTTATATTCTTGTACATAGGAGCAGTATTATAGTACTTATATTCTTGTACATAGGGAGCAGTATTATAGTAGTTATATTCTTGTACATAGGAGGCAGTATTATAGTAGCTATATTCTTGTACATAGGAGCAGTATTATAGTAGTTATATTCTTGTACATAGGAGCAGTATTATAGTAGTTATATTCTTGTACATAGAGGCAGTATTATAAGAGTTATATCCTTGTACATAGGGGGCAGTATTATAGTAGTTATATCCTTGTACATAGGAGGCAGTATTATAGTAGCTATATTCTTGTACATAGGAGCAGTATTATAGTAGTTATATTCTTGTACATAGGTGCAGTATTATAGTAGTTATATTCTTGTACATAGAGGCAGTATTATAGTAGTTATATTCTTGTACATAGAGGCAGTATTATAGTAGTTATATTCTTGTACATAGACGCAGTATTATAGTAGTTATATTCTTGTACATAGGGGCAGTATTATAGTAGATATATTCTTGTACATAGGAGCAGTATTATAAGAGTTATATCCTTGTACATAGGGGCAGTATTATAGTAGTTATATTCTTGTACATAGACGCAGTATTATAGTAGTTATATTCTTGTACATAGGGGCAGTATTATAGTAGTTATATTCTTGTACATAGACGCAGTATTATAGTAGTTATATTCTTGTACATAGGGGCAGTATTATAGTAGCTATATTCTTGTACATAGGAGCAGTATTATAGTAGTTATATTCTTGTACATAGGGGCAGTATTATAGTAGTTATATTCCTGTATATAGGGAGCAATATTATAGTAGTTATATTCTTGTATATAGGAGCAGTATTATATTAGTTATATTCTTGTACATAGGGGCAGTAGTATTATAGTAGTTATATTCTTGTATATAGGAGCAGTATTATATTAGTTATATTCTTGTACATAGGGGCAGTATTATAGTAGTTATATTCTTGTACATAGGGGCAGTATTATAGTAGTTATATTCTTGTACATAGACGCAGTATTATAGTAGTTATATCCTTGTACATAGGAGGCAGTATTATAGTAGCTATATTCTTGTACATAGGAGCAGTATTATAGTAGTTATATTCTTGTACATAGGTGCAGTATTATAGTAGTTATATTCTTGTACATAGAGGCAGTATTATAGTAGTTATATTCTTGTACATAGAGGCAGTATTATAGTAGTTATATTCTTGTACATAGACGCAGTATTATAGTAGTTATATTCTTGTACATAGGGGCAGTATTATAGTAGATATATTCTTGTACATAGGAGCAGTATTATAAGAGTTATATCCTTGTACATAGGGGCAGTATTATAGTAGTTATATTCTTGTACATAGACGCAGTATTATAGTAGTTATATTCTTGTACATAGGGGCAGTATTATAGTAGTTATATTCTTGTACATAGACGCAGTATTATAGTAGTTATATTCTTGTACATAGGGGCAGTATTATAGTAGCTATATTCTTGTACATAGGAGCAGTATTATAGTAGTTATATTCTTGTACATAGGGGCAGTATTATAGTAGTTATATTCCTGTATATAGGGAGCAATATTATAGTAGTTATATTCTTGTATATAGGAGCAGTATTATATTAGTTATATTCTTGTACATAGGGGCAGTATTATAGTAGTTATATTCTTGTACATAGGGGCAGTATTATAGTAGTTATATTCTTGTACATAGACGCAGTATTATAGTAGTTATATTCTTGTACATAGACGCAGTATTATAGTAGTTATATTCTTGTACATAGACGCAGTATTATAGTAATTATATTCTTGTACATAGACGCAGTATTATAGTAGTTATATTCTTGTACATAGATGCAGTATTATAGTAGTGATATTCTTGTACATAGGGGCAGTATTATAGTAGCTATATTCTTGTACATAGGGGCAGTATTATAGTAGTTATATTCTTGTACATATGGGCAGTATTATAGTAGTTATATTTTTGTACATAGGGGCAGTATTATAGTAGCTATATTCTTGTACATAGGGGCAGTATTATAGTAGTTATATTCTTGTACATAGACACAGTATTATAGTAGTTATATTCTTGTACATAGGAGCAGTATTATAGTAGTTATATTCCTGTATATAGGAGCAGTATTATAGTAGTTATATTCTTGTACATAGACGCAGTATTATAGTAGTTATATTCTTGTACATAGGGACAGTATTATATTTATATTCTTTTACATAGGGGCAGTATTATAGTAGTTATATTCTTGTACATAGACGCAGTATTATAGTAGTTATATTCTAGTACATAGGGGCAGTATTATAGTAGTTATATTCTTGTTGTAACAACTCTGCTGGCATCACAGCATGGCCTCACATCTCTCACACTATCTTACCCACTGCTCCAGGCCATGATGTGGTTTCTGTTTCATGCCAGCTCCATGTTCTGTGTCTCTGCTCTCTGCATGCCTCATGGCTATGTGTATAGGGGGCCGGCCCCTGAACTCTCTGGTTCTTATAGGAATCAGGTGCATCTGTCTAATCAGTTCCTGACCAATTACCAAGAGGCCTCCTGTATATAGTGCAGCTCCACCCTGTGCTCTGGGCCTGTGCAATGTGTTAGCTCAGTTAGTGTTTAGCTGCTGAGTTTGCCTGGCCTTGCTCTGAGTTTCTCCCTCTCTGGAGGCTTTTCTCTGTGCTATTGCCTTGATCTTGTAGTCCGCCCTCCAGGAGGCAGAATATCCTGGTCCCTGTGTCTTTGTCCCTGTGTCTTGTTCCATTGCCTTGTCTGTACTTTGTCTTTTCTCGGTCTCCTTGTCTGTGGCTTCCTTCCCTGCTTTCTTTCCTTGTGTTCTCAGTCTGCTTACACTCCGCACTCTTGCGGCTCTGCACTCAGACCTTGCTTCGCACTCTCTGGCTTTGCTCTGTGGCTCCGCTCTTTGCGGTTCTATCTGGCTCCGCTCTTTGCGGTTCTGTCTGGCTCCGCCTCCTGTGTTTCTGCACTTGGCTCCGTCTCTGCTCTTGGCTCCGCCTCCAGCGTCTCCGCTCTTGGCGTTACCTCCAGCGTCTCCGCTCTTGGCTCCGCCTCCAGCGTCTCCGCTCTTGGCCCCGCCTCCAGCGTCTCCGCTCTTGGCTCCGCCTCCAGCATCTCCGCTCTTGGCTCCGCCTCCAGCGTCTCCGCTCTTGGCTCCGCCTCCAGCGTCTCTGCTCTTGGCTCCGCCTCCAGCATCTCCGCCCTTGGCTCCGCCTCTTGCGGCTCCGCTCTTGGCTCTGCCTTCTCCTTCTCTTCTTAGTTCCACCTTCTACTCGTACTCAGCCTCCTGCGTTTCTGTTCTTGGTTCTAGCTCTTGTGCTTTCGCTCTGCATCCGCTCTTGCTGTCTTTCTCTACTTGTTACTTAGTCCTCCTGTCTGAACAGGTTCCAACCTGTTTCACATACCTGCCTGCAGACCGGTCCCTACCGGTTCTTCCTATGTTCCAGCCGTACCCACCTGCCTACCAGAGAGCCAGCCGTGTCCGCGTGCCCGCCTGTCAGCCAGAGTGCCAGCCGTGCCCGCTCCGTTCCTTAGTGGGATCAGCAGCCACAGCCAGACATCACCCTGGAGTGGCACCTGGTAGCTTCCTATTGTACAAGTCTGACCTCACCATCAGAGGCTCCAGCGAACACCTAGGAAGCTACTTAGTTACGCCCCTTCCAGGGAAGTTCGGTCTGTGGTCCGGTGGGGCCACACCCCCGCATGTCCGCACCAACCAGTCTGGGCGCGTGCGTGACACTTGTACATAGACGCAGTATTATAGTAGTTATATTCTTGTACATAGGGGCAGTATTATAGAAGTTATATTCTTGTACATAGACGCAGTATTATAGTAGTTATATTCTTGTACATAGGGGCAGTATTATAGTAGTTATATTCTTGTACATAGGGGCAGTATTATAGTAGTTATATTCTTGTACATAGAAGCAGTATTATAGTAGTTATATTCTTGTACATAGGGGCAGTATTATAGTAGTTATATTCTTGTACATAGAAGCAGTATTATAGTAGTTATATTCTTGTACATAGGGGCAGTATTATAGTAGCTATATTCTTGTACATAGGGGCAGTATTATAGTAGTTATATTCTTGTACATAGGGGCAGTATTATAGTAGTTATATTCTTGTACATAGGGGGCAGTATTATAGTAGTTATATTCTTGTTAATAGGGGCAGTATTATAGTAGTTATATTCTTGTTAATAGGGGCAGTATTATAGTAGTTATATTCTTGTACATAGGAGCAGTATTATAGTAGTTATATTCTTGTACATAGGAGCAGTATTATAGTAGTTATATTCTTGTACATATGGGCAGTATTATAGTAGTTATATTCTTGTACATATGGGCAGTATTATAGTAGTTATATTCTTGTACATATGGGCAGTATTATAGTAGTTATATTCTTGTACATAAGGGCAGTATTATAGTAGTTATATTCTCGTATATAGGGAGCAGTATTATAGTAGTTATATTCGTGTATATAGGGTGCAGTATTATATCAGTTATATTCTTGTACATAGGAGCAGTTTTATAGTAGTTCTTTTCTTGTACATAGGGGCAGTATTATAGTAGTTATATTGTTGCACATAGGGGCAGTATTATAGTAGTGATATTCTTGTACATTGGGGCCAGTATTATAGTAGTTATATTCTTGAACATAGGGGGCAGTATTATATTATTTATATTCTTGTACATAGGAGCAGTATTATAGTAGTTATATTCTTGTACATAGGGGCAGTATTATAGTAGTTATATTCTTGTACATAGGAGCAGTATTATAGTAGTTATATTCTTGTATATATTGGCAGTATTATAGTAGTTATATTCTTGTACATAGGAGCAGTATTATAGTAGTTATATTCATGTACATAGACACAGTATTATTGTAGTTATATTCTTGTACATAGGGGGCAGTATTATAGTAGTTATATTCTTGTACATAGGAGCAGTATTATAGTAGTTATATTCCTGTATATAGGAGCAGTATTATAGTAGTTATATTCTTGTACATAGGAGCAGTATTATAGTAGTTATATTCCTGTATATAGGAGCAGTATTATAGTAGTTACATTCTTGTACATAGACGCAGTATTATAGTAGTTGTATTCTTGTACATAGGGGCAGTATTATAGTAGTTATATTCTTGTACATAAGTCTCCTACAATAGCTAGTATGTGACATATATAACACTGGAGCCTTCTTCTGCAGCAATGCGGCCTTTAATCTCTCCAAGACACTCGGTCCCTGGTCTCACCACAATTTCTGCACTTCATGAACCTTCGTCTTACGGCAGATGATAGGAACATATAATGCATCTCACATTTAGGTCTCTTTTATCTGGAAAACGTGTCTTATTGTTCCGCTATAGAAAGCAGCAACATAAGGTTGTTATATAACGGTATAGACTAGAGGAAGATAAGTGTTATGTTCCAGTCTCACACCGGATGCAATTTCTTTTCAGGCAGGTAAGGGCCACTACACCTGTCCTTTTATTATAATAGGTCTTTATATTAGCTTTTTATAAAGGAATGAGAAAAACACATTATGAGGGAACATTTTACATTTTTTATACAAGCGCTGGGCTTTTTCATTGAATTAATACAGATATAACATATTTTGCTGCACTGCTACTTCTCTCCGCAGTTTAGTTAGATATGATAGGTTATTGTTCAAAATCGAAAAAAAGGGAATGAAATACATTTTTATGTCCTACTGTCCATAATATTATCTCTCTTCCGTCTCTCTTGACGTCGACAGCATAAAATCTGGATAAACCTCATCTGTCCTCATCATAAAAGTCATAAAAGTCCCAATTTACACCAGATTCCTGCTACCTGAAAAGGGGCCTAAAATAAATCTGTTCAGTATCATGAGACAGTCTATTGTACAGTCTTTACATTTCACTTTTTTAATTTTTCTAACCTTCCATTTTAGCAGACTGTACGTCTTTTGAAATTGACGCAAAGGAAAATGAACATTAAAAATAAAAGAACTGTAGCGTTAAAATTTCTCCTAAAGAAGAGACAATGTGTAAAAATAAAATACAAAGAGAAAACAACAAAAAATGTAACATAACTAAAAATACTGCTTTTAGCCCCACCCCCGAGGATCCAAAATGATATATTGCAGTATAAAAAGAACGGAAAGTGAACCAAATGGAAATAAAATTATTTATTTACATGATGTTTTGTCCCTTACAAAAAAGAGAAGAATGTGAAAAAAGTCTCTTTTGTTTTACATTTCCCTCTGATATCATAAAAAACAAACATGCTAATAAAATACCTCCCAAAGTAAAGTCAATGTGTAAAAAAAATGCAAAAATACAATCAAATAATATCAAACAAAATAAAAATATACTTCTTGTATCTCCACCCCTGAGGAACCAAAACTATTTAATGCTAGTATAATAACAATAGAAAGTGGGCAATATGCAAAAAAATATTTATTTTTTCATCTAAGTCTTTTTTGAAGTTGCTTTGTTCTATTCCTCCCATTCTATAGATGTTATTTTCGTTTCTCTTGCCCAGATGTAGAATCTTGCATTTCTCCCTGTTAAATACCATTCTATTAGTCACTGCCCATTGTCCAAGCTTATCTAGATCCTTCTGAATCCTTTCTCTGTCTTCTCTAGTGTTAGCAATCCTCTTAACTTTGCAGCGTCTGCAAATTTTATCAGTTTACCTTCAGTTCCTTTATCTAGACCATTTATAAAAATGTTTAACAACACTGGGGCAAGTACAGAGCCTTGTGGTAGCCCACTTGAAGCACTCCTTCAATTGGATGTGTAATCATTTATTACCACTCTTTCAGTACGAGCTCTGAGCCAGCTATGAATCCACCTAACCGTAGCCTTGTCAATCCCCTACTTGGTCATTTTTTCAATAAGGAGAGTATGAGATACTTTATCAAATGCTTTGCTGAAGTCGATATATACTATATCTACCGCATTTCCTTGATCCACCCAGTCAGTGATTTCATCATAGAAAGAATGTTCGACTCTCACTGCATTCTTTGTCAATTGCACTGCTGGAGAGAGCACATGAGTACATATGAGTGAATTTAGTGGAACTGAGCATACTCACCTACACTATGGGGCCCGATATTGGAGGATTTCTAGGGTTCTCAATGGTCAGACCCATAGTTATCCTCAATCCTAAGCATAGGTCATAACTTTCTATTTTGGGAATAACCCTTTAAGGTGATAACAACAACAGCAGAAGAGTATGTTGATCTTGAACAGAAAGTGACCTTTTCATTACATAATGACAAATTGTAAGTCTGTGGAATGAGAAACACAGAGTATTTTAGATGATGAGTTCTGCCAATCTTTTTAGGGCAGTGATCTTTCAACTTATGTGATGTGGTGTCACTAACAGAGGATGGGAACTGAGTGAGAAATCTGGTAGGTCATCAACAGCAGCACAGAGTATGTCAGCAGAGGATCTTGCTGATCCTGTGGGGAGGGGACCTGTTCATAAGAGGAAAGGGAGGTTGCAGATGAAGAATTATATACTGTACATGGAGCAGAACAGCACAGAGTATTTCAGGAGAAGATTGTACTGATCTTTTTGGAAGGTATGGACGATTATGTGAAGACTGTAACAAGGACAGCGCCATTATGTGGGGACCAGTTGGACACCACAGATTGACAGTCAGATAGTGAAAGATCAGACCTCCCAACAGAGCAGAGAATTTCAGAAGAGGAGTGTGCTGGATTTTTTGAAATGCAGTTCCTTATATATTACTGAGGATTGGATTCTGTGGGATTGATTTGAAAAGTAGGGAAAATGATGACCAGACTGGCTCTTAGCAGTGCACAGAGTATTTAAGCCCTGAAGCTCGAGAGCTTTTCCACTCTGGACATAAATGTAGATAAATGAACGATTTGTCATTTGATATCAGATGCTTATTAGTCAAATGCATAAAGATAAAAGGAAGCGCATTGTACATTTCCCCCAGATCATAATGATCACAGGTATAAAAGGCCCAGGATAGTAGGGGAAGAGGGTGGAGGGTGTGAAAACATGTGAGATGCAAGAAAAAAAAAGTAGGGTGTAATTTGTTACATCCCCTGCTTAACATTACTGAGACCTGATTCTGGCTCAAAAAGCAGCATGCATCAAAGGCGAATATTCCCAGCCGCACTCCTCCGGCTGATTTGCATGCTTCAGCTATTTAAGGCTCATATCAAAGGGATTGAATCTGCCGAGCTGCTGACTGTGCCGAGCGCGTAAATAGGTGACAGGCAGCGCTGCAGCGACGCGCGCTCACACATCGCCCAGAAGGATCCTACACCCTGAATACTACTGCCACAGGCCGAAATATAAGGAGATACACCCAATGAAGACACAATGGTCGATCCATCCATCCAATTCCTATCTATTATCTATCTATCTATCTATCTATCTATCTATCTATCTATCTATCTATCTATCTATCTATCTATGTATCTATAGAAAAAGAAAACAAAAAGCAGCACCAAAAGAAAACAAGGGGTGCAAAAAATCCTTCCAGGTATATACCAAACCTCATACTAAAGTCCAAAAAATGAAGACAGCACTCCAATAGGAAAAATAAAAGTGGTTTATTGGCCCATGTGCGACGTTTCAGTTCAGGATGTGGACCTTTCTCTATCTATCTAATCTATCTATCTATCTATCTATCTATCTAGCAAATGTGGTGCCAATATTCAAAAAGGGCTCTAAAAGTGAACCTGGAAATTATAGGCCAGTAAGTCTAACCTCTATTGTTGGTAAAATATTTGAAGGGTTTCTGAGGGATGTTATTCTGGATTATCTCAATGAGAATAACTGTTTAACTCCATATCAGCATGGGTTTATGAGAAATCGCTCCTGTCAAACCAATCTAATCAGTTTTTATGAAGAGGTAAGCTATAGGCTGGACCACGGTGAGTCATTGGACGTGGTATATCTCGATTTTTCCAAAGCGTTTGATACCGTGCCGCACAAGAGGTTGGTACACAAAATGAGAATGCTTGGTCTGGGGGAAATTGTGTGTAAATGGGTTAGTAACTGGCTTAGTGATAGAAAGCAGAGGGTGGTTATAAATGGTATAGTCTCTAACTGGGTCGCTGTGACCAGTGGGGTACCGCAGGGGTCAGTATTGGGACCTGTTCTCTTCAACATATTCATTAATGATCTGGTAGAAGGTTTACACAGTAAAATATCGATATTTGCAGATGATACAAAACTATGTAAAGCAGTTAATACAAGAGAAGATAGTATTCTGCTACAGATGGATCTGGATAAGTTGGAAACTTGGGCTGAAAGGTGGCAGATGAGGTTTAACAATGATAAATGTAAGGTTATACACATGGGAAGAAGGAATCAATGTCACCATTACACACTGAATGGGAAACCACTGGGTAAATCTGACAGGGAGAAGGACTTGGGGATCCTAGTTAATGATAAACTTACCTGGAGCAGCCAGTGCCAGGCAGCAGCTGCCAAGGCAAACAGGATCATGGGGTGCATTAAAAGAGGTCTGGATACACATGATGAGAGCATTATACTGCCTCTGTACAAATCCCTAGTTAGACCGCACATGGAGTACTGTGTCCAGTTTTGGGCACCGGTGCTCAGGAAGGATATAATGGAACTAGAGAGAGTACAAAGGAGGGCAACAAAATTAATAAAGGGGATGGGAGAACTACAATACCCAGATAGATTAGCGAAATTAGGATTATTTAGTCTAGAAAAAAGACGACTGAGGGGCGATCTAATAACCATGCATAAGTATATAAGGGGACAATACAAATATCTCGCTGAGGATCTGTTTATACCAAGGAAGGTGACGGGCACAAGGGGGCATTCTTTGCGTCTGGAGGAGAGAAGGTTTTTCCACCAACATAGAAGAGGATTCTTTACTGTTAGGGCAGTGAGAATCTGGAATTGCTTGCCTGAGGAGGTGGTGATGGCGAACTCAGTCGAGGTGTTCAAGAGAGGCCTGGATGTCTTCCTGGAGCAGAACAATATTGTATCATACAATTATTAGGTTCTGTAGAAGGACGTAGATCTGGGGATTTATTATGATGGAATATAGGCTGAACTGGATGGACAAATGTCTTTTTTCGGCCTTACTAACTATGTTACTATGTTACTATCTATCTATCTATCTATCTATCTATCTATCTATCTATCTATCTATCTATCTATCATCTATCTATCTATCTATCTATCTATCATCTATCTATTATCTATGTATCTACCTACTATTTATGTATCTATCTATCATCTATCATCCATCTACTATCTATTATCTATATATTATCTATCTATCTATCTATCTATCTATCTATCTATCTATCTATCTATCTATTATCTTTCATCTATGTATCATCTATCATATACAGTGGGTACGGAAAGTATTCAGACCCCTTTACAATTTTCACTCTTTGTTTCATTGCAGCCATTTGGTAAATTCAAAAAAGTTCATTTTTTTCTCATTAATGTACATGCTGCACTCCATCGTGACTGGAAAAAAACAAAAATGTAGAAATTTTTGCAAATTTATTAATAAAGAAAAACTGAAATATCACATGGCCATAAGTCTTCAGACCTTTGCTCGGTATTGAGTAGAAGCACCTTTTGAGCTCGTACAGCCATGAGTCTTCTTGGGAATGATGTAACATGTTTTTTAAACCTAGATTTGGGGATCCTCGGCCATTCTTCCTTGCAGATCCTCTCCAGTTCCATCAGGATGGATGGTGAACGTTGGTGGACGCCATTTTCAGGTCTCTCCAGAGATGCTCCATTGGGTTTAGGTCAGGGCTCTGTCTGGGCCGGTCAGGAATGGTCACAGAGTTGTTCTGAAGCCGCTCCTTTGCTATTTTAGCTGTGTGCTTAGGGTCATTGTCTTGTTGGAAGGTGAACCTTCGGCCAAGACTGAGGTCCAGAGCACTCTGGAAGAGGTTTTCATCCAGGATATCTCTGTACTTGGCCGCATTCATGTTTCCTTCAATGACAACCAGTCGCTCTGTCCCTGCAGCTGAAATACACCCCCATAGCATGATGCTGCCACCACCATGTTTCACTGCTGGGATTGTATTGGGCAGGTGATGAGCAGTGTCTGGTTTTCTCCACACTTACCGCTTAGAATTATCACCAATAAGGTCTATTTTCATCTCATCAGACCAGAGAATCTTATTTCTCATAGTCTGGGAGTCCTTCATGTGTTTTTTAGCAATCTCTATGCAGGCTTTCATATGTCTTGCACTGAGGAGAGGCTTCCATCGGGCCACTCTGCCATAAAGGCCTGACTGGTGGAGGGCTGCAGTGATAGTTGACTTTGTGGACCTTTCTCCCATCTCCCTACTGCATCTCTGGAGCTCAGTCACAGTGATCTTGGGGTTCTTCTTTACTTCTCTCACCAAGGCTCTTCTCCCACGATTGCTACGTTTGGCTGGACGGCCAGGTCTAGGAAGACTTCTGGTGGTCCCAAACTTCTTCCATTTAAGGATTATGGAGGCCACTATGCTCTTAGGAATGTTGAGTCCTGCAGGAATTCTGTTGTAACCTTGGCCAGATCTGTGCCTTGCCACAATTCTGTCTCTGAGCTCCTTGGCCAGTTCCTTTGGCCTCATGATCCTCATGTGGTCTGACATGCACTGTGAGCTGTGAGGTCTTATATAGACAGGTGTGCGCCTTCCCAAATCAAGTCCTATCAGTTTAATTACACACAGCCGGACTCCAATGAAGGAGTAGAACCATCTCAAGGAGGATCACAAGGAAATGGATAGCATGTGACTTACATACGAGTGTCTGAGCAAAGGGGCTGAATACTTATAACCATGGGATATTTCAGTTTTTTTTAATAGATGTGCAAAAATTTCTACATTTCTGTTTTTTTCAGTCAAGAATCAAGATGGGGTGCAGAGTGCACATTAATGAGAAAAAATGAACTTTTTTAAATTTACCAAACGGCTTCAGTAAAAGCGTGAAAAATTTAAAGGAATCTGAATACTTTACGTACCCACTGTATCTATCATCTATTATGCATCATCTATCTATCTATCTATCTATCTATCTATCTATCTATCTATCTATCTATCTATCTATCTATCTATTATCTATCTATCTATCTATCTATCTATCTACAGTATCTATCTATTATCTACTTTCTTTCTATTTATCATTTATCCATTATCTATTATCTATCTATTAGCTATCTATCCATTATCTATCTATTAGCTATCTATCTATATTATCTATTATCGGTCGATTATCAGCACCTTATGAGGCTCAGAGTTGTGCTAAGTTCATTAAAAATCTTAATTTCACAATGAAGTTAATTTTTTATTTTTCTTAGAACTGTCCATCACTGCGCTATTGGTGGGGTCTGATCTTAGGGACCACCTATTGCTAACCAGAACGAAGGAGCTGTATTGCTTACTGGGTATTGTGGCCAATTGAGTACATTTTACACTTGTGTCTGTGTCTGGTGCTGCAGCCCGTGGTCTTTCCCTTGATCCCCACCAATCACACATTGACATGCTATCTTACTTTATGGATATGTTTTGGTAGAAAACCTCTATAATTTTTGCTCATAGTCACATAATTCAGCCACTGTCTAACCCTATGGAGAGGTTGCAACACTGCCACCTATAGGACAGAAAGATGTATTGCAGAATGCCCCAGAACAACTCATATAATGCCGCCAAATAATACGCATATTTTACACTACAATACATTTTATATATTTTTCTTAAATTCACAAATTTCAATAAAATGGTAATGTAATTCAAAATAGTATGCATAAATTATGCAGATTTCTCTGGCGAATGACAAATCGGGGCAAGAGATGATATTCAGTGATAATAGCAGGTGATTACAAGTGTCAGCGCACAGCTGGTTATCACCTGATAATGAGGATTATGTATGAGAAGGATTACATTATCAGATGACAATATTACTTCTTAACAGGTATTTCCACCTGGCTAAGTTTTTTTTGCCTTACACATTCTTGACCTGCATTAGTTAACGGAGATGTGGAACGTAATAAGAAATTATCACAGAGATGGTCTCTCTTTTTATGTATCCAATGTGATTTCTAATACACATTTTTTTTTATAAAGGAACATTTTTCTTTAAGTGATTAAAATTATTTCATAAAAGGGATTTTCTGATTAGGACAATTAGGACATGTAAATGGGGGGTCCTGCCCTCCCTCTAATAGGAAGAGATACTGCAAAGAGTGGCTCCAACTTTGGAGGACTCAGTGTGACCATTATACAGGGGATTCTCTCAAGGTTAAAATATCATCTAAAAGTTAATTTATTTCAGTTCTTCAGTACAAAAAGTGAATTTCCTATATTCTATAGAGTCATTACACACAGAGTGATCTATTTCATGTGTTTATTTCTGTTAATGTTGATGATTATGGCTTACAGCCAATGGAAACCCAAAAGTCATTATCTCAGTAAATTAGAATACTTTATAATACCAGCTTGAAAAATGATTTTAAAATCTGAAATGTTCCCTACTGAAATGTATGTTCAGTAAATGCCCTCAGTACTTGGTCCGGGCTCCTTTGGCATCAATTGCTGCATCAATACGGCGTGGCATGGAGGCGATCAGCCTGTGGTACTGCTGAGGGGTTATGGAAGCCCAGGTTGCTTTGATAGCAGCCTTCAGCTCGTCTGCATTGTTGGGCCTGGTGTCTCATCTTCCTCTTGACAATACGCCAGAAGATTCTTTATGGGGTTAAGGTCAGGAGAGTTTGCTGCCAATCAAGCCCAGTGATACTGTTGTTTGTAAACCAGGTATTGATACTTTTGGCAGTGTGGACAGGGGCCAAGTCCTGCTGGAGAATGACATTTCCATCTCCATAAATCTTGTCGGCAGAGGGAAGCATGGAGTGCTCTAAAATGTCATGTTAGACGGCTGCAATGACTTTGGTCTTGATAAAACACAGTGGACCTACACCAGCAGATGACATGGCTCCCCAAACCATCACTGATTGTGGAGACTTCACACCAGACATCAAACAGCTTGGATTGTGGCCTCTCCACTCTTCCTCCAGACTCTGGGACCTGGATTTCAAAATGAAATGCAAAATTTACTTTCATCTGAACACAACACCTTGGACCACTGACAACAGTCCAGTTCTTTTTCTCCTTGGCCCAGGTAAGACGCTTCTGTTGTTGTCTATTGGTCATGAGTGGCCGACACAAGGAATGTGACACTTGTAGCCCATGTCCTGGATGTGTGTGGTGGCTCTTGAAGCAATGACTCCAGCAGCAGTCCGCTCCTTGTTAATCTCCACCAAATATTTGAGTGGCCTTTTCTTAGCAATCCTTTCCACGCTGCGGTTGTCCCGATTGCTTGTGCACCTTTTTCTACCACACTTTTTCCTTCCACTCAACTCTCCATTACTATGCTTGGATCCAGCACTCTGTGAACAGCCAGCTTCTTTAGCCATGACCTTTTGTGGCTTCCCCTCCTTGTGGACTGAATCAATGACTGCCTTCTGGGCATCTGTCTGGTCAGCAGTCTTCCCCATGATTGTGGAGCTACTGAAACAGACTAAGGAACCTTTTTAAATGCTTAAGAATCCTTTGTAGGTGTTTTTGTTAATTATTCTAATTTACTGAGACAGTTACTTTTGGGCTTTCATTGGCTTTCATTGTCTTTGAGCCATAATCATCAACATTAACAGAAATAAACATGTAAAATACATCACTCTGTTTGTAATGACTCCATATAATATATGAGCTTCTCTTTTTGTATTGAAGAACTGAAATAAATTAACTTTTTGATGATATTCTAATTTTGTGAGAAGCACCTGTATTACATGGTCAGCTGTTCATTTTAATGGACTGCATGTAATACCACATTTCTCCTGTAGTGGCCACTGCAGGAAGAATGTGAAGTTCTCTACAGCTTCTCCAAGGAAAGCTGAGCCAATGCCAATCATCCTTGTGCCAACAGTTCTCAATGGGACACTTTTTGTCCAGGTTCTATATTGGACCACAGATTTGAAACCTACTAACCCCAAAAATCTTTTTTTCCATGCAACCTTCCTTCATTAAAAATATTAGTGTGACATAGTTTAAAATGGTTTGGACTTCATGGGACGGTCCCTAAGTTTGAGTATGTGCAATGTACTGTATAAACCCTCACTTTGCCCATGCGCTGAAGAATATGGAGTGACAAAATCAAAATTGCAAATTCATGGTCGATAGGCTCAGACAGCTGGCATTGGGTTTGGGCTATGTTCACACTTATTAATGGAGATTTCAGGGACTTGGTGACTTACCCTTAGGATAGGTCATCAATATTAGACCGGTGGGAGCCCCAGTCCAGACAGCTATTCTGGGCTATTTTGTACTGAACATGGTGCAGCTCTGTACATTGTGTAGTGGCCAGTAATGGTACTGCAAGCTCTCATCCTTTGACTTGTACAGCAGAGATTCTTCAGTTCCTTTCACGGTCACTATACAATGTACCAAGTCTTATGACTTCGGATGCTCTGTAACTTCGTTGGCTTTAGAAAAATGTTTAGAACACAGACAGAATAATAGGGTGTGCTCCAAGTTTTAAATGTTATCCCCTCTACGTAGCATAGGGAATAAATTACTGATCAATTGGGGTACAAATGCTGGAGTCCTCACTGGGGATAAGCAAACATGCTCAGTGATACTCGGATATCACTCGAGTGTCTGGGTGCTTGGATATGCTCAGCAGAAGCGAGCAATGGCTAGTGCTCAGATTTGAAGCTTGAACCCTCACCCCAAAAAAACATTCAAAAACTTTCTCTGGATTCAATTACTCATCCATAGAGTTTAATGTGGATGGTGTTACATTATGGTAGTATATAAAAGTCCAAAAAAGTTGAAAAATGTTCACGTCCCATGTTATCACAGGAGTGTGATAACATGGAAAGAGGGCTCATTAGTCTGGGGCAACAAACACCCCATCGACTAGTCAAAGCCCTCATAGCACAGTAAATGGGGACATTATAAAAGCTTTTTATACCTTGTTTTCACTCAGTTACATTATACAGGACTGGTTAGATAGGGAATTTTCTCATACATAGGTGATTTCTGCTGGGTTGGAGTACTTGAGGGATCTGAAAGGTTCCCTTTAAAGTGGTTAGTGTTATATTACAATGGTTTACAACAGTGGTCCCCAACTCCAGGCCTCAAGGGCCGCCAACAGTGCAGGTTTTCAGGATTTCCTTAGTATTGCACAGGGGTTGGAATCATCACCTGTGCAGATGATCACATTACCACCGATGCAGTACTAAAGAAATCCTGAAAACCTGCACTGTTGGCGGTCCTCGAGGCCTGGAGTTGGGGACCCCTGGTTTACAAACTGAAAAAACTCCCATACTTTTTTTTTCTGGATTCAACTAGTCATCCATAGAGTTTAACTTAGTTAGTATTACATTATGGTGGTATATAAAACTACAAAAAAATGTTCAAAATTTTCTTCTGGACTCAATTAGTCATCCATACAGTTTAAGCTGCTTTATGTAAAATTTACTGTGGTTTAAATTTTTAAACACCGCTTGGCCTGCTACAGTTGAATACATTTTTTATTTCATTAAAAAAATGAGGTTTTAATTAATAAAGTAAAGTTGGTTTGCAGAGACCTAGTAATGAGAAAATGCGTAAGGCATGTGGTAATAGATGGGGAAGTGGAAGTGCTAATGATGGTGCATGCAGACGCCAAGGACTTGAAGCATGTGCGACTACATCTGTTGCTGGAGCACAAGAAGCACGCACATCCTAGTAGCTACATAGCTTTCTGTCCCACTTTGTGGAGGCACTTGACACAAATTCTGAAGCCACACCAGTATGAACAGGTGGCTAGATAATGCATCCAGCATGCTTGCCAGCACCACCCAGTCTTCCACACAGTCCAGTCTCACCAGCCAGCAGTGTGGATCACTTAATCTTCACCTTGAAACTCCTTCCTCCCACCATGTTGAGTCCCAGGAGACAAGTGACCCCACACTAGGGCACTCCGTGGAGCTCCTTACAACATAATTTCCTGATTTTTTCCTCTCACTTTGCATGTTCCAAGAGGGCCAACAAGAGATACTGTTTAGTGATGCACAAAAATTATAGCAGCTATGGTCACAAGTAGACACAAAATAGCACAGTGAGGTCAAAAATACTCTGCTGTAAATAAAAATCACAGTAATAAGCAAGTGTTAATCAAAAGAACCAGAAACACATGGGCTACTTGCACATTGAACAAGTCTGTAGGAACCTGTTCACACCACCAGACTTGAAGACACAAAAGAGCACAGTGAGGTCAAAAATACTCTGTTGTAAAAAAAAATCACAGTAATAAGCAAGTGCTAGTCAAAAGATGGAAAAAACAGGGTATTTAGTTGATACTTTTTTTTTTGCAAAAAAATGTATACTAAGCTGCTCCACCAATCGTCAAGGTATACCCATATTGCTCTAACCCTTTAGGAATTTATCTACAGGTGTAATGACGATTTTGACTCCATGGGTATTTTCCATAAACAAGCAGCAACTACACTTTCAAAATATTTGTAATGAGACTGCCAGTTGTAGCTTTCAAGGGTTTATGGATGACTGGATGACCTTCCTTAAAAAATATTCTTGGCTTTGCACTTTGTGCAAAGCCTTTATGAGTGTAGAAGTGCATCAACTACACATTCAAAACATTTGAATGAGGCCCGCCAGTTGTTGCCTTTAAGGGTCCATCTTACATCACATTTTTAGCAGTTCTTGGTACCTTCAAAAATTCCCCAACATTTCCAATTTTTTAATAAAGATTACAATTTTGATTTACTTACAGTATTATTATTTTTAAAATAATTTAAAAAATTTTAAAATAATTTAAAATTTTTTAAAATTATTCCTTTACATTTTTCTTCCTGTTAACTCCAATTTCTCATCGATTTTGAATGTTTTATTGTCAGTCCTTAAAGTGGAGTAAAAGTGTGATACCATTGTTCTCTGCAGCAATCTGGGAGTCAAAAATGCTTCCAAGGGTCTTCCTCATGCTTTTCTGCTTCCATCCATTTCAACATTTTCACTGCCCCCTAGATCTCCTTGTAGAGTCTACAGGAAACATGCTCAGATTTCCTATTGACTCCCATTATACCTGTTACTCAAAATGAGCATCATGAACTGCTTGCTCATCCCTAATTCTTACTAATCTAAATAAAAGGGCTCTGAATGAAGTGGAGGCCAAGCAAACGCTCCTCTGCTCTATTCATTCTCTATAAAACTGCCCTGAAAAGATGGGCAATGTACTCGGCTATCTCCGGCAGTTCTAAAGACATTGAAAAAGTGGAGGTACACATGCCCAACGTCCCCTTTATTCCCAGGATCTGTGGGGATCTCAGTGGTCAGATACCCTGCAATCAATAAGTCAATTCCTCTACATAGGGGATGACATTAAATTTTGGCAAAAATGCTATAAGTTCTGAAAAAGTGCAGTACTATTTTTACCATATTTTGTACCAGAATTGGGCTTGGATCGTTGATCCTCATGGCTGCAAATAGTTTGATGATGGCTAAGATCGATGAAGAGCAATAAACAGAGTAGCCACAAATTGGCAGCTAATTGCAGCAGCAACATGCTGTCACAGGAATCGAGTCAGCACTGGTGGAGCCAGGATTCAGAGTCAATAAAGAAGAGCTGTAAATTGCAAGCATGATAGCCAGGATTCAGAGTCAATGGAGAAGAGCTGTAAAATGCAAGTTTGATAGCCAGGATTCAGAGTCAATGGAGAAGAGCTGTAAGTTGCAAGCGCAATAGCCAGGATTCAGAGTCGATGGAGAAGAGCTGTTAATTGTAAGTGCGATAGCCAGGATTCAGAGTCAATGGAGAAGAGCTGTAAATTGCAGGCGCGATACATAGCATTCAGAATCAATGGAGAAGAGCTGTAAATTGCAAGTGCGATACCCAGGATTCAGAGTCAATTGGGAAAAGCTGTAAATTGCAAGCGCGATAGCCAGGATTCAGAGTCAATGGAGAAGAGCTGTAAATTGCAGGCGCGATAGCCAGTATTTAGAGTAAATGGACAAGAGCTGTAAATTGAAAGCACGATAGCCAGGATTCAAAGTCAATGGAGAAGAGTTGTAAATTGCAGGCGCGATAGCCAGGATTCAGAGTCAATGGAGAAGAGCTGTAAATTGCAAGCGCGATAGCCAGTATTTAGAGTAAATGGAGAAGAGCTGTAAATTGCAAGCGCGATAGCCAGGATTCAGAGTCAATGGAGAAGAGCTGTAAATTGCAATCGCGATAGCCAGGATTCAAAGTCAATGGAGAAGAGCTGTAAATTGCAAGTGCGATAGCCAGTATTTAGAGTAAATGGAGAAGAGCTGTAAATTGCAAGCATGATAGCCAGGATTCAGAGTCAATGGAGAAGAGCTGTAAATTGCAAGCGCGATACATAGCATTCAGAGTCAATGGAGAAGAGCTGTAAATTGCAAGTGCGATACCCAGGATTCAGAGTCAATAGAGAAGAGCTGTAAATTGCATGCATGATACATAGCACTCAGATTCAATGGAGAAGAGCTGTAAATTGCAAGCGCGATAGCCAGGATTCAGAGTAAGTGGAGAAGAGCTGTAAATTGCAAGTGTGATAGTCAGGATTCAGAGTCAATGGAGAAGAGCTGTAAATTGCAAGCGCAATATTTTAAGGGGAATGTAGGAAAGAAATCAGAATTAGGATGGGGTCTGGATCCATTTGTAAAAGTGGTAGTTAGCAGCAGACTAATCCAGAGGGGGTGGGCAATAAGCATGAACTGAGCTATTGATTACTAATCAAGTAGGATTGTAACAGACACTAACCTGAACTGACACTCAGGCTCTTTGTGAATGACCTGGCTAGCTTATATTATATTTCAAGGAGTCCATGAAATGTATTACCCCTAAAATAGTTATCGGATATAAGGTAGATGAAGTAATTGTGGACACAATCCTTAAAAAAGAGAACGCCTGATAATACCCAGGCAGATAGACAGATTAGAGGGCATATTTTGCCCTTGTTTAAAACATATCATTTTTTTTTTCTATTTCCCTTTAAAGCAAATACAGACATCCACTTTACATAACCGAGAATCTAATGTGTCAGCATTTTTCCGTGGCGGACACCTATGGGATCATTGATGAACCTGACAAGGCTCTGATTGACTTAATTGTACATGAAATCAATGTGGATAACCTGTAAAACAGACGTCGCAGATCTGGAGACTTCTGCTTGGCTGGCAGGCTCTTTCTAGTAGATGAACTCTCCCCTCATAACATTTTGATTGCTAATCCTCCATGGAGAGCGAGCAAACTTGTGCAAGCCCTGGGAAAGCAAAGGCGTCAATAAATAATAAAGCTCCAGGCAACCAGGTAATTAAAAAATCGCGGAATTAAAAATTGAGAGCGTTCATGTGATATTTCAATAGAACAGATGAGTTACATCTCTAATCATGTATACATAATGACTGTGCCGCATAAATGACGTGGTGGAGGGTCAAAAAACAAATTATAGGCCTATGTAAAGAGCAATCTATATGGCACCCTTACATACTTAATGCACAGGAAAATCACATAGGCGGAGATGAAAAAAAAATCACAATATTATCAATCAACATAAATTAGAGATTACATGAAGGTGAAACCCCCCATGGTCACAAAATAAGAAAGGACCTGAGAAAGGATTGAAATTAAAGCCAAATAGTTTCCAAAGGAATATTTAGGTTTAGCAAAATGGAGATCTAAACAAGCCTGGCCATGTGGTGAGGATCACTGAGGTCGTTGATGTTGTCTTGTCCACTGGGGCCATCTTTAGCTGGTATAAATATTTGGATATGAAGACCCTCTTTTGTAATGCTTGACTGTTGCACAATGGGGTAGACTAAGCTGGAATAGACGGAAGAGAAGGACATTATGGAAAGCGCCTAGAAGCTTAGGAGTTTCATGGCATTGCCTGTTACTAGGCAAATGATAGGGCCAGGCGTGGGTCAACCAAGAGTAGACTGAACACTAAGGCATGCCAATGCTTATGAGGTTCGCTATAAATGGCAGGATCGGGAACAAAGCATGAATAGGGCACAACGAGCTTAGAAGGTCCACAATATCCTCTAACAGTATGCACATGGAAAGATCTAGCAAAAGGTCAACCAAGAACCAAGAATAAGCAGTAAGGCATACTTACTGCGTGTAAGAGCTTAGAAGGTCCACATTACGTCCTCCCGCTCTACAGATGGCAAGATCTAGCATATGGTTTGTCAGGGATAGGCTGAGAATTAACACATGAGTATAGTGCTGAAGAATTGCTTTCTTTCCCACCGTCCAGATGGCAAGATCTAGCAAAGGTCAATCAGGAGTGGACTGATCATGTAGACAAGCCCCGGAAAAGTGGATTTTGGTTGCACTCAAACTGTATCTAGGATTTTTGGTCACAGGAGGCATATGTTGAGTTCCTTGTCCTAGGACTGTGTCTATATATTTTGGCCATGTCAATGTGGTTGTATTGGCACTTCTATCTGGACATATGTCCTTGTAGACCCTTCCCCAGCTACATACCTAGGTATTAACTTGCAGTTGACCCCTACAGAAAGCTGAAAACAGTGAAGAATCTCTTGATTTGACAGACAGATAACAATATGGTCTGAGAACTTAAGCTCACATAATCCCATTAGATCAAGCAGTTGTAGAGCATGCTTACAAGGCCTGAGATGAGGAGGTCCATCCCATTCCACCTACTCAGCTTAGCAGTAGGGAATTTGGCATGGGGATGAAGACAAACCCTGAGAAATGTTGAAGCTCACACGACACCTGTCCATAATATGAATAGCAGACACAGCTAGAACATCTACTCAAAATAGAAAATATTTGAGGGATCCATCAGGTTCAATAACCAGTTTAAGACCAGGCCATTTGCCCCATTCCTGGCCAGGCACATTTTCATGACTTTTTTTTTTTGCAGTTTTAAGAGTTCAAAACAATTTTCCTGTTCGATAATTCAAGTCATTTTTGTCTCTTTTTACCATGATATGTGAGCCCTAATTTTTTTTCGTGTTCAGACAATATCGGGTAAATATGTGACTGTTTTTTCACAAATTTTTTTTTTATGACTACAAAGGACCACTAAAGTAATTTACAATTTTTTCTCCTTTCCATAACAATTACCTTTTTTAATATCAGACACGAGTAATTTTTTTTCCCGATCGGAGTGGGTCTAGTAACAGAGATTTGGACTGTCACCGGCTTCTTCTATATTTTTTCCCAGCCTTTTTTTTTATTAATTATTTTATTTCATTTCTCACTTGTGTCCTCCAAAATGTACCTTTGAGTCTCATTTAAATAAACTATTTGATATTTTACTTCCTCTGTAACTGGGGATGGCATATTAATCCTAGTTACAGGGAAAATTCAACCTCCTGGCTGTGTAGCTGAGGCGATCTGGGTCGAATAGGATTCAGCAAATCCTGTTCCTCATGACACCTGACCTCACATGATTGTTGTATTTGGAGGGGGAAGTGCGAATACTTCCTATACTACATACACACCGCTCCTTCAGCAGACAGAGTTGGTAATAACCCATCTCTGCCTTCATTAGTGGGAGTCTGGCTGTGTCTGACATTAAACTCCCCGATCCTGCAGCTGCGTACATGCTTTTACTTTTCCTGAACCACTGGCGGCTGATAAAATTTTTATCAGATGCAACAAATCTGGAAATCTGGACCGGATTTACATGATTTGGAAAATTTATCGGACATGTTAAAGGTAAATATTTGGGTTTTAAATAATTCTATTCTGCATTTTATGTTCCTGACAGATTTATTTCTTTACTGACCTTGGACCTGGCAGCAAATAAGCCCAAGTTTGTGGATCGAATGTACAATTACACCTCCCTAGCAGATCTGTTGTCATGTTCAAGGCCAAAAAAATTAATCACGTCTAGCAGGCAGAAACTTCTAGAAGTGAAGCTTTCTGGTTTATTTCTAGATAAGCCACAGATGTTATACATCTGCTCTTTGGTGCAAAAAAGTCATGTTTTTGTAATCCTCCAACCCCCCACCCCCCTTTACCTGGCTCTCTGTTTCTAAAATAGAAAACAACCATTTGTAAAAAAAAAAATAAACTTAAAATAATGTAGATTAATATTTTGGTCTGTAAAAGTTTCTCAAACTCTGATGCATTTTTTAATGCATTTTTGGTTGGAGATCAAGTTTAAAAGAAGAACAATGTCAAGTGGTAAATTTCTAGACCAATTCTTCCAAAATATAGCTTACAATATTCTTTTACAGAAATATTTCATTTGCATACATTATCATGTTTGCTATCAGCAATTGCACCATCTTGCCTATCTAGGCTTCAGCAGTACATTACAATACACCAGTTTTTCACCCCATCTAGCAATAATGGGTCATTCTTTGCAATAATTTTTCGACCGCATTGCATAAAAACAGAAAAATGTGTATAAATGATCCTCTATGCTATTGTCAGCTGTTGCATCCTGCTTATCTAACCTTCAGCAGAACAGAGGACCAGTGTTTTAACCCCCATTTAGTTAAAATGGGATATAATGTATAACAATTTTCAGTCTGAAATTCATAACTTAGAAGATAGAAATGTGTAAACCTTCTCCTCTCTGCTATCGCCACTTCCTATCTATCTTGGCTCCAGCACTCTTTGAAAGACTAATGATAATGAAATGTCCTATAACTATTTGGCCACCAAGTTATGTTTTAATGAACAAAAATGTGCATACATTCTATTGTCTGCTTTTGTCAGCTAAATCCTGCTCATCTTAACTCCAGTCGCACAGTATACTAGTCTTTTAACCCCATTTTTATGATTTTTATCCTGTATTACACATTTTCAAAAACATAATTATGTATCCTGTACCTTCTCTCTGCTATTGTTACATCTTACTTATCTAGGCTCTAATAGAGCAGTAGACGTGTTTTCTAATTTCATCTTGTCATAGAAGGACATTTTTTTGTAATTTTTTTTGTCTTACAAATCACATCTTAATAAAAAAATGTCCTATAAATATTTGGCAAGCAAGGCATGTTTTAATAAACAGAAATGTGCATACATTCTATTGTCTGCTGTTGCCAGTTAAATCCAGCCTATCTTAGCTCCAGTCACACAGAATATTAGTCTTTTAACCCCATTTTAATGAATTTTATCCTGTATCGTACATTTTCAAAGACATAATTATGTATCCTATACCTTCTTCTCTCCACTATTGTAAATTGTAATATCTTGCCTATCTAGGTTCCAGCAGCATAGTAGTCCTGTCTTCTGATTTCATTTAGTTATGGAAGGACATTATTTCTAATATGGTTCATCATGAACACAAAACAAACCTAACAGAAGTATAGTTATATGTTACTTTTTGCTACTGTCAATTGTTATATCCTACCTATCTAAGTTCTAGCAGCAGAATAGACCTGTCTTCTATTTTAATCTAGTAATAGAAGGACATTATTTCTAATATGGTGCATCATAAATACAAAACACACCTAACAGAAGTGTAGATACATGTTACTTTTTTGCTACTTTCAATTGTTATATCCTACCTATCTAGGTTCTAGCAGCATAATACACCTGTTGTCTAATTTCATCTATACATGGAAGAAATTATTTCTAATATGGTACATCATAAATACCAAACAAACCTAACAGAAGTGTAGATACATGTTACTTTTTTGCTACTGTCAATTGTTATATCCTACCTATCTAGGTTCTAGCAGCATAATAGACCTGTCGTCTAATTTCATCTATTCATGGAAGGACATTATTTCTAATATGGTACATCATAAATACAAAACAAACCTAACAGAAGTGTAGATACATGTTTCTTTTTGCTACTGTCAATTGTTATATCCTACCTATCTAGGTTCTAGCAGCATAATAGACCTGTCGTCTAATTTCATCTATTCACGGAAGGACATTATTTCTAATATGGTACATCATAAATACAAAACAAACCTAACAGAAGTGTAGATACATGTTACTTTTTGCTACTGTCAATTGCTATATCCTACCTATCTAGGTTCTAGCAGCATAGCAGATCTGTCTTTTAATTTAATTTAGTCATAGAAGGACATCATTTTTACTATGGTACATCATCAACACAAAACATACTTAACAGACGTGTAGATACATGTTTCTGTTTTTGCTACTGTCAATTGTTATATTCTACCTATCTAGGTTTCAGCAGCATCGTAGACCTGTCTTCTAATTTAATCTAGTCATAAAATGACATTATTTCTAATATGGTACATCATAAACGCAAAACAAACTTAACAGACGTGTAGATACATGTTACTTTTTTGCTACTGCCAATTGTTTTATCCTGCCTATCTATGCTACAGCATTACAGCAAATTTGCCTTTCACAGAAACCTCCCTTCCTAAAAAGTTTAGGTTTGAATTACCGGAAATATAAATGACTAGATGACGTCGTGAACATTGTAAACTTTGATTTTAGACCAGCGGATCTAATAGCAAAAAAAAATCTATTTTTTTCCTTAAGCTTGAGTAATTCATATGCTTTATAGATGATAGATTTCTTTTAAGTAAATCTTCCATTTCTCTCTCGGTAAAGCATCTATTGTCTATTTATCACCTACAAGGCTACGCTTTCTATAAAATATTCAGACGCAAAAGATGAAATAAAACGTTTTGATTTGCACTTTTGTGAGTGCGGCTCTCATTTACTGCGGCCTCCAAATACATCCCTCATAAAATCTAACCTTTCCACTTGGAGGAATGTCATAAATCCAGGCGTTGATGCTGTCAGTGCATTTTACATGTTAATAATCTTTATGTTGAAAAGCCGTGTGTAACCTATGAGACCTTGACTATTAGAATCCTTTCAGTGGAGCTCTCCGAATTATCCTGAGCGCACCACACTATCCCCCTCCTCATTACACTCAAGAACACTTTGTATCTAGCAGCGCACGATTTATCGTTGCGCCGTTTTTTTTCCCCTTGATATCCCATTAACCTCATCCTCAATCTTTTTCGCTGCACATAAAAGTGGAGATGGGCATAAATAGGTGCTCAGTCCAGATGCAACATAGGCTGAGAACATTTAAAGGGGTTGACCAAGATCTGGAAAAAAACAAACAAACAAACATGGCTTCATTTTTTCAGATACAGCGCCACTTATGACTATAGGTCATGTCTGGTATTGCAGCTGAGCTGTAATACCATGCAGAATGCTAAAGGGGTTGCTTTTTAAAAAAAAGAAAGCAGCCATGTTTTTCTTAGACAACCCCTTTAAGGGGTACTTACATAAAAGCGAACATTTATACCAAATGGTTCGGGAGAAAATGGATGTCCGGGGCTAAAAAGGAGGGCGCATGACATATGGATCCAGAGCATTATTTGCAATTGGAGTGTTCACTTTGACGGTAACCCAGTGGTTGAATTGCATGGAATAAGAAAATATCTTTACAAATGTAGCACAGTTTCAGACAAATCAATCACACTTTATATAAGAAGGCTGCAGGGTGCTTCGTAAGACACAGAAACGTCTATGCATCATCTGCTAATGTCCAAGTGTACATCCTGCCTATCTAGGGTCGAGCAGTGAATCTGATCTTGCCATTGTAGCACGGTTTCAGCTGAATCAATTTGTTTCAGGATATAGTAGATCACATTTTAAAACACAGAAATATGTTTGTATGCTATTATCAATGTTTGCATCTTGCCTATCTAGGCTCCAGCAGTGAATCTGACCTTGCCATTGCAGCACGGTTTCAGACAACTGAATCAATTTGTTTCAGGATACAGTAGATCACATTTTAAAACACCAAAATATGTTTGTATGCTATTATCAATGTTTACATCTTGCCTATCTAGGCTCCAGCAGTGAATCTGACCTTGCCATCGTAGCACGGTTTCAGCTGAATCAATTTGTTTCATGATAGAGTAGATCACATATTAAAAGACAGAAATATGTTTGTATGCTATTATCAATGTTTGCATCTTGCCTATCTAGGCTCCAGCAGTGAATCTGACCTTGCCATCGTAGCACGGTTTCAGCTGAATCAATTTGTTTCATGATAGAGTAGATCACATATTAAAAGACAGAAATATGTTTGTATGCTATTATCAATGTTTGCATCTTGCCTATCTAGGCTCCAGCAGTGAATCTGACCTTGCCATTGCAGCACGGTTTCAGACAACTGAATCAATTTGTTTCAGGATACAGTAGATCACATTTTAAAACACCAAACTATGTTTGTATGCTATTATCAATGTTTGCATCTTGCCTATCTAGGCTCCAGCAGTGAATCTGACCTTGCCATTGCAGCACGGTTTCAGACAACTGAATCAATTTGTTTCAGGATACAGTAGATCACATTTTAAAACACCAAACTATGTTTGTATGCTATTATCAATGTTTGCATCTTGCCTATCTAGGCTCCAGCAGTGAATCTGACCTTGCCATTGCAGCACGGTTTCAGACAACTGAATCAATTTGTTTCAGGATATAGTAGATCATATTTTAAAACACAGAAATCTGTTTGTATGCTATTATCACTGTTGACATCCTGCCTGTCTAGGCTCCAGCCATAAATCTGACCTATCTTTCAACCCTACTTACTGATAATTAAATATTATTTCTAATAATATTTGGACTTTCTAGTTGATCTTAAAAGACATGTGCGTACTGCCCTGCCTGCTATTAATAATTGTCACCTCTTGCCTATCTAGAATTCAGCAGCACAACATAAATGCAGTTTATTCCTATTAAAGTGACCGTGTCAGCAAGATTGTGCTCAGAAACCCACAGACAGTGTCAGGTCGGCGTCGTTATACTGATTACAATGATACCTGGTGATGGAATCCGTCTTGTGGTTGTTGTGTAATCTTTATTTTCAGTTTTGTGTTCATGATATGCTCCTGCTCCGGGGTGGCCTGCTTCATGTGACAAATGACAAAATAGAGTATTCCTAATTCTAATCGCATCTTCATTATAGAAGGAAGGAACTGACTCAGGAAGCCTCCCTCCGATGGAGGAAAAGAAGGTAGAGCTTTATACGTATGAGACATAACAGATGGTCACAGAAACAGATATATCATTCTTTCATCACAATTTTTTCTCCACACCACAGTTCTCAATGTATCAAGATCTGCAACGTTATTGATAGAAATCTGCCATATGTGCAATGACTCAACTGTGCTGCGAAAGTACAGATGTAGCAGAGCTGAATTTCACAAAAGGTTACCTGTTATTTTCTATAGGGTGATAGGTAAAATCTACTGATGTATTCTTACCCAGAGTCATCATAATGTATTCAACGGATCAATAAATTAGTCATTCAGCTCTGATATATCTGTACTTATTACATTAAATTAGCTAATTTAAATATACATGGTAAATATACACTGCTCAAAAAAGTAATGAGAACACTTAAAGCACAGAACCTAACTTCAAGTAAATCAAACTTCTGTGAAATCAAACTGTCTACTTAGGAAGCAACACTGATGACAATCAATTTCACGTGCTGTTGTGCAAATGGAATAGACAATAGAAGGAAATTATTGGCAATTATCAAGACACCGTCAATAAAGGAGTGGTTCTGCAGGTGGGGACCACAGACCACATCTCAGTACCAATGCTTTCTGGCTGATGTTTTGGTCACTTTTGAATGTTGGTTGTGCTTTCACACTCGTGGTAGCATGAGACGGACTCTACAACCCACACAAGTGGCTCAGGTAGTGAAGCTCATCCAGGATGGCACATCAGTGCGAGCTGTGGCAAGAAGGTTTGCTGTGTCTGTCAGAGTAGTGTCCAGAGGCTGGAGGTGCTACCAGGAGACGAGCCAGTACACCAGGAGACATGGAGGGGGCTGTAGGAGGGTAACAACCCAGCAACAGGACCGCTACCTGAGCCTTTGTGCAAGGAGGAACAGGAGGAGTACTTCTAGAGCCCTGCTCTTTTGTTTGTCTGCACAAACGGTTAGAAACCGACTCCATGAGGAAGGTCTGGGTGCCCGACGTCCACAGATGGGGGTTTTGCTAACAGCCCAACACTGTGCAGGACGCTTGGCATTTGCCACAGAACACCAGGATTGTCGAATTAGCCACTGGCGCCCTGTGCTCTTCACAGATGAAAGCAGGTTCACACTGAGCACATGTGACAGACGTGACAGAGTCTGGAGACGCCGTGGGGAGCGATCTGCTGCCTGCAACATCCTTCAGCATGACCAGTTTGGCAGTGGGTCATTAATGGTGTGGGGTGGCATTTCTTTGGAGGGCTGCACAGCCCACCATGTGCTCACCATAGGTAGCCTGACTGCCATTAGGTAGAGATGAGATCCTCACACCCCTTGTGAGACCATATGCTGGTGCGGTTGGCCCTGGGTTCCTAATGAAGGACAATGCCAGACCTCATGTGGCAGGAGTGTGTCAGCAGTTCTTGCAAGATGAAGGCATTGAAGGTATGGCCTGGCAGCCGTTCCCCAGACCTGAATCAACTTGAACACATCTGGGACATCATGTCTCGCTCCATCCACCAACGTCAAGTTGCACCACAGACTGTCCAGGAGTTGACGGATGCTTTAGTCCAGGTCTGGGAAGAGATCCCTCAGGATTCAGGAGACCACTCGTCGCCTCATCAGGAGCATGCCCAGGCATCATAGAGAGGTCACACAGGCACTTGGAAGCCACACACAATACTGAGCATCTTTTCCTTGACATGAGGCATTTCCACTGAAGTTGGATAAGCCTGTAATTTGATTTTCCACTTTGATTTTGAGTATCATTCCAAATCCAGACCTCCATGTGATATTCATTTTGATTTAACTTGATAATTGTTATGTTTCATTGTCCTGAACACATTCCACTATGCAATGAATAAAAATAAGCAACAGAAATATTTCATTCAGAGATATCTAGGATGTGGTATTTTAGTGTTCCCTTTATTTTTTTGAGCAGTGTATATATATATACTATTCTGCTGGTGTAGTCACTGTGTACATACATTACATTACTGATCCTGAGTTACATCCTGTATTATACCCCACAGCTGCACTCACTATTCTGCTGGTGCAGTCACTGTGTACATACATTCATTACTGATCCTGAGTTACCTCCTGTATTATACCCCAGAGCTGCACTCACTATTCTGCTGGTGCAGTCACTGTGTACATACATTCATTACTGATCCTGAGTTACCTCCTGTATTATACCCCAGAGCTGCACCCACTATTCTGCTGGTGCAGTCGCTGTGTACATACATACATTACTGACCCTGAGTTACCTCCTGTATTGTACCCCAGAGCTGCACTCACTATTCTGCTGGTGCAGTCACTGGGTACATACATTACATTACTGATCCTGAGGTACATCCTGTATTATACCCCAGAGCTGCACTCACTATTCTGCTGGTGCAGACACTGTGTACATACATTACATTACTGATCCTGAGTTACATCCTGTATTATACTCCAGAGCTGCGCTCACTATTCTGCTGGTGCAGTCACTGTGTACATACATTACATTACTGATCCTGAGTTACATCCTGTATTATACCCCAGAGCTGCGCTCACTATTCTACTGGTGCAGTCACAGTGTACATACATTACATTACTGATCCTGAGGTACATCCTGTATTATACTTCCTTCAGAGCTGCACTCACTATTCTGCTGGTGCAGTCACTGTGTACATACATTACATTACTGATCCTGAGGTTCATCCTGTATTATACTTCAGAGCTGCACTCACTATTCTGCTGGTGCAGTCACTGTGTACATACATTACATTACTGATCCAGAGTTACATCCTGTATTATACTCCAGAGCTGCGCTCACTCTTCTGCTGGTGCAGTCACTGTGTACATACATTACATTACTGATCCTGAGATATATCCTGTATTATACTCCACAGCTGCACTCACTATTCTGCTGGTGCAGTCACCGTGTACATACATTACATTACTGATCCTGAGATATATCCTGTATTATACTACACAGCTGCACTCACTATTCAGCTGGTGCAGTCACTATGTACATACATTACATTACTGTTCCCGAGTTACATCCTGTATTATACTCCAGAGCTGCACTCACTATTCTGCTGGTACAGTCACTGTGTACATACATTACATTACTGATCCTGACATATATCCTGTATTATACTCCACAGCTGCACTCACTATTCAGCTGGTGCAATCACTGTGTACATACATTACATTACTGATCCTGAGTTACATCCCGTATTATACTCCACACCTGCACTCACTATTCTGCTGGTGCAGTCACTGTGTACATACATTACATAACTGATCCTGAGTTACATCCTGTAGTATACCCCAGAGCTGCACTCACTAGTCTGCAGGTGCAGTCACTGTGTACATACATTACATTACTGATCCTGAGTTACATCTTGTATTATATTGCAGAGCTGCACTCACTATTCTGCTGGTGCAGTCACTGGGTACATACATTACATTACAGATCCTGAGTTACATCCTGTATTATACTCCAGAGCTGCACTCACTATTCTACTGGTGCAGTCACTGTTTACATACAGTACATTACTGATCCAGTATTATACCCCAGAGCTGCACTCACTATTCTGCTGGTGCAGTCACTGGGTGCATACATTGCATTACTAATCCTGATTTACATCCTGTATTTTACCCCAGAGCTGCACTCACTCTTCTGCTGGTACAGTCACTATGTACATACATTGCACTACTGATCATGAGATACATCCTGTATTATACCCCAGAGCTGCACTCACTATTCTGCTGGTGCAGCCACTGTGTACACACATTACATTACTGATCCTGAGTTACATCCAGTATTATATCCCAGAGCTGCACTCACTATTCTGCTGGTGCAGTCACTGTGTACACACATTACATTACTGATCCTGAGTTACATCCAGTATTATACCCCAGAGCTGCACTCACTATTCTGCTGGTGCAGTCACTGAGTGCATACATTGCATTACTGATCCTGAGTTACATCCTGTATTATACTCTAGAGCTGCACTCACTCACTATTTTGCTGGTGCAGTAACTGTGTACATACATTACATTACTGATCCTGAGTTACATCCTGTATTATACTCCAGAGCTGCACTCACTATTCTGCTGGTGCAGTCACTGTGTACATACATTGCATTACTGATCATGAGTTACATCCTGTATTATGCTCCAGAGCTGCACTCACTAGTCTGCTGGTGCAGTCACTGTGTACATACATTACATTACTGATCCTGAGTTACATCCTGTATTATACTCCAGAGCTGCACTCACTATTCTGCTGGTGCAGTCACCGTGTACATACATTACATTACTGATCCTGAGATATATCCTGTATTATACTACACAGCTGCACTCACTATTCAGCTGGTGCAGTCATTATGTACATACATTACATTACTGTTCCCGAGTTACATCCTGTAATATACCCCAGAGCTGCACTCACTCTTCTGCTGGTACAGTCACTATGTACATACATTGCACTACTGATCATGAGATACATCCTGTATTATACCCCAGAGCTGCACTCACTATTCTGCTGGTGCAGCCACTGTGTACATACATTACGTTACTGATCCTGACTTACATCCTGTATTATACCCCAGAGCTGCACTCACTATTCTGCTGGTGCAGTCACTGTGTACACACATTACATTACTGATCCTGAGTTACATCCAGTATTATACCCCAGAGCTGCACTCACTATTCTGCTGGTGCAGTCACTGAGTGCATACATTGCATTACTGATCCTGAGTTACATCCTGTATTATACTCTAGAGCTGCACTCACTCACTATTTTGCTGGTGCAGTAACTGTGTACATACATTACATTACTGATCCTGAGTTACATCCTGTATTATACTCCAGAGCTGCACTCACTATTCTGCTGGTGCAGTCACTGTGTACATACATTGCATTACTGATCATGAGTTACATCCTGTATTATACTCCAGAGCTGCACTCACTAGTCTGCTGGTGCAGTCACTGTGTACATACATTACATTACTGATCCTGAGTTACATCCTGTATTATACTCCAGAGCTGCACTCACTATTCTGCTGGTACAGTCACTGTGTACATACATTACATTACTGATCCTGACATATATCCTGTATTATACTCCACAGCTGCACTCACTATTCAGCTGGTGCAATCACTGCGTACATACATTACATTACTGATCCTGAGTTACATCCCGTATTATACTCCACACCTGCACTCACTATTCTGCTGGTGCAGTCACTGTGTACATACATTACATAACTGATCCTGAGTTACATCCTGTAGTATACCCCAGAGCTGCACTCACTAGTCTGCAGGTGCAGTCACTGTGTACATACATTACATTACTGATCCTGAGTTACATCTTGTATTATATTGCAGAGCTGCACTCACTATTCTGCTGGTGCAGTCACTGGGTACATACATTACATTACATTACAGATCCTGAGTTACATCCTGTATTATACTCCAGAGCTGCACTCACTATTCTACTGGTGCAGTCACTGTTTACATACAGTACATTACTGATCCAGTATTATACCCCAGAGCTGCACTCACTATTCTGCTGGTGCAGTCACTGGGTGCATACATTGCATTACTAATCCTGATTTACATCCTGCATTTTACCTCAGAGCTGCACTCACTCTTCTGCTGGTACAGTCACTATGTACATACATTGCACTACTGATCATGAGATACATCCTTTATTATACCCCAGAGCTGCACTCACTATTCTGCTGGTGCAGCCACTGTGTACATACATTACGTTACTGATCCTGACTTACATCCTGTATTATACCCCAGAGCTGCACTTACTATTCTGCTGGTGCAGTCACTGTGTACACACATTACATTACTGATCCTGAGTTACATCCAGTATTATACTCCAGAACTGCAGTCACTATTCTGCTGGTGCAGTCACTGAGTGCATACATTGCATTACTGATCCTGAGTTACATCCTGTATTATACTCTAGAGCTGCACTCACTCACTATTTTGCTGGTGCAGTAACTGTGTACATACATTACATTACTGATCCTGAGTTACATCCTGTATTATACTCCAGAGCTGCACTCACTATTCTGCTGGTGCAGTCATTGTGTACATACATTACATTACTGATCCTGAGTTACATCCTGTATTATACCCCAGAGCTGCACTCACTATTCTGCTGGTGCAGTCACTGGGTACATACATTACATTACAGATCCTGAGTTGCATCCTGTATTATACTCCAGAGCTGCACTCACTATTCTGCTGGTGCAGTCACTGTGTACATACATTACATTACTGATCCTGGGTTACATCCTGTATTATACTCCAGAGCTGCACTCACTATTCTGCTGGTGCAGTCACTGTGTACATACATTACATTACTGATCCTGAGTGACATCCTGTATTATATTCCAGAGCAGCACTCACTATTCTGCTGGTGCAGTCACTGTGTACATACATTACATTACTGATCCTGAGTGACATCCTGTATTATACTCCAGAGTTGCACTCACTATTCTGCTGGTGCAGTCATTGTGTACATACATTACATTACTGATCCTGAGTTACATCCTGCATTATACCCCAGAGCTGCACTCACTATTCTGCTGGTGCAGTCACTGGTTACATGCATTACATTACAGATCTTGAGTTGCATCCTGTATTATACTCCAGAGCTGCACTCACTATTCTGCTGGTGCAGTCACTGTGTACATACATTACATTACTGATCCTGGGTTACATCCTGTATTATACTCCAGAGCTGCACTCACTATTCTGCTGGTGCAGTCACTGTGTACATTGTTATGAAAGGTAATTCAGTACCACAATGGACATAGAGGTCAGCGCACATACAGTGACCTGACAATAACCCAAAAAACAAGAACGAGCTCTGAGACGTGGGAACTCTGTTGACCGCAATCCCTAATCCTCTCCAACCACACTAAAGGCAGCCGTGCATTGCGCCTAACGCTCCCTATGCAACTCGGCATGGCCTGAGAAACTAGCTAGCCTGAAGATAGAAAATAAGCCTACCTTGCCTCAGAGAAATACCCCAAAGGAAAAGGCAGCCCCCACATATAATGATTGTGAGTTAAGATGAAAAGACAAACGTAGAGATGAAATAGATTTAGCAAAGTGAGGCCCAACTTTCTGAACAGAGCGAGGATAGGAAAGGTAACTTTGCGGTCAACACAAAACCCTACAAAAACCACGCAAAGGGGGCAAAAAGACCCTCCGTACCGAACTAACGGCACGGAGGTACACCCTCTGCGTCCCAGAGCTTCCAGCAAGCAGAAAAAAACAAATTGACAAGCTGGATAGAAAAAAACAGCAAACAAATAGCAAAGAGGAACTTAGCTATGCAGAGCAGCAGGCCACAGGAACGATCCAGGAGGAAACAGGTCCAATACTAGAACATTGACTGGAGGCCAGGATCAAAGCACTAGGTGGAGTTAAATAGAGCAGCAACTAACGATTTCACCACATCACCTGAGGAAGGAAACTCAGAAGCCGCAGTACCACTTTCCTCCACCAACGGAAGCTCACAGAGAGAACCAGCCGAAGTACCACTTGTGACCACAGGAGGGAGCTCTGCCACAGAATTCACAACAGTACCCCCCCCTTGAGGAGGGGTCACCGAACCCTCACCAGAGCTCCCAGGACGACCAGGATGAGCCATATGAAAGGCACGAACAAGATCGGGAGCATGGACATCAGAGGCAAAGACCCAGGAATTATCTTCCTGAGCATAACCTTTCCACTTAACCAGATACTGGAGTTTCCGCCTTGAAACACGAGAATCCAAAATCTTCTCCACAATATACTCCAACTCCCCCTCCACCAAAATCGGGGCAGGAGGATCAACAGATGGAACCATAGGTGCCACGTATCTCCGCAACAATGACCTATGGAATACGTTATGTATGGAAAAAGAATCTGGAAGGGTCAGACGAAAAGACACAGGATTAAGAACCTCAGAAATCCTATTCAAACCAATAAAACGAGGTTTAAACTTAGGAGAGGAAACCTTCATAGGAATATGACGAGAAGATAACCAAACCAGATCCCCAACACGAAGTCGGGGACCCACACAGCGTCTGCGATTAGCGAAACATTGAGCCTTCTCCTGGGACAAAGTCAAATTGTCCACTACATGAGTCCAAATCTGCTGCAACCTGTCCACCACAGTATCCACACCAGGACAGTCCGAAGACTCAACCTGCCCTGAAGAGAAACGAGGATGGAACCCAGAGTTGCAGAAAAACGGTGAAACCAAGGTAGCCGAGCTGGCCCGATTATTAAGGGCGAACTCAGCCAAAGGCAAAAAGGACACCCAATCATCCTGATCAGCAGAAACAAAGCATCTCAGATATGTTTCCAAGGTCTGATTGGTTCGTTCGGTCTGGCCATTAGTCTGAGGATGGAAAGCCGAGGAAAAAGACAAGTCAATGCCCATCCTACCACAAAAGGCTCGCCAAAACCTCGAAACAAACTGGGAACCTCTGTCAGAAACGATATTCTCTGGAATGCCATGTAAACGAACCACATGCTGGAAAAACAATGGCACCAAATCAGAGGAGGAAGCCAATTTAGACAATGGTACCAAATGGACCATCTTAGAGAAGAGATCACAGACCACCCAAATGACTGACATCTTTTGAGAGACGGGAAGATCTGAAATAAAATCCATAGAGATATGTGTCCAAGGCCTCTTCGGGACCGGCAAGGGCAAAAGCAACCCACTGGCACGAGAACAGCAGGGCTTAGCCCGAGCACAAATCCCACAGGACTGCACAAAAGTACGCACATCCCGCGACAGAGATGGCCACCAAAAGGATCTAGCCACTAACTCTCTGGTACCAAAGATTCCAGGATGACCAGCCAACACCGAATAATGAACCTCAGAGATAACTTTATTCGTCCACCTATCAGGGACAAACAGTTTCTCTGCTGGGCAACGATCAGGTTTATTAACCTGAAATTTTTGCAGCACCCGCCGCAAATCAGGGGAGATGGCAGACACAATTACTCCCTCTTTGAGGATACGCGCCGGCTCAGATACACCCGGAGAGTCGGGCACAAAACTCCTAGACAGAGCATCCGCCTTCACATTTTTAGAGCCCGGAAGGTATGAAATCACAAAGTCAAAACGGGCAAAAAACAACGACCAACGAGCTTGTCTAGGATTCAACCGCTTGGCGGACTCGAGATAAGTCAAGTTCTTATGATCAGTCAAGACCACCACGCGATGCTTAGCTCCTTCAAGCCAATGACGCCACTCCTCGAATGCCCACTTCATGGCCAGCAACTCTCGATTACCAACATCATAATTTCGCTCAGCAGGCGAAAACTTCCTGGAAAAGAAGGCGCATGGTTTCATCACCGAGCAATCAGAACTTCTCTGCGACAAAACAGCCCCTGCTCCAATCTCAGAAGCATCAACCTCGACCTGGAACGGAAGCGAAACATCTGGTTGACACAACACAGGGGCAGAAGAAAAACGACGCTTCAACTCTTGAAAAGCTTCCACCGCAGCAGAAGACCAATTAACCAAATCAGCACCTTTCTTGGTCAAATCGGTCAATATTTTAGCAATACTAGAAAAATTGCAGATGAAGCGACGATAAAAATTAGCAAAGCCCAGGAACTTTTGCAGACTTTTTAGAGATGTCGGCTGAGTCCAATTATGGATGGCTTGGACCTTAACAGGGTCCATCTCGATAGTAGAAGGGGAAAAGATGAACCCCAAAAATGAAACCTTCTGAACACCAAAGAGACACTTTGATCCCTTCACAAACAAAGAATTAGCACGCATGACCTGAAACACCGTTCTGACCTGCTTCACATGAGACTCCCAATCATCCGAGAAGATCAAAATGTCATCTAAGTACACAATCAGGAATTTATCCAGGTACTCTCGGAAGATGTCATGCATAAAGGACTGAAGCACTGATGGAGCATTGGCAAGTCCGAACGGCATCACCAGATACTCAAAATGACCCTCGGGCGTATTAAATGCAGTTTTCCACTCATCGCCTCGCTTAATACGCACAAGATTATATGCACCACGAAGATCTATCTTGGTGAACCAACTAGCCCCCTTAATCCGAGCAAACAAATCAGATAACAATGGCAAGGGGTACTGAAATTTAACCGTGATCTTATTTAGAAGGCGGTAATCTATACAAGGTCTCAGTGAACCATCCTTATTGGCTACAAAAAAGAACTCTGCTCCTAATGGCGACGATGACGGGCGAATATGCCCCTTCTCCAAAGACTCCTTCACATAACTCCGCATAGCGGCGTGCTCAGGCACAGATAAATTAAACAGTCGACCTTTTGGGAATTTACTACCAGGAATCAAATCGATAGCACAATCACAATCCCTATGCGGAGGTAGGGTATCGGACTTGGGCTCATCAAATAAATCCCGGTAATCAGACAAGAACTCAGGAACCTCAGAAGGGGTGGATGACGAAATAGTCAGAAATGGGACATCACCATGTACCCCCTGACAACCCCAGCTGGACACAGACATGGATTTCCAATCTAATACTGGATTATGGACTTGTAGCCATGGCAACCCCAACACGACCACATCATGCAGATTATGCAACACCAGAAAGCGAATAACCTCCTGATGTGCAGGAGCCATGCACATGGTCAGCTGGGTCCAGTACTGAGGCTTATTCTTGGCCAAAGGCATAGCATCAATTCCTCTCAATGGAATAGGACACTGCAAGGGCTCCAAGAAAAACCCACAACGCCTAGCATACTCCAAGTCCATCAAATTCAGAGCAGCGCCTGAGTCCACAAATGCCATGACAGAATACGATGACAAAGAGCAGATCAAGGTAACAGACAGAAGAAATTTTGACTGTACCGTACCAATGGTGGCAGACCTAGCGAACCGCTTAGTGCGCTTAGGACAATCAGAGATAGCATGAGTGGAATCACCACAGTAGAAACACAGCCCATTCAGACGTCTGTGTTCTTGCCGTTCAACTCTGGTCAAAGTCCTATCGCACTGCATAGGCTCAGGTTTAAGCTCAGGTAATACCGCCAAATGGTGCACAGATTTACGCTCGCGCAAACGTCGACCGATCTGAATTTGCCAAGGACATAGACTCATTCAGACCAGCAGGCATAGGAAATCCCACCATGACATCCTTAAGGGCTTCAGAGAGACCTTTTCTGAAAATAGCTGCGAGCGCACCTTCATTCCACTGAGTGAGTACGGACCACTTTCTAAATTTCTGACAATATACCTCTATTTCATCCTGACCCTGACACAGAGCCAGCAAATTCTTCTCTGCCTGATCCACAGAATTAGGCTCATCGTACAGCAATCCGAGCGCCAGGAAAAATGCATCGATATTACTTAATGCAGGATCTCCTGACGCAAGAGAAAATGCCCAGTCCTGAGGGTCGCCACGCAAAAAAGAAATAACGATCCTAACTTGTTGAACTGGGTCACCAGAAGCCAGAAATAGTTTACAATTATTTTTGAAACTCAGAAATTTAGTTCTATCTCCAAAAAACAAATCAGGAATAGGAATTCTCGGTTCTAACATAGAATTCTGAACCACAAAGTCTTGAATACTTTGTACTCTTGCCGTGAGCTGATCCACACATGAAGACAGACATTTAATGTCCATTGCTACACCTGTGTCCTGCACCACCCAAATGTCTAGGGGAAAAAAAAGGCAAAACACAGTTCAAAGAAAAAAAAAAGGTCTCAGAACTTCTTTTTTCCCTCTATTGGGAATCATTAGTACTTTGGGCCTCCAGTACTGTTATGAAAGGTAATTCAGTACCACAATGGACATAGAGGTTAGCGCACATACAGTGACCTGGCAATAACCCAAAAAACAAGAACGAGCTCTGAGACGTGGGAACTCTGTTGACCGCAATCCCTAATCCTCTCCAACCACACTAAAGGCAGCCGTGGATTGCGCCTAACGCTCCCTATGCAACTCGGCACGGCCTGAGAAACTAGCTATCCTGAAGATAGAAAATAAGCCTACCTTGCCTCAGAGAAATACCCCAAAGGAAAAGGCAGCCCCCACATATAATGACTGTGAGTTAAGATGAAAAGACAAATGTAGAGATGAAATAGATTTAGCAAAGTGAGGCCCAACTTTCTGAACAAAGCGAGGATAGGAAAGGTAACTTTGCGGTCAACACAAAACCCTACAAAAACCACGCAAAGGGGGCAAAAAGACCCTCCGTACCGAACTAACGGCACGGAGGTACACCCTCTGCGTCCCAGAGCTTCCAGCAAGCAGAAAAAAACAAATTGACAAGCTGGACAGAAAAAAACAGCAAACAAATAGCAAAGAGGAACTTAGCTATGCAGAGCAGCAGGCCACAGGAATGATCCAGGAGGACCTCTACCACAGAATTCACAACAGTACATACATTACAGTACATACATTGCATTACTGATCCTGAGTGACATCCTGTATTATACTCCAGAGCTGCACTCACTATTCTGCTGGTGCAGTCACTGTGTAAATACATTACATTACTGATCCTGAGGTACATCCTGTATTATACTCCAGAGCTCCACTCATTATTCTGCTGGTGCAGTCACTGTGTACATACATTACATTAATGATCCTGAGTTACATCCTGTATTATACCCCAGAGCTGCACTCACTATTCTGCTGGTGCAGTCACTGTGTACATACATTACAGACTGTGGAGACCTGGGTGTCGTAACCAGTGCCTTCCCCCCTCCCATCAATCCCGTAATAAAACACACACAGTCCTAGGTGGGTTGAACAGGTCGGTCACAGTTTATTAATTAAATAAGCAGAGAAAGGGCAATTACATATCGTAACGAGCGGCTCGCGCCGAGCTCCTGTCCGTGATCGACAGGGGAATTGGCCCAACGAGCGGTTACGACCTTTGCCCTCCCCCGCTTCTTCCGCTGTGACTTAATAAAGGTTACCAGGGTTAGTTATATCACATACGTATGCAAAAAAACACTTTTTTTTTTTAAATATTACAACATAATTTACACATGTACATTCTCCTGCGGGTTAGTATCATAATTAGCCTTTAAAAGGGAGGGTGGGTGGGACAAACGCTTCCAGGTGTCCTGCCGAGAGTGAAAGAGAAAGTTCTCGGCCGGACACCTGGATTTAACCCCTGTAGGAGTGGCCGTAGGACCCCTCCCCTCTAGTGCCCACTGGCCGGCTGGGGGTCTTCCAATTAGTGCATCACTAAAGGGGGGGGAGTGATGCTAGGGGGGAACTGGCACAGACCACCTTTACGTGCAGCTCTCTGTGTGCTCCCCAGTCAGAGACGCGCACCTTATACAGTACCGCGTCTGCCAGACTGTGGAGACCTGGGTGTCGTAACCAGTGCCTTCCCCCCTCCCATCAATCCCGTAATAAAACACACACAGTCCTAGGTGGGTTGAACAGGTCGGTCACAGTTTATTAATTAAATAAGCAGAGAAAGGGCAATTACATATCGTAACGAGCGGCTCGCGCCGAGCTCCTGTCCGTGATCGACAGGGGAATTGGCCCAACGAGCGGTTACGACCTTTGCCCTCCCCCGCTTCTTCCGCCACGGAGGATCCCGTGTACTACCTACGCGGGACTCCGACCCCACCCCTCAATGTTAAGGCCTGTTCAACCCCATCCTGTAAACCAGACAGAAAAATATCGAGGCCAATGTCCGTTAGGTGAACTCCGTCCGGTCTTAATTGTGGCGTGTTATCCCCTTGTAGCTGGTGGTGACGGATGACGATACCGCCTCTTCCTCTCACATATTTTCCAATCCGAGCATTGAATTTGCTCCTTGTCCGCTCTATGGCTTTTTTATCTCTTGCTCCGTGCCAGACGGCCCGTGGTGTTATATCCGACCACACCAGGATCATGTTCCTGAATAGACAGCTGAACCGATCCATATCAGTTGTCACCCATTTGTACAATTCGGCCACCTTTTGTTTGCCCAGGTCATTGCCACACGCGTGTACCACCATTATCACCGGGTGTTCCGCCATCCCTGCTATTCCAACCATCTCTTTGAACACCTGTTTCCACTGGAGGCCTCTGACACCCCTCCAGTTAACTTTTATGCCCGGGAGGTAAAGATTTATCCCTCCTGGCCGCCGTTCGGCCCTCTTTTCGGCCCAGTAAACGTAGGAATCTCCTACCACCCAAACTTCAACCCCTGTAAGAGACAACACATGTTAATTAAGCAGGTCGGGTCTAATGTATCTGGCGAAGCATGCGGACTTCCAACGACCCCTTCTCTGCACCTCGGCCTCTGACACTCCTGCCCTAGCCGCTTCCGTGGCTGCCCCAATGCGGAACGAATGTGTTCCGTACTCCTTTGGGTTTGCGCCGTTTTTTTCCAAGCATAGCTTGAATATCGCCTGGAATTGGTACTTGGTCAGGGGGGACCCGTCTGTATGAGTGAAGAAAAATCTACCAGCGTGTCTTATCTCGGCGAATCTTCTAACCATTTTTAGCGGGCAAGCTGGGCCCTCTGTGGAGTTAACCAGGACCCATGTTCCCCTACCGGTGGGATCGCATTTGGATTTTCTAACCCTGATGCGCAGGGCGTCGCTGCATATTACTATGTCCTCATTAATTAGGCCGCCTTCCGACGCGTTTTTTGACCGCGGTAGCAATTCACTGATACGCAGTGCTCCGAAAAAGACGGTCGCAAAAGCTGCCGATAAGAGGGCTGCCTCGTATTGCGATGAGCAGACTGACGGGGATAACGCAATCAGGTCCTGCAATAGTCTCAGTGAAATAGGGCGGCGACATTCTTGGCTTGGCTGAAGCCTTTTCCAACCTTTTATGGCTTGTCTTATGCAGAAGGACTTAGTTACGTCTACCCATCCCAATAATTGAAAGAAAAATGCTAGCCCCGATAATTTCCGTTGTGCCGAGGTGCCCGACGCCCCATCTCCTCTCATCCGCATTAGAAAATCAGTCGTCACCGCGCTTCGTGCTTGATCGCATTTATCGACTGGCCTACCCTGAATTAGTGAGCACCACTCCTCCCAAGCCTTACCATACACCTGCCAGGTAGCTGGCGAAACGAAGGCCCGGATTAAGGGCATCAATGATTGGCCACTGTATCCCACAGGGACAGTGGACACAGGATACCCAGGGGTTGCGCGTTGGGCTGCTGGATTCTGAAAGCCTGCCAATTGGAAAATAACAATGGGTTAATGATATTCTCGTCAACCTCCGCCACCACGGTGGCTCTACACCAAATATTGTTTTCTAGGCATATCAGTGCGAGCCGTCGCAAGAGAGCGAGTATGGGCAGGGATGAAGAAGACATGTGATTTAGACTCCTCGCTGTTTTCACATTTTTAGTTTGGAAACGAATGTTCATGTTCCTCAACAGATCGGCCCATATCTCCAACGCTGCTACTACCGCAAACAATTCCCATAGGGCTGGGTCTTGCCCCCACTTTGTTGTCGTCCATCTTTCTGGCCAACCAGATTTGCACCATTGGTTTTTATAGATTGCTGCGAAACCCTCCTTTTTGTTCCACCCTATTGTCAGCCCTAATTCCTTGCTTGTGATCTCTCTAGCCATGACACACGTGTGACCGTTGTACGATTGCAGGAACGTCTGCCATACCAGCAGATCAGCTTTTAGCGAACGAGTGAGCCTAATTCTATGGCCGGGCTGCGAAGCGCCTTTTGTTGCCAGAGATAGTCTGCGCGAGAATGCTCTGCCGACCGGCATTACGCGGCAGGCAAACGTCAGTAGACCCAATAACGCCTGCATTTGCTGTAGGGTTACCTTTTTAACTTCGCGGAAGCCTTTCAACATTTGCAGGGTTTTTTGTATTTTATCCTCTGGTAAGCGGAACACCATCAAGTTGGTGTCTATTTCAATGCCCAGAAAGGGCAATACATTACATGGACCCTCCGTTTTCTCCGGTGACAATGGCACGCCGAATTTGAGTGAGATAGATTTGAATTTTTCTAGTAGATCGGAGCAGAGTTTAGAATTTCTGGGGCCGACGAACAGGAAATCGTCGAGGTAGTGAATTAGGGATTTACTGCCCGTTTCGTACTGAACTACCCAATCTAGGAAGGTGCTGAATAGCTCGAAATAGTGACATGAGATGGAACATCCCATTGGGAGGCACATGTCGAAGTAATAGTGTTGGTCCACTTTGCAGCCCAGAAGGTGGAAACATTCGGGGTGCACGGGTAGTAAACGGAATGCCGATTCAATGTCCGATTTGGCGAGCAGGGCGCCGGTCCCGGCTGCCCGCACTAATTCTACCGCCCTATCAAAAGACGCGTATGAGACAGAAGCTTCTTCTGGAGTAATTGCGTCGTTAACCGAATCGCCCTTTGGGTGAGATAAATGATGGATTAGGCGGTATTTACCGGGTTCCTTTTTTGGTATGATGCCTAACGGTGATATTTTAATGTTTTTGAAGGGGAGCGACGTAAAGGGGCCTGCTATTCTACCCAATTCTACCTCCTTTCCAATTTTTTGCCTAAGAATTTTGGGGAATTCGCGAGCCGATTTAAGGTTATCGGATAGGGTTGGCGTTCTTGTTAGCCTAAAGGGAATAAAGAACCCGTCGGAGAATCCCGCCTGCAGCTGCTGAGCCGCTTTCTTATTGGGGTAGAGCTTTAGCCAGGGGGCCATCGCGGTTACGCTCACTGGGGTTCTGCCTTGTAGGCCCTTTGTGCGGCTGACGAGTGCACCTCGATGCTTGGTGTCCCCCCCCGCAAGCGGAGCATTCGTGTCTGAACTTGCATAGCGCGTGGAAACGGCAGTTTCCCTCGTTATATAGCCAGCAGGCCCCGGGTTTTCGCACGACCACTGAGTTCTGACCTGCGGCTCCGGAGTAATTAGTGGTCGTGGCTGAAAAGGGGGGCTGCTTTTGAGACAACATCATACGCAACCACACGTCTGTCGCTTTTACCCCCCAGCCTAGATTGGGCTGTAGGGCCAGACGCCTGCGGAACTCCTCGTCGTACCTTCGCCAGGCTGAACCGCCGTGCGACTTGTATGAACTATATATCATGTCCTGATATATAAACAATTCGGAGCAGCGTTCCGGATGTTTCTGGCCCATAATACAGCCCAATACTGCGAAGGCCTGGATCCAATTATTCATGGTTAGAGCAATTTTCGATCTCCCCCTATCAAAACCCCTATCGTTCGCTTTATCCACCGTTTGTTGGTCGGCTGATAACAGCGACCATATATCTATGTAATCGTTGCTCCATATCTTCAGTCTCGTTTCCTGGTCTATATGAGCGCCTAGCGGACTGATCCCGCAGAAGAAGGCGTCTTTGTGTAGATTAGCGGACTGTGGTATTGAATTGTTCACCACATTTCCGCTTGCCTGAGATAATTGCAGGATTATCTCCTTTAACGCTGAAGTTAGCTCCATTTCCTTCACATTAACCCCGTAGCGTAACGTTCCTCGCTACCCTTGGAACACTCACCGCTGTGTGACTCTGGACGAGTGGACACCGATCCTGGAGGAACCCCCGCCGATGTTGACGGGGGGATGTCGCAGGACGGGGAAACTCTGGCTCCCGCTACAGCGTGGGACTGGCCGATGTGCTGAGTATCGTGCGTTGGAGCCCGATTACTACCACATAGTGGCGGATTGATGGCTCCGTCTTCAGCGACTGCGCGGTGGTAGTTGTGGCTGGAAGCCGCGGGGGGAGCCCGATTACTACCACATAGTGGCGGATTGATGGCTCCGTCTTCAGCGACTGCGCGGTGGTAGTTGTGGCTGGAAGCCGCGGGGGGAGCCCGATTACTACCACATAGTGGCGGATTGATGGCTCCGTCTTCAGCGACTGCGTGATGGTTGTTGTGGCTGGAAGCCGCGGGGGATTGTTCTCCCCGGCTGAAAGCCCTAGAGGGTGCCCGCGATTTAGAGGACTTGCCACGTTCACGATGCCTCTTATCCGGACTTAGCGATACCTCGGACCCCTCGGATGTTGCTGATGAAAGCCATCCTGAGGCCCGGGATCTGCAGCGGCTCCTATGGGAGCTGCGTCTGCGACGGTGACGGGAGGGGCGTTTAGAGGAGTAGCGGGAACGGCGACGGGAGTTATCGGAGGAAGATTGGGAGGACGTGCGGCGCCTACGCCTTCGTCCGCCGTTATTATGCGGTGCAATGGGGGGGATTCTATCAGTAGACAGAGGGGGATAATTGGCCGTAGATGGTCCTGTAACGCTAATCGGAAGGGGGGGCGTCAGGAGGTAACCATATTCATCCCCATTGCTGGGATTTGACGGGGCAGCGGTTACCGGATAATTTTTATTTAGGTTTTGGGCAGTGGGGGGAGGTGATAATGTGTTTGTGCTTGGTGCGTTTACTGAGGTGTCGCCATGATTCCCGCTGCGCGGCTGTTGAGCGCCTAGCTCGGTCCCATGGGACCGAACAACGCGCTCTTCAGCCGCCCTGTGACCTCTCCGGCCTGACCCCTGATACCCCCGTACAGGCATCAGGGCTGCGTCTGCCGGGGGTAGGCTGGTGGTCAGGCCAGGTGATAAATCAGCACGCTGATCGGTCGAGTTCGACCGATCAGCGCACTGTGGTGAACGTGATGGGTTAACACCAGCCCCCAGGTTACCCCCTGCGGGCGGCGTATATGTGCCCGCAGGGAAGGCAACCGAGGACTGGCCAGCGCTGTGTTCAGCGCTGATCTGCCGCGACCGGAAGTGGGTGGGCGGGGACCGGAAGTGGCTGGGCGGAGCCTCCCCAGCACTCCGAGCGGTGTCCGAGGCCTCCGGAAGACGCCTGCCGCTGCGAGACGGCGAGGCCCTCCCCTCCCCGACCTGGAGCCGCTCCGGGGCGCGGGGTAAGCGGGCGGATCGCCTGCCACCCGGCGCCACCACCGGCCTCTCCGGAGCGGCCGGGGAAGGGGGCGACACCGTCCGCCGCCGGGCGCCGCCGGATGTAGCCCCGCACAGCCGGGGCGGAGCCGGCTGCCCATCACTGCCATCTGCCCCCACCGGAGTCCGGACAAGAGCCGGCGAGGAGATGCCGGCCACCCTCCGACGGGTGCGACGCCCGGCTCTACCCCGCCGCCTTCGAGAGGCCCCCAGACCCCCTACAGCCGAGGGGTCCGGCACCGACAGCGGCGCAGAGAGGGGCCTCTGTCCACCGATCGGGGCCGGGCCAAACGACGGACCGCAGGGTGCTGGTGCTCCCGAAGGTATTGGAGGTGAGCTAGGCCCGAGGGGGCCCGATGGCGGAGGGGTGAGGGAGAACAGCCCTGGAGAAGGGATACTGGGGGACGGACCCAGGGGACCAGAGGGCGATGGGGTAATATAGGACGGACATACGGGACCAGGGGACAAAGGGGTAATGGAGGACGGACCTATGGGGCCAGGGGACAAAGGGGTAATGGAGGACGGACCTATGGGGGCAGGGGACGAAGGGGTGAGGAAAGACAGAGCGGGGTCAGGAGAAGGCCCAGGAAGGTGAGCCCTGAGGCCGGTAAGGATGGCCTGAAGCCAGTGCTCACCTCTCTGTTCCAATCCTTTCCGCAGGGCCTCGACCAGGGGGTCCGACATTACTACAGGGATGCAGGCACAAACGCTTCCAGGTGTCCTGCCGAGAGTGAAAGAGAAAGTTCTCGGCCGGACACCTGGATTTAACCCCTGTAGGAGTGGCCGTAGGACCCCTCCCCTCTAGTGCCCACTGGCCGGCTGGGGGTCTTCCAATTAGTGCATCACTAAAGGGGGGGGAGTGATGCTAGGGGGGAACTGGCACAGACCACCTTTACGTGCAGCTCTCTGTGTGCTCCCCAGTCAGAGACGCGCACCTTATACAGTACCGCGTCTGCCATTACTGATCCTGAGTTACATCCAGTATTATACTCCAGAGCTGCACTCACTATTCTGCTGGTGCAGGCACTGTGTACATACATTACATTACTGATCCTGAGTTACATCCTGTATTATACTCCAGAGCTGCACTCACTATTCTGCTGGTGCAGTCACTGGGTACATACATTACATTACTGATCCTGAGTTACATCCTGTATTATACTCCAGAGCTGCACTCACTATTCTGCTGGTGCAGTCACTGTGTACATACATTACTGATCCTGAGTTATATCCTGTATTATACCCCAGAGCTGCACTCACTATTCTGCTGGTGCAGTCACTGTGTACATACATTACATTACTGATCCTGAGTTACATCCTGTATTATACTCCAGAGCTGCACTCACTATTCTGCTGGTGCAGTCTCTGTGTACATACATTACTTAACTGATCCTGAGTTACATCCTGTATTATACCCCAGAGCTGCACTCTCTATTCTGCTGGTGCAGTCACTGTGTACATACATTACATTACTGATCCTGAGTTACATCCTGTATTATACTCCAGAGCTGCACTCTCTATTCTGCTGGTGCAGTCACTGTGTACATACATTACATTACTGATCCTGAGTTACATCCTGTATTATACTCCAGAGCTGCACTCACTATTCTGCTGGTGCAGTCACTGTGTACATACATTACATTTCTGATCCTGAGTTACATCCTGTATTATACTCCAGAGCTGCACTCACTATTCTGCTGGTGAAGTCACTGTGTATACATTACTGATCCTGAGTTACATCCTGTATTATACTCCAGAGCTGCACTCTCTATTCTGCTGGTGCAGTCACTGTGTACATACATTACATTACTGATCCTGAGTTACATCCTGTATTATACTCCAGAGCTGCACTCTCTATTCTGCTGGTGCAGTCACTGTGTACATACATTACATTACTGATCCTGAGTTACATCCTGTATTATACTCCAGAGCTGCACTCACTATTCTGCTGGTGCAGTCACTGTGTACATACATTACATTACTGATCCTGAGTTACATCCTGTATTATACTCCAGAGCTGCACTCACTATTCTGCTGGTGCAGTCACTGTGTACATACATTACTGATCCTGAGTTATATCCTGTATTATACCCCAGAGCTGCACTCACTATTCTGCTGGTGCAGTCACTGTGTACATACATTACATTACTGATCCTGAGTTACATCCTGTATTATACTCCAGAGCTGCACTCACTATTCTGCTGGTGCAGTCTCTGTGTACATACATTACTTAACTGATCCTGAGTTACATCCTGTATTATACCCCAGAGCTGCACTCTCTATTCTGCTGGTGCAATCACTGTGTACATACATTACTTAACTGATCCTGAGTTACATCCTGTATTATACCCCAGAGCTGCACTCACTATTCTGCTGGTGCAGTCACTCTGTACATACATTACATTACTGATCCTGAGTTACATCCTGTATTATACTCCAGAGCTGCACTCTCTATTCTGCTGGTGCAGTCACTGTGTACATACATTACATTACTGATCCTGAGTTACATCCTGTATTATACTCCAGAGCTGCGCTCACTATTCTGCTGGTGCAGTCACTGTGTACATACATTACATTACTCATCCTGAGTTACATCCTGTATTATACTCCAGAGCTGCACTCACTATTCTGCTGGTGCAGTCACTGTGTACATACATTAGTGATCCTGACTTACATCCTGTATTATACTCCAGAGCTGCACTCACTATTCTGCTGGTGCAGTCACTGTGTACATACATTACATTACTGATTCTGAGTTACATCCTGTATTATACCCCAGAGCTGCACTCACTATTCTGCTGGTGCAGTCACTGTGTACATACATTACATTACTGATCCTGAGCTACATCCTGTATTATACTCCAGAGCTGCACTCACTATTCTGCTGGTGCAGTCACTGTGTACATACATTACATTACTGATTCTGAGTTACATCCTGTATTATACCCCAGAGCTGCACTCACTATTCTGCTTAGGTGGTCTCTCTGCATACCGAAATGAGTATTTGCATGTAATTTTTAAGGCATTTTTTTAGTTATTCATAAGCAAAACATATTTTGTTTCTTTTAACATTTATATTCTTACCCTTTTCTATGAGCATAAAGAGCACTGAATACACTGAAACTTCTATTGAATAAGCATGATTTTTATTAGCAGGTAGCCAACAAAAATGAGTTATGCATTCAGCGCTCTTTAAATAGGAATATAAAGTTCAGTTATTTATTTGTTATGTGAGCCGGATTAATGCAGTGTAAAAAAACAGCAGACAAAGATTCACACAAGGAAATTATACAGAAGAAAACAGTGAAAATTCATGAAGCTAAATTTATTCCAGTCCCTATCAATGGTAAGATCTTTGGATAAGTTAAGTTAATGGAAGTGAGAAATAAAAATGGATACCCCTAATTATATCCAAGTCCTTGCTGCAAGAAATAAACTGGATATATTGTTCATGGAAATGCACTTATGAGTTGTCTGGGTTAGAAACTACTTTGTCAACATGGTAAACACAATTATATAAAAACTATAATACTGCTCCCTATGTATAAGAATATAACTACTATAATGCTGTTCCAATATATATGAATATAACAACTATAATACTGCCCCTATGTACAGTAACATAACTACTATAACACTGCCTCTATATACAAGAATATAACTACTATAACACTACTCCTATGTACAAGAATATAACTACTATAATACTGCTCCTATGTACAAGAATATACCTACTATAATACTGCTCCCTATGTACAAGAATATAACTACTATAATACTGCCTCTATATACAAGAATATAACTACTATAATACTGCCCCTATGTACAAGAATATACCTACTATAATACTGCTCCCTATGTACAAGAATATAACTACTATAATACTGCCTCTATATACAAGAATATAACTACTATAATACTGCCTCTATATACAAGAATATAACTACTATAATACTGCCCCTGTGTACAAGAATATAACTACTATAATACTGCCCCTATGTACAAGAATATAACTACTATAATACTGCCTCTATATACAAGAATATAACTACTATAATACTGCCACTATGTACAATAATATAACTACTATAATACTGCCCCTATATAAAAGAATATATCTACTATAATACTGCCCCTATGTACAATAATATAACTACTATAGTACTGTCGCCATATACAAGAATATAACTACTATAATACTGCCCCTATGTACAAGAATATAACTACTGTAATACTGCTGCTATGTACAAGAATATAACTACAATAATACTGTTCCTATGTACAATAATATAACTACTATAATACTGCCCCTATATACAATAATATAATAACTATACCACTGACCCTATATACAAGAATATAACTACCATAATACTGCTCCAATGTACACGATTATAACAACAATAATACTGCCCATATGTACAAGAATGTAACTACTATAATACTGCCCATATGTACAAGAATATAACTACTATACTACTGGTCCAAAGTAGAAGAGTATAATTACTATAATACTGCCCCTATGTACAAGAATATAACTACTGTAATACTGCTGCTATGTACAAGAATATAACTACTATAATACTGTTCCTATGTACAATAATATAACTACTATAATACTGCCCCTATATACAATAATATAATAACTATAACACTGACCCTATATACAAGAATATAACTACTATAATACTGCCCATATGTACAAGAATATAACTACTATAATATTACCCCTATGTACAAGAATATAGCTACTATAATTCTGACCCCTATGTACAAGAATTTAACTACTATATTACTGTCCCTATGTTCAAGAATATAACTTCTATAATACAGCTCCTTGGTGCAAGATTATAACTACTATAATACTGGCCCCTATGTACGAGAATATAACTAGTATAATTCTGCTCCCTATGCACAAGAATATAACTACTATAATTCTGCTCCCTATGTACAAGACTATAACTACTATAAAACTGCCCCTATACACAAGAATATAACTACTATAATACTGCTGCTATATACAAGAATATAATTACTATAATACTGCCACCTTGTGCAAGAATATAACTACTGTAATACTGCTCCTATGTACAAAAAACCAGGGATTCAAGCTTCAGGAGGCTAATTTGCATATTCCAGGTGCCTTCTGGGAGAAGCGAAGTCTCCCTAAGCTAGAAGATCGTTGGGTACAGCCGGGACCAGCTGCTTCGAAAGCATCACCAAACCAGGGATTCAAGCTTCAGGAGGCTAATTTGCATATTCCAGGTGCCTTCTGGGAGAAGCGAAGTCTCCCTAAGCTAGAAGATCGTTGGGTACAGCCGGGACCAGCTGCTTCGAAAGCATCACCAAACCAGGGATTCAAGCTTCAGGAGGCTAATTTGCATATTCCAGGTGCCTTCTGGAAGAAGCGAAGTCTCCCTAAGCTAGAAGATCGTTGGGTACAGCCGGGACCAGCTGCTTCGAAAGCATCACCAAACCAGGGATTCAAGCTTCAGGAGGCTAATTTGCATATTCCAGGTGCCTTCTGGGAGAAGCGAAGTCTCCCTAAGCTAGAAGATCGTTGGGTACAGCCGGGACCAGCTGCTTCGAAAGCATCACCAAACCAGGGATTCAAGCTTCAGGAGGCTAATTTGCATATTCCAGGTGCCTTCTGGGAGAAGCGAAGTCTCCCTAAGCTAGAAGATCGTTGGGTACAGCCGGGACCAGCTGCTTCGAAAGCATCACCAAACCAGGGATTCAAGCTTCAGGAGGCTAATTTGCATATTCCAGGTGCCTTCTGGGAGAAGCGAAGTCTCCCTAAGCTAGAAGATCGTTGGGTACAGCCGGGACCAGCTGCTTCGAAAGCATCACCAAACCAGGGATTCAAGCTTCAGGAGGCTAATTTGCATATTCCAGGTGCCTTCTGGGAGAAGCGAAGTCTCCCTAAGCTAGAAGATCGTTGGGTACAGCCGGGACCAGCTGCTTCGAAAGCATCACCAAACCAGGGATTCAAGCTTCAGGAGGCTAATTTGCATATTCCAGGTGCCTTCTGGGAGAAGCGAAGTCTCCCTAAGCTAGAAGATCGTTGGGTACAGCCGGGACCAGCTGCTTCGAAAGCATCACCAAACCAGGGATTCAAGCTTCAGGAGGCTAATTTGCATATTCCAGGTGCCTTCTGGGAGAAGCGAAGTCTCCCTAAGCTAGAAGATCGTTGGGTACAGCCGGGACCAGCTGCTTCGAAAGCATCACCAAACCGCGCGCCTTACGAATTTTTGCCTGTAGGACATTATTGCAAGAGAGCTTGGCTGAGTAGATTACACAAGAAGGAAAACACACAGCAAGTCAGCAGGATCTAGGAGCAACATGGCAGATGTGACAACCTACATGGTGAGCTGCAGCATGTGCTACATGTTCACAGATCGACCAGAAGAAGAATCCAATTTCACCTGTCAGAAGTGTAGACTAGTGGCCCTTTTAGAAGAAAAGGTGCGGGGTCTGGAAGAAAGAATAGCAACTTTGAAACTCATCAAAGAGAATGAAGACTTTCTAGACAGAACAGAAGCATCTCTACTGGTCACAGAAGGTGCAAAAAGTGTCAGAGAACCTCCAAAAGCAGATGAGTGGAAGCATGTGACCAAAAGAAGCAAGAAGACCATGGAGAAATCACCAACCACACAACTGAAGAACCGATATCAAATCTTTGTAGAGGATGAAGATGGCACACCTAAGAATGAAGCAATACCAGCAAGCAAAAAAGAAAAGGGCACACAGCAACAAGTGACAGCAAAAAGTACAGCCAAGAAGCAACGAAGAGTGGTGGTGGTGGGAGACTCACTACTGAGAGGCACCGAAGCAGCCATCTGCAGACCGGACATAACTGCAAGAGAAGTATGCTGCCTTCCAGGTGCGATGATCAAGGATGTAACCGATAGGATACCAAAGCTCTTCAGCTCCAAGGACGTCCACCCATTTCTTCTGATACATGTTGGCACCAATGACACGGCAAGGAAGGACCTACCGACAATCTGCAAGGACTTTGAAGAGTTGGGGAAGAAAGTAAAGGAACTGGATGCACAGGTAGTTTTTTCTTCTATCCTTCCAGTAGACGGGCATGGCACCAGGAGATGGAACAGGATCCTTGATGCAAACAACTGGCTAAGACGATGGTGCAGACAACAAGGATTTGGATTCCTGGACCACGGTGTGAATTACTGGTATGATGGACTCCTCGCCAGAGACGGACTACACCTCAACAAACCTGGGAAACACACATTCGCCAGAAGACTCGCTACACTCATCAGGAGGGCGTTAAACTAGAAGAAGAAAACATTAGACTCGAACAAAGACGACCCAGGAAAACATACTCAGAAGGGAGGTAAGAACATTTCTAAAACAATCCACAGTGAGGAGATTGGAACAAAACAAAATCCTCTAAACTGCATGCTCGCAAACGCCAGAAGCCTGACAAACAAGATGGAAGAACTAGAAGCAGAAATATCTACAGGTAACTTTGACATAGTGGGAATAACCGAGACATGGTTAGATGAAAGCTATGACTGGGCAGTCAACTTACAGGGTTACAGTCTGTTTAGAAAGGATCGTAAAAATCGGAGAGGAGGAGGGGTTTGTCTCTATGTAAAGTCTTGTCTAAAGTCCACTTTAAGGGAGGATATTAGCGAAGGGAATGAGGATGTCGAGTCCATATGGGTTGAAATTCATGGAGGGAAAAATGGTAACAAAATTCTCATTGGGGTCTGTTACAAACCCCCAAATATAACAGAAAGCATGGAAAGTCTACTTCTAAAGCAGATAGATGAAGCTGCAACCCATAATGAGGTCCTGGTTATGGGGGACTTTAACTACCCGGATATTAACTGGGAAACAGAAACCTGTGAAACCCATAAAGGCAACAGGTTTCTACTAATAACCAAGAAAAATTATCTTTCACAATTGGTGCAGAATCCAACCAGAGGAGCAGCACTTTTAGACCTAATACTATCTAATAGACCTGACAGAATAACAAATCTGCAGGTGGTTGGGCATTTAGGAAATAGCGACCACAATATTGTGCAGTTTCACCTGTCTTTCACTAGGGGGACTTGTCAGGGAGTCACAAAAACATTGAACTTTAGGAAGGCAAAGTTTGAACAGCTTAGAGATGCCCTTAATCTGGTAGACTGGGACAATATCCTCAAAAATGAGAATACAGATAATAAATGGGAAATGTTTAAGAACATCCTAAATAGGCAGTGTAAGCGGTTTATACCTTGTGGGAATAAAAGGACTAGAAATAGGAAAAACCCAATGTGGCTAAACAAAGAAGTAAGACAGGCAATTAACAGTAAAAAGAAAGCATTTGCACTACTAAAGCAGGATGGCACCATTGAAGCTCTAAAAAACTATAGGGAGAAAAATACTTTATCTAAAAAACTAATTAAAGCTGCCAAAAAGGAAACAGAGAAGCACATTGCTAAGGAGAGTAAAACTAATCCCAAACTGTTCTTCAACTATATCAATAGTAAAAGAATAAAAACTGAAAATGTAGGCCCCTTAAAAAATAGTGAGGAAAGAATGGTTGTAGATGACGAGGAAAAAGCTAACATATTAAACACCTTCTTCTCCACGGTATTCACGGTGGAAAATGAAATGCTAGGTGAAATCCCAAGAAACAATGAAAACCCTATATTAAGGGTCACCAATCTAACCCAAGAAGAGGTGCGAAACCGGCTAAATAAGATTAAAATAGATAAATCTCCGGGTCCGGATGGCATACACCCACGAGTACTAAGAGAACTAAGTAATGTAATAGATAAACCATTATTTCTTATTTTTAGTGACTCTATAGCGACAGGGTCTGTTCCGCAGGACTGGCGCATAGCAAATGTGGTGCCAATATTCAAAAAGGGCTCTAAAAGTGAACCTGGAAATTATAGGCCAGTAAGTCTAACCTCTATTGTTGGTAAAATATTTGAAGGGTTTCTGAGGGATGTTATTCTGGATTATCTCAATGAGAATAACTGTTTAACTCCATATCAGCATGGGTTTATGAGAAATCGCTCCTGTCAAACCAATCTAATCAGTTTTTATGAAGAGGTAAGCTATAGGCTGGACCACGGTGAGTCATTGGACGTGGTATATCTCGATTTTTCCAAAGCGTTTGATACCGTGCCGCACAAGAGGTTGGTACACAAAATGAGAATGCTTGGTCTGGGGGAAAATGTGTGTAAATGGGTTAGTAACTGGCTTAGTGATAGAAAGCAGAGGGTGGTTATAAATGGTATAGTCTCTAACTGGGTCGCTGTGACCAGTGGGGTACCGCAGGGGTCAGTATTGGGACCTGTTCTCTTCAACATATTCATTAATGATCTGGTAGAAGGTTTACACAGTAAAATATCGATATTTGCAGATGATACAAAACTATGTAAAGCAGTTAATACAAGAGAAGATAGTATTCTGCTACAGATGGATCTGGATAAGTTGGAAACTTGGGCTGAAAGGTGGCAGATGAGGTTTAACAATGATAAATGTAAGGTTATACACATGGGAAGAGGGAATCAATATCACCATTACACACTGAACGGGAAACCACTGGGTAAATCTGACAGGGAGAAGGACTTGGGGATCCTAGTTAATGATAAACTTACCTGGAGCAGCCAGTGCCAGGCAGCAGCTGCCAAGGCAAACAGGATCATGGGGTGCATTAAAAGAGGTCTGGATACACATGATGAGAGCATTATACTGCCTCTGTACAAATCCCTAGTTAGACCGCACATGGAGTACTGTGTCCAGTTTTGGGCACCGGTGCTCAGGAAGGATATAATGGAACTAGAGAGAGTACAAAGGAGGGCAACAAAATTAATAAAGGGGATGGGAGAACTACAATACCCAGATAGATTAGCGAAATTAGGATTATTTAGTCTAGAAAAAAGACGACTGAGGGGCGATCTAATAACCATGTATAAGTATATAAGGGGACAATACAAATATCTCGCTGAGGATCTGTTTATACCAAGGAAGGTGACGGGCACAAGGGGGCATTCTTTGCGTCTGGTGGAGAGAAGGTTTTTCCACCAACATAGAAGAGGATTCTTTACTGTTAGGGCAGTGAGAATCTGGAATTGCTTGCCTGAGGAGGTGGTGATGGCGAACTTAGTCGAGGGGTTCAAGAGAGGCCTGGATGTCTTCCTGGAGCAGAACAATATTGTATCATACAATTATTAGGTTCTGTAGAAGGACGTAGATCTGGTTATTTATTATGATGGAATATAGGCTGAACTGGATGGACAAATGTCTTTTTTCGGCCTTACTAACTATGTTACTATGTTACTATGTTACAAGAATATAACTACTATAACACTGCTTCTATGTAAAGGAATATAACACTGCCCCTATGCACAAGAATATAACTAGCTATAATACTGTCCCTATGTACAAGAATATTACTACTATAATACTGTCCCTATGTACAATAATATAACTACTATAATACTGCTGCCAATGTACAAGAATATAAAAAACTATAATACTGCCCCGTATGTACAAGAATATAACTACTTTAATACTTCTGCTATGTACAATAATATAATAAATATAATACAGCTCATATGTGCAAGATTATAACTACTATAATACTGAACCCTATGTACAGAAATATAACTACTATACTACTGCCCCTATGTACAGGAATATAACTACTATAATACTGCCCCTATGTACAAGAATATAACTACTATAATATTGCCCCTATGTACAAGAATATAACTGATATAGTACTGCCTTTATGTAAAAGAATATAACTACTATAATACTGTTCCTATGTGCAAGAATATAACTACTATAATACTGGTCCTATGTACAAGAATATAACAAATATAATACTGCATCCTATGTACAAGAATATAACTACTATAATACTGCTCCCTATGTACAAGAATATAACTACTATAATACTGCCCCTATGTACAAGAATACAACTACTATAATACTGCCCCTATGTACAAGAATACAACTAATATAATACTGCCTGTATGTACAAGAATATAACTACTATAATAATGACCCTATGTACAAGCATATAACTACTATAGTACTGTTCCTATGTACAAGAATATATTTACTATAATACTGCTCCCATGTACAAAAATGTAACTACTCTAATACTGCCCCTATGTACAAAAATATAACTACTATAATACTGCCCCTATGTACAAGAATATAATTACTATAATACTGTCCCTATGTACAAGAATATAACTACTATAATACTGCCCCTATGTACAAGAATATAAGTACTATAATATAGCTCCTATGTGCAAGATTATAACTACTATAATACTGCCACCATGTACAAGAATATAACTACTATAATACTGCCCCTATGTATAAGAATAGAACTACTATAATACTGCCCCTATGTACAAGAATCTAACTTCTATAATACTACCCCTATGTACAAGAATATAACTACCATAATACTGCTCCCTATGTACAAGAATATAACTACTACAATACTGCCCCTATGTACAAGAATATTACTACTATAATACTGCCCCTATGTACAAGAATATAAGTACTATAATATAGCTCCTATGTGCAAGATTATAACTACTATAATACTGCCACCATGTACAAGAATATAACTACTATAATACTGCCCCTATGTATAAGAAAAGAACTACTATAATACTGCCTGTTATGACCTGTTGGTTAGGAGCACCCGGAATGACCTGATAGTTAAACCTCATACAGGACGAGCTCTGGGATGTGGGAGCTCTGCTGACCGCAAGCCCTAATCCTATGACACACACTAAAAATAGCCGTGGAGCGCTCCTGACCAGACCTAGGCGCCTCGTCACAGCCTAAGAACTATCTAGCCCTAGAGATAGAAAATAAAGCCTACCTTGCCTCAGAGAAATTCCCCAAAGGTAAAGGAAGCCCCTCACATATATTGACTGTGAGTAAAGATGGGAGTCACAAATGCAGAGATGAAACAGGTTTCAGCAAAGGGAGGCCAGACTTACTAAATAGACAGAGGATAGGAAAGGTAACTTTGCGATCAGCACAAAAACCTACAAAAGACCACGCAGAGTGTGCAAAAAAGACCTCCGCACCGACTCACGGTGCGGAGGGGCCACTCTGCCTCCCAGAGCTTCCAGCTAGCTAGACAAAATCATGATAACTAGCTGGACAAGAAAACTGAACAAATAATGACTATCAGGAACTTAGCTTCTGCAGGAGAAGGCAGGTTACCAGAGAGATCCAGGAGCGAACTGAACGAATGCAAAAACATTGACAGCTGGCATGGAGTACCGATCTGAGCGGAGTTAAATAGAGCAGCCAACCAAAGGATAAACCACGTCACCTGTGTAAGGAACCTCAGAAGCAGCAGCTTCACTCATAGCCACCAGAGGGAGCCCATAGACAGAACTCGCCGAAGTACCATTCACAACCACAGGAGGGAGTTCGACAACAGAATTCACAACAGTGCCCCCCCCTTGAGGAGGGGTCACCGAACCCTCACCAGAGCCCCCAGGCCGATCAGGATGAGCCAAATGAAAGGCACGAACAAGATCGGCAGCATGAACATCAGAGGCAAAAACCCAGGAATTATCTTCCTGACCATAACCCTTCCACTTGACCAGGTACTGGAGTTTCCTTCTCGAAACACGAGAATCCAAAATCTTCTCCACCACATACTCCAACTCCCCCTCGACCAACACCGGGGCAGGAGGATCAGCGGAGGGAACCATAGGCGCCACGTATCTCCGCAACAACGACCTATGGAACACATTATGGATGGCAAAAGAAGCTGGAAGGTCCAAACGAAATGACACAGGATTAAGAACTTCAGAAATCTTATATGGCCCAATGAAACGAGGCTTAAACTTAGGAGAGGAAACCTTCATAGGAACGTGACGAGATGACAACCAAACCAAATCCCCAACACGAAGTCGGGGACCAACACAACGCCGGCGGTTAGCGAAACGTTGAGCCTTCTCCTGGGACAATGTCAAATTGTCCACCACATGAGTCCAAATCTGCTGCAACCTGTCCACCACCGCATCCACACCAGGACAGTCCGAAGGCTCAACCTGCCCTGAAGAGAAACGAGGATGGAAACCAGAATTACAGAAAAAAGGAGAAACTAAAGTAGCCGAGCTGGCCCGATTATCAAGGGCGAACTCAGCCAAAGGCAAGAAGGACACCCAATCATCCTGATCAGCAGAAACAATGCATCTCAGATATGTCTCCAAAGTCTGATTAGTTCGTTCGGTTTGGCCATTAGTCTGAGGATGGAAAGCCGAAGAAAAAGACAAATCAATGCCCATCTTAGCGCAAAAGGACCGCCAAAACCTTGAAACAAACTGGGAACCTCTATCCGAGAGGTTGTTCTCTGGAATGCCATGCAAACGAACCACATGCTGGAAAAACAATGGCACCAAATCAGGGGAGGAAGGCAATTTAGATAAGGGTACCAAATGGACCATCTTAGAGAAGCAATCACAAACCACCCAAATGACCGACATCTTTTGAGAAACAGGGAGATCAGAAATAAAATCCATGGAAATATGCGTCCAGGGCCGCTTCGGGATCGGCAAGGGCAAAAGCAACCCACTGGCACGAGAACAGCAGGGCTTAGCCCGAGCACAAGTCCCACAGGACTGCACAAAAGAATGCACATCCCGTGACAAAGAAGGCCACCAAAAAGATCTAGCCACCAAATCTCTGGTACCAAAGATTCCAGGATGACCAGCCAACACCGAACAATGAACCTCAGAGATAACTCTACTAGTCCATCTATCAGGGACAAACAGTTTCTCCATAGGACAACGGTCAGGTCTATCAGCCTGAAATGTTGTGAATTCTGTGGTCAGGCTCCCTCCTGTGGTCATGAGTGGTACTTCGGTTGGTTCTGTCCATGAGCTTCCTTTGGTGGATGTGAGTGGGGCTGCGGCTTCTGAGTTTCCTTCCTCAGGTGACGAGGTTAAGTCGTTAGGTGCTGTTCTATTTAACTCCACCTAGTTCTTTGTTCCTGGCCTCCAGTCAATGTTCCAGTATTGGTCTTGCTCTCTCCTGGATCGTTCTTGTGGCCTGTCTGCCCTGCATAAGCTAAGTTCTGCTTGTGTTACTTTTGTTTGCTATTTTTTCTGTCCAGCTTGCTATATTGGTTTGTTTTGCTTGCTGGAAGCCCTGGGACGCAGAGGGAGCACCTCCGTACCGTTAGTCGGTGCGGAGGGTCTTTTTGCGCCCTCTGCGTGGTTGTGTGTAGGTTTTTGTGCTGACCGCAAAGCTATCTTTCCTATCCTCGGTCTATTCAGTAAGTCGGGCCTCACTTTGCTAAAATCTATTTAATCTCTGTGTTTGTATTTTCATCTTTACTCGCAGTCATTATATGTAGGGGGCTGCCTTTTCCTTTGAGGAATTTCTCTGAGGCAAGGTAGGCTTATTTTTCTATCTTCAGGGCTAGCTAGTTTCTCAGGCTGTGCCCGAGGCGCCTAGGTCTGGTCAGGAGCGCTCCACGGCTACCTCTAGTGTGGTGTGATAGGATTAGGGATTGCGGTCAGCAGAGTTCCCACGTCTCAGAGCTCGTCCTATGTTATTAGTAACTATCAGGTCATTTTCAGTGCTCTTAACCACCAGGTCCATTGTGGTTCTAAATCACCAGTTCATAACACTGAAACTTCTGCAGTACCCGCCGCAAATCAGGGGAGATGGCAGACAAAATTACCCCCTCTTTAAGAATACCCGCCGGCTCCGGAACATCCGGAGAGTCAGGCACAAAACTCCTTGACAGGGAGTCAGCCTTCACATTCTTAGATCCCGGAAGGTATGAAACCACAAAATCAAAATGGGAGAAAAAGAGCGACCATCGAGCCTTTCTAGGATTCAACCGTTTGGCAGACTCGAGATAAGTCAAATTCTTGTGATCCGTCCGACGATAAAAATTAGCAAAGCCCAGGAATTTCTGTAAGCTCTTCACAGATGTCGGCTGAGTCCAATCGTAAATGGCCTGAACTTTAACAGGGTCCATCTCGATAGTAGAAGGGGAAAAAATGAAACCTTCTGAACTCCAAAGAGACAGTTTGATCCCTTCACAAACAAGGAATTCGCACGAAGGACCTGGAACACCATTTTGACCTGCTTCACATGAGACTCCCAATCATCCGAAAAGAAGAAAATGTCATCCAAGTGTACAATCATGAATCTATCCAGGTGCTCTCGGAAGATGTATAAAGGACTGAAACACAGATGGAGCATTAGAAAGCCCGAATGGCATAACCAGGTACTCAAAATGGCCCTCGGGCGTATTAAATGCCGTTTTCCATTCATCACCCTGTTTAATTCGCACAAGATTATAAGCACCACGAAGATCTATCTTGGTGAACCAACTAGCCCCCTTAATCCGAGCAAATAAATCAGACAGCAGCGGCAAAGGATACTGAAATTTGACTGTGATCCTATTAAGAAGGCGGTAATCAATACAAGGTCTCAAAGAACCATCCTTCTTGGCCACAAAAAAGAACCCTGCTCCCAATGGTGATGAGGACGGACGAATATGACCCTTCTCCAAGGATTCCTTTATATAACTTCGCATAGCGGCGTGCTCTGGTACAGATAAATTAAACAGACGACCCTTAGGAAACTTACTACCAGGAATCAAATTAATAGCACAATCGCAATCCCTATGAGGAGGTAGGGCACCAGATTTGGGCTCTTCAAATACATCCCGGTAATCTGATAAAAACTCAGGGATTTCAGAAGGAGTGGAAGGCGAAATTGACAGCAATGGAACATCACCATGTACCCCCTGACAACCCCAGCTGGACACAGACATAGATTTCCAATCCAACACTGGATTATGGACCTGTAGCCATGGCAACCCCAAAACGACTACATCATGCAGATTATGCAACACCAGAAAGCGAATATCCTCCTGATGTGCAGGAGCCATGCACATGGTCAATTGAGTCCAATACTGAGGTTTATTCTTGGCCAAAGGCGTAGCATCAATTCCTCTCAATGGAATAGGATACTGCAAGGGCTCCAAGAAAAAACCACAGCGCCTGGCAAACTCCAAGTCCATCAAATTCAGGGCAGCGCCTGAATCCACAAAAGCCATTACAGAATAGGACGACAGAGAGCAAATCAGAGTAACGGACAAAAGAAATTTAGACTGTACCGTACCAATGGTGGCAGACCTAGCGAACCGCTTAGTGCGCTTAGGACAATCGGAGATAGCATGAGTGGATTCACCACAGTAAAAACACAGCCCATTCCGACGTCTGTGTTCTTGCCGTTCAGCTCTGGTCAAAGTCCTATCACACTGCATAGGCTCAGGCCTATGCTCAGAGAATACCGCCAGATGGTGCACAGCTTTGCGCTCACGCATGCGCCGATCGATCTGAATGGCCAAAGACATAGACTCATTCAGACCAGCAGGCGTGGGAAATCCCACCATGACATCCTTAAGGACTTCAGAAAGACCCTTTCTGAAAATTGCCGCCAGGGCACATTCATTCCACTGAGTAAGCACAGACCACTTTCTAAACTTCTGACAGTACACCTCCGCTTCATCCTGACCCTGACACAAAGCCAGCAAGATTTTCTCTGCCTGATCCACTGAATTTGGTTCATCATAAAGCAATCCAAGCGCCAGAAAAAACGCATCAACATCACGCAATGCAGGATCTCCTGGCGCAAGGGAAAATGCCCAGTCTTGAGGGTCACCACGCAACAAAGAAATAATGATTTTTACCTGTTGAACGGGGTCACCAGAGGAGCGGGGTTTCAAAGCTAGAAACAGTTTACAATTATTTTTGAAATTCGAGAACCTAGATCTATCCCCAGAAAATAAGTCAGGAATTGGAATTTTAGGCTCTAACATAGGATTCTGAACCACAAAATCTTGAATATTTTGCACCCTTGCAGTGAGATGATCCACACAAGAGGACAGACCTTGAATGTCCATATCTAAACCTGTGTCCTGAACCACCCAAAGGTCTAGGGGAAAAGAAAAACAAAACACAGTGCAAAGAAAAAAAAATGGTCTCAGAAGTTCTCTTATCCCTCTATTGAGATGCATTAATACTTTGGGCCAGCTGTACTGTTATGACCTGGTGGATAGGAGCACCCGGAATGACCTGATAGTTAAACCTAATACAGGACGAGCTCTGGGATGTGGGAGCTCTGCTGACCGCAAGCCCTAATCCTATCACACACACTAAAAATAGCCGTGGAGCGCTCCTGACCAGACCTAGGCGCCTCGTCACAGCCTAAGAACTATCTAGCTCTAGAGATAGAAAATAAAGCCTACCTTGCCTCAGAGAAATTCCCCAAAGGTAAAGGAAGCCCCCCACATATATTGACTGTGAGTAAAGATGGAAGTCACAAACGCAGAGATGAAACAGGTTTCAGCAAAGGGAGGCCACACTTACTAAATAGACAGAGGATAGGAAAGGTAACTTTGCGATCAGCACAAAAACCTACAAAAGACCACGCAGAGTGTGCAAAAAAGACCTCCGCACTGACTCACGGTGCGGAGGGGCCTCTCTGCCTCCCAGAGCTTCCAGCTAGCAAGACAAAATCATGATAACCAGCTGGACAAGAAAACAGTGAACAAATAATGACTATCAGGAACTTAGCTTCTGCACGAGAAGGCAGGTCACCAGAGAGATCCAAGAGCGAATTGAACAAATGCAAAAACATTGACAGCTGGCATGGAGTAACGATCTGAGAGGAGTTAAATAGAGCAGCCAACCAAAGGATAAACCACGTCACCTGTGTAAGGAACCTCAGAAGCAGCAGCTTCACTCATAGCCACCATAGCCCATAGACAGAACTCGCCGAAGTACCATTCACGACCACAGGAGGGAGTTCGACAACAGAATTCACAACAACTGCCCCTATGTACAAGAATCTAACTTCTATAATACTACCCCTATGTACAAGAATATAACTACCATAATACTGCTCCCTATGTACAAGAATATAACTACTATAACACTGCTCCTATGTACAGGAATATAACTACTATAATACTGCCCCCTATGTACAAGAATATAACTACTATAACACTGCCCCTATGTACAAGAATATAACTAATATAATACTGCTCCTATGTACAGGAATACAACTACTATAATACTGCTCCTATGTACAAGAATATAACTGCTATAATATTTCTCCTATGTACAAGAATATAACTACTATAATACTGCCCCTATGTACAAGAATATTACTACTATAATACTGCCCCTATGTACAAGAATATAAGTACTATAATATAGCTCCTGTGTGCAAGATTATAACTACTATAATACTGCCACCATATACAAGAATATAACTACTATAATACTGCCCCTATGTATAAGAATAGAACTACTATAATACTGCCCCTATGTACAAGAATCTAACTTCTATAATACTACCCCTATGTACAAGAATATAACTACCATAATACTGCTCCCTATGTACAAGAATATAACTACTATAATACTGGAAAAGAAAAAGCAACGAAGATCAGCTCACCTCCTCTCAGGCCCAGCGCACGGATCATGCAGTGCAGCATGTAGTTTGAAGGAAAAAGCAGAAGTCCAGCGCGGGTGATGTCCATAAAAAATACCTTTTATTCCATATTCGTGGACTTCTGGACTTCTGCTTTTTACTATAATACTGCTCCTATGTACAGTAATATAACTACTATAATACTGCCCCCTATGTACAAGAATATAACTACTATAATACTGCCCCCTATGTACAAGAATATAACTACTATAATACTGCTCCTATGTACAAGAATATAACTACTATAATACTGCTCCTATGAACAAGTATATAACTACTATAATAATGCACCTCTGTTATGAACTGGTGATTTAGAACCACAATGGACCTGGTGGTTAAGAGCACTGAAAATGACCTGATAGTTACTAATAACATAGAACGAGCTCTGAGACGTGGGAACTCTGCTGACCGCAATCCCTAATCCTATCACACCACACTAGAGGTAGCCGTGGAGCGCTCCTGACCAGACCTAGGCGCCTCGGGCACAGCCTGAGAAACTAGCTAGCCCTGAAGATAGAAAAATAAGCCTACCTTGCCTCAGAGAAATTCCCCAAAGGAAAAGGCAGCCCCCACATATAATGACTGTGAGTAAAGATGAAAATACAAACACAGAGATGAAATAGATTTTAGCAAAGTGAGGCCCAACTTACTGAATAGACCGAGGATAGGAAAGATAGCTTTGCGGTCAGCACAAAAACCTACAAACAACCACGCAGAGGGCGCAAAAAGACCCTCCGCACCGACTAACGGTACGGAGGTGCTCCCTCTGCGTCCCAGAGCTTCCAGCAAGCAAAACAAACCAATATAGCAAGCTGGACAGAAAAAATAGCAAACAAAAGTAACACAAGCAGAACTTAGCTTATGCAGGGCAGACAGGCCACAAGACTGATCCAGGAGAGAGCAAGACCAATACTGGAACATTGACTGGAGGCCAGGAACAAAGAACTAGGTGGAGTTAAATAGAACAGCACCTAACGACTTAACCTCGTCACCTGAGGAAGGAAGCTCAGAAGCCGCAGCCCCACTCACATCCACCAAAGGAAGCTCATGGACAGAACCAGCCGAAGTACCACTCATGACCACAGGAGGGAGCCTGACCACAGAATTCACAACACCCTTCCCTCTGTTTTAAAGATGTGTCTTCCAGGATGACAATTTAATGACATTTTCTTTGACATCCATAAAAGCTATGGCATTACTGATTCTTACTCCTTTTAACATCCCCACTAGTTCTTAGTTTACTCCCGGACGTGATAGTTTTTTCTATATAATGGCAGATCACATGACCTCTTTGACCAATCCTTTCCTTTTTCAGTGACAACACTATGGATGACGCATGTAATATAACGAGAAAGGTCTAAGCAGATCTGCAGATTGTTGGAGAAAGTACAGGGGGGTAAAGGGGAAATTTAAAAATGTGAATAAATATTTTAAAGATTTGTATTTCAGAATCTTAGCATATCAGGAAATATAGAGCGAGACCTTTTAGTTGACACTTTTATTTCTCAATTTTCTCTTTCCTTGGTTGTATGGTATAAAATATGTATCCACCACTTGCAGAAGGAACGGGAGAAGGTCAGGAACTACCTGGAGACAAAATACCAGGTTAATGTGGGCTCTCCTACTGCCACCGGGTTGTATTAAACCTCCATAATTTATTATTAAATCGCTGATTCCATTTTCTATTGTTTTAATTTAAATATATTGTCCTTTTCTCCTTTGCAGCCATGAACTGTGAACATCACGAGAGAAACAATGTAGCAGAATTAACAGCTTACCATATCTCCTTTGTAGTGCAGCGGGGTTGGTTCAGTGTGACAGACAGGCAGTGACCACAGGAAAGTTCAAAACAAAGTCTCTTTAATGTCCAACGTACTCACAAAGGAAAACAAATATTCGAGAAATATTGCCGTGGGCGACTGCACCACCATGTAACGCTGAGAGGTGCCAGGCCTTTTGGCTTCGCTTGTCTCCGTGTTACTTCACACAGGCTGAGACTTGCAGAGCCACCTGCTCTGCAGTTTGCAAACCAAGACTGACCCACTCAATCCTTTGCTTCAGGGTTTTTAAAAGAAAACTGCCACCATGGGCCACTTGTACGACACGGCCTGGGGGGAGCGAAACGGTACTATTCAGCTTCAGATGAAAAAGAGCACATGATAAATTACCAAAGATGCAGAAGCAGGTTGTAAACTATTAACCCTTTCCCTCCACACAGCCAATTTTCCATTCTTGGTTTTCATTTTTTTCCCTAACATTTTTCATTTTTTCCTAGCCATAATTTTTTTTTATATATGTGAACTGACATAGCCAAATGAGGGCTTGTTTTTTTGTAGTTCTGAGTAAAAAAATAATCCAAGTGAGAAATCATAAAAATATATATAATACAATTTAGTAATTTTTTTGGTTTTATTTTTTCAACCTTAAAAATATACATGATTCTTTAGTTTATTATAATTACTAAGATAAAACTTATACACTGTTTTAATAGTTTAAAAAAATTCTAATTTTATTTTAAAAAATTTGGTTGGTGTCACCATTTTCCAAGACCCATAATTTTTTTTTTTAGTTGCCATCAATGGAGTTGTGTGTAGGCTTTTTTTGCGTGGCAAAAGCTGGTGTTTTTACATTTAAAATTTTGGGTGGCATACCTTGTTTTAATGACTTCTTATTGCTTTTCTCGCTTTATTGCAGAGACTGATGAACCACAATTGTCGTGTTTTTATTATTTTTATTTTTACAGCGTTAACTGATCTGCTTAATTAATTCTATATTTACGGACTTTTCTGGACATACTGATAAACATAAACAGTATATCTTTTTTTATATATTTTTTTTTACCTGTTAACTGGGATGTAAAGGGCAATGATTCAAATTTTTGTAGTTTTTTATTTTGAAAAACACTTTTTTTCCCTCCTATTTTTACTTTCTTTCTTAGTCCCCTTAGGGGACATAAGCCTGTGATTATTTGATTGCTTATATCTTATACAGCAATACAACAGTCTGACCACCTACAGTCTAACCACTGGCTGGATGTCACAAAAGAGATCACATGACAGCCACGGGGGTCTTGAGCAGGACACCAGATGTTATAGCAGCCTATGAGCTCCCTGGGATCACCCTGTGGGGAGCAATGAGCATGCAAACTAAGATCAGCGCTGTAACGTGGGGCTTAAATACTGCTGTCAGTCATAGACTGCAGTATTTAAGACATTAAAAGCAATGAACAATGACTGCACCAATTGCTGCCAGGTATATTGTATTGTATGGCCGGAATCTGCCGTGTGTGGAGCAGATTCCCTTCTCAGCCTACTTCAAAGTCCCGTATGTACTCCATGACATAACAGTATGTCATGGAGCGTGAAAGGGATTAAATACATTCTTACTGCTTCCATAAGAATTAAGAGACTAAGTATCAACTAGTCCATGGCTTTGATCAATTTTTCATCAGCAAATATAACTTAATCTATAAGAGCAGAAGTTTTGGCCGCATGCTGGTCTGAGGTATTCAGGCATGTGTTAACACAGTGCCAGGGAGGAAAGACATTAGCAATAATCTTAGAGAAGCAATTCTTGCTACTCATCAATCTGAGAGGGGTTATAAAACTATTTTCAAACAATGAAGAGTCCTGTTATGAACTGGTGGTTTAGGAGCAACATGGGACGAGCTCTGAAGGAGGTGGTACCTGTACTGACCGCAGTCCCTAAGCTCAACACAACACTAGAAGTAGCCGTGGGATGCTCCGGTCACTCCCTAGGCACCTCGTCACAGCCTGAGAACTAACTACCCCTAAAGATAGAAACAGGAAAACTATCTTGCCTCACAGAAAATCCCCAAAGGATAGATAGCCCCCCACAAGTAAATCCCCAAAGGATAGATAGCCCCCCACAAGTAATGACTGTGAGTGGAGAGGGAAAAGACATACGTAGAATGAAACCAGGATGTAGCACAGGAGGCCAGTCTAGCTAGATAGATAGGACAGTCCGAAATACTGTGCGGTCAGTAGGGTTGAGCGAAACGTGTCGGCCACTTTCAGAAGTCGCCGACTTTTGGCAAAGTCGGGTTTCATATGAAACCCGACCCGACCCCTGTGTGGGGTCGGCCATGAAGTCGGCGATCTTCTGAATCTGGTATCGGAATTTCGATCCCGAGTTCCGATATGTTTGCAAAGAAGCAGGGCGCGTCCGAGGGTGAGTATATTCCTATTAGGTATATACTCACCCTCGAACGCGCCCTGCTTCTTTCCGGCAGCCTTCCTTCCTAAGAATCAGCGCTTGCAGGACCTTGCGTGATGTCGCGGTGACGTCGCGGCTTGTGATTGGTCGCGCGAGCGGTCACATGGGCGGCCGCGCGACCAATCACAAGCCGCGACGTCACCGCGACGTCACCGCCAGGTCCTGCAAGCGCTGATTCGAAGGAAGGAAGGTTCCCGGTTAGTACCATTCACTATCCCGATCTATTCCCCAACCCCTAAAGATGGCTGGACCATGATTGTAAATACATCATTGTAAATACACACCTGTACTTTGTTTCTCCCCCACCTCATTGTAGATTGTAAGCTCTCACGAGCAGGGTCGTCTTATTTTGCTTTAATTATTGTATTGTTAATGTTGTTACTTATGACTTTTGTGTTTGAAACTGTTAAACTGTAAAGCGCTGCGGAATATGTTGGCGCTATATAAATAAAGATTATTGTTATTATTAATAGTACCAGGGCGCGTCAGAGGGTAAGTATAGCGATATTTTTTATTTTAATTCTTTATTTTACACTTAAATATGGATCGCAGGGCCTGAAGGAGAGTTTCCTCTCCTTCAGACCCTGGGAACCATTGGAAACCCAATGCAGTGCATTGGGTTTCGAGTTTCGGCCGACCCCGACTTTTTTATAGGATCGCCCGATTTCACTCGACCCGACTTTTGAAAAAGTCGGGTTTCGTGAAACCCGACCCGATCCTATTAAAGTAAAAGTCGCTCAACCCTAGTCATCATCACAACAAATTCACCGCAAGGTTATACAGTTCAATGCTCAGAGAAATTGCATAAGAAAAAAAAGAAAAACAAGAGCTAACGCTCAGACTCTAAAGTCCTCAGCATGTTCAATATTCAATTTTAATACAATGCAGTTAGAAAAATAAATGAACAAGTATGGCTTGTTTGGAAAGGTTGCCAGGAGAAAGCCTCTTCTTTCTAGAAAGAACATGGCAGCACGGCTAAAGCTGCATCATAATAAATCACAGGACTTCAAGAACAATGTCCTTTGGATAGATGAGAAAAAAGTGGAGACGTTTGGCCATAACGCCCTTTGACATGTTTGGTGAAAACATAATGCAGCATTTCAGCACAAACGCCACATACCAACTATCCATCATGATGGTGAAGAGGGGATGATTTTTGCTTATTTTGCAGCCACAGGACCTAGGCACATAGCAGTCATTGAGTCAACCATGAACTCCTCTGTACACTAAAATATCCTAGAGTCAAATGTGAGGCCATCTATCCAAAAGCTAGAGCCTGGATGAAACTGGGTTGTGCAACAAACCAATGATCCTACAGCAGCAAATCTACACTAGAATGGCTAAAAAAGGAAAAAAATACAATGTTACAGTAGCCTAAAGTTCAGAACTCTGATAAAAAGAATTTATGTGGTGGGATCCATAATACTGTACTTAAGTATCATTAATATCTGTCACACTTTGATGGTCTTCGGTAAAGAGGGGCCTCAAACTGTCCCTGGAACTGCACCCTAACTATCCCTGTCCCGGGGGTACTCTTGAAGGTAGAGAGGCCTGAGTCTCTGACCTTACTATGCTCCTCTTAAAACCTCACCTGTCCCCTCCAACACACCATGAGGCATGGGACAGAAATGTAATATAAGCAAGACACAAAAACAAGACATGGATAATAGAAAACCTTTAGCATACAAAAGCACTAACCAACAATAAGGAGGAGGAGAGGGACAGGGAGGAATATACTAAATGGGAACAGGGACAAGGAGATAAAAACACACGTACTACAGCAAACACTGATCACTACTACAACAACTCTACACAGCACAGGAAGACAAATCTTTAACCAGAAGGGACAAGAAGGTCTGACCAGTTTATATAGGAAGAGGTAATAATGACCAGGTCAGAAGAAGCTGAAATGGAGCTGCATGTTTCTGAATAGCATACAATGGGTCGTTAACTTCTTCAGCACCATATGAAATTAAATCCATTTAATATGGAACACAAATCACATCATCTCTAAAGACCTGTAATTCATTACCCGACGCGACCATCTAACTCCAGTTCCAGGGGGACGTGATACCTTTGTGAGAGTACCATAAAGCTATTTTATTACTTTTTTGGTCTTTATGTGATAGTAATATTTAGATCGTAGTTAACAATGGACTTATATTCTTTAGAGTTCTTTTATTTCAGCACTGTATAGTGCCACCATCTAAATCCTAAATAACCTTGTAATGTTGCTGCTATATGGTGGTAATAATTTGTTCCCTGTACTACTGCTAACTAGACACTACACACTACAGTACATTTACCATATAGTTACAGTAGATATAAAAGTCTACACAACCCTGATAAAATACCAGTTTTTTTCCACGTGAACAAATCCTACCAAGAAGAAATATTTCAGAACTTTTTCCATCTTTAATGTCACCCATAACCTGTACAAATCTATCCAGAGACAAACAGAAATCATTCTAAAGGGAAAATAAAAATAACAAAACTAAAGTAATGTGGTTAAATAAGTTTATTTTATTATTGGGAATATGGTTGTGTTTAGAATTAGCCAATCACATTCACCCTCATGTTACATACTAGTCAGTACGCAGCTGCCATCAATTACAGTGATTCTGATTAACCCCATATAAAGTTTTGCTGTTCCAGGAGGATTTTGTTAACATTTATTAAGGTGGATTTTACAGTAAAAGCTATGGTACGTAAACAGCTGACAACACAGCAAAAGGGATCTCATTGTTGAAAATTATCAGTCAATAGGTGGGAACAAAGCATTTCCAAGGCATTAGCTATACCATGGAACAATGTGAAGACATAATCAAGAAGTGGCTTAAATTTGGCAGTGACATTATAGAACTGGATGTCCCTCCGAAAGTGATTAAAAAAAAAAAACAAGAAGAAAATTGGTCCTTGAGGCTGTAAAGAGATCTACAGCAACAATAAAGGAGCTGCAGGAATTTCTGGCAAGTACTGGTTGTATCTTGCATGTGACAACAACCTCCCATATTCTTTATCTGTCTGGCCTGTGGACTTGGGGTGACAAGATGGAGGCGTGTTCTTACGCATAAAAACATCAAAGTTCTGCCATGTTTTGCCAAAATCTACATCAAGTCTGCCAAAACCATGTTGGGAATTGGTTCACATCATCAAAAGACCACCATACCCACAGTGAAGCATGGTGAAGGTAGCATTGTGCTTTGTTGTTGTTTTTCGGCGGCTGGAACTGGGGATTTAGTCACGGTGGAGGGAATTACGAACAGTTCCAAATATCACTGAATTTAAAAAAAAAAAACTGACATCGCAAACAGAAGTGATGCACCGGATGTAGGCCCTGGACCAAGCCTAGCTACACCCCTCGGATCGCCCCACAGGTGAGCATAATAAGGTTTCTTTGGGGCAGATATACAGTGTTATAGAAGGCTGTATATCAGGCCTGAAAGGTGTTGGTATCTCATTTGGTCAAACCGAGTGATAGGTTCCCTTTAAGCTGTTGTATGACGCTTTTATTTAGTTATTATATGGTAGTAATATTTACACACTGTATAGCACTGTTACTTGGACCCAAAGGGATAGTAAAACTGTGCTCAGGTACCATATAACTATGTTTTCTGGTAGTAATATTTGACTGTTGTGTAGCACTTTTATTTGGGCACTTTATGGGATATTATTATTACATTTCATGTAGTAATTGCTGTCTGTAGACTTCTATTGTGCCCGCTCACATTTTTTTTTTTATACCCTGCCCATACCCGGCTGGCATCACTTACTAACTACTTTGCATGACTTTAATTGTTGAAAAACTGTGTGAATAATTTAAATGACTTTTGCAATGATTATTCCCATGTGTAGAAAACCATGAGCAGATGTCTAGACATTACAAAACTTATTTCTATTTTAACCCAGAATTAAGGTTTAAGAATTTGGAAATTGGAATATTTTTTAATTTCCAGATATGCACACTAAATTTAAAGTTCTTACGCCATTTCTGTTCTGAAACAATTATGTACCATTGGAAAATGTGAATATGTTAAAAGAATAAAGTTATACAGAATTTAAAAAAAAAAGTAACTACCACTTTACAAGAAACAGCGCCACTCTTGTCTATAGGCTGTATCTGGTATTGCAGCTTAAGGGAATCTGACTGAGCTGTAATACCAGTTATAAGGAATAAATTATTACATTACAATATAGTGGTCAGTCATAGGGAAAACATTCTAAACCATCACTGCCCCTTTAAAATCCCCAGTTCAGTCATTGCATTATCTAGTATATTAGACATGTTCATTTCTATAATAAACACTTCTATTTCTAATTTTGTATCTGCGCCTCCTCTACTTCCATATCTCATAATACTCAAATTGCCACATTTTTCTAAAAGACAAACTTTCTGCTTTGTGCATTCAGCTTCTATACAAACCAACACGTTGCCGTAGTTACAGACTACAAACATAACTCCTATGTAGTCTGATCCTCCCACTAGTAAAGAAAGAGGGAAACACATTTATTTTATGCATCAATTTTTATATTAAAGGCATTGCAACATTAAAGGGTTTTTGGAAAACCTTTGTTCCAGACTGAAGTTTGTTTGAAACCCCCCCAAAACAATGCTTTAATCACCCTTCCCGGGTCCAGCTCTGAGTCTCCCCTGCTGCTACAGTGTCCATTTTGTTAGCAGTCCCAACAGTTTTGCAGCCAATCGGTGACCTCAGCGAGTTGACGGCACAAGCTGGTTGGCATTGCTGAGTTCATTGATTGTTTGCAGCGCTGTCAGCCAATATATGACAAAGGGAGCAGTGGCGGAAACTTAGTGCTGGACACAGGGAGGGAGGAAAAAGGCTCCGTTTTGTATTTTGCCGCCAGAAGGGAGGGTTTTCTGAAAATAACAGAACCCCTTTAATAACGGTTGATATTTTTTTTAGGTGTAAAATTATTCCGCATTCCTTGTAAAATAAAAATTTTGGGCGCTTGACAGAGACATCGGTCACATCATTAGGTCTCGCAATGTCAAGTCACCATATTAGCACTGGTGTACGGAGACCAAATAGATTTTTCCAGTAGGGTCTCGTGTTTCATAAACATCTTTATGAAATCAAAACTTTTCAGCGCTATATCAATGAGTATCCCCCGTAACAGATGAATATACGTGGCTGATATATAATGTTATGAAGTTCTGCGGAGGCGGAATGTATCCATAGCAATCAGAGATAAAATTCCGATATGCAAAATAGTCCAAAATCTCTTCTTCTGGAAACCAGCCAAACTCCGACTCTTTCATAAAACGACATATTCTATTTTGTTCCAGAATCTTAAGTCACCGACAAGTTCACTTCTCACTTGTTCCAATATGGTTTATTTTTTAATGCAACTTTTACTTGAAAAAAGACAAAAATAAAGAATGTGCTTAAAATTAGGAAGAACCGATGTCTCCACCCTCACCTTTCCCTCCAGTTGGGTCAAAAAAATCCAAATTTTTAATATACAATTTCTGTAGAATATCACAACATGCCAGCGGCAGCAACTCTCCCTGACAGGCTGGAATACACATCACAACCACTGGGTGGTCAAACATAGACACATATAGCATGAACAGCTTTCAACCGAGTTTCATATAGTCATGGTTTTTTTTTCAAATTGGTCATCTCGTGCCTCTCATCTAGGGATTTGACACATCTATGTTAATAAGGGAACATTTGGGGAAAAAATGGAGCATCATGTTATGATGAATGCAGGGTCTGCAGGGGTGGAGTAATTATCCTTTTATAAGTTGTGAATGTGTCTTGCTCCACCCCCGCAGAGCCTGCACTGGGATTGCACTATGTATAGGTTTAATCTGGAGTAATAACTAGTGCAGCGTCTGTGAGGTCAGAGCATAACACAGTAATCCTCTTTTTTGGTGAGCTGTGAATGTCTGTGTCTTGCTCCGCCCCCGCAGATCCTGCACTGGGATTGCACAATGTATAGGTTGGATCTAGAGTTATAACTAGTGCAGGGTCTGTGAGGTCGGAACATAACACAGTAATCCTCTTTTTTGGTGAGTTGTGAATGTCTGTGTCTTGCTCCGCCCCCGCAGATCCTGCACTGGGATTGCACAATGTATAGGTTGGATCTAGAGTTATAACTAGTGCAGGGTCTGTGAGGTCGGAACATAACACAGTAATTCTCTTTTTTGGTGAGTTGTGAATGTCTGTGTCTTGCTCCGCCCCCGCAGATCCTGCACTGGGATTGCACAATGTATAGGTTGGATCTAGAGTTATAACTAGTGCAGCGTCTGTGAGGTCGGAACATAACACAGTAATTCTCTTTTTGGTGAGTTGTGAATCTGTGTCTTGGTCCTCCCCCGCAGATCCTGCACTGGGATTGCACTATGTATAGGTTTGATCTGGAGTGATAATTAGTGCAGGGTCTGTGAGGTCGGAGCATAACACAGTAATTCTCTTTTTGGTGAGTTGTGAATCTGTGTCTTGCTCCGCCCCCGCAGAGCCTGCACTGGGATTGCACTATGTATAGGTTTGATCTGGAGTAATAACTAGTGCAGGGTCTGTGAGGTCGGAGCATAACACAGTAATTCTCTTTTTGGTGAGTTGTGAATCTGTGTCTTGCTCCGCCCCCGCAGAGCCTGCACTGGGATTGCACTATGTATAGGTTTGATCTGGAGCAATAACTAGTGCAGCGTCTGTGAGGTCAGAACATAACACAGTAATTCTCTTTTTGGTGAGTTGTGAATGTGTCTTACTCCGCCCCCGCAGATCCTGCACTGGGATTGCACTATGTATAGGTTTGATCTGGAGTGATAATTAGTGCAGCGTCTGTGAGGTCGGAGCATAACACAGTAATCCTCTTTTTTGGTGAGTTGTGAATGTCTGTGTCTTGCTCCGCCCCCGCAGAGCCTGCACTGGGATTGCACTATGCATAGGTTTGATCTGGAGTGATAATTAGTGCAGGGTCTGTGAGGTCGGAGCATAACACAGTAATCCTCTTTTTTGGTGAGTTGTGAATGTCTGTGTCTTGCTCCGCCCCCGCAGAGCCTGCACTGGGATTGCACTATGTATAGGTTTGATCTAGAGTTATAACTAGTGCAGGGTCTGTGAGGTCGGAGGGTAACACAGTAATTCTCTTTTTTGGTGAGTTGTGAATGTGTCTTGCTCCGCCCCCGCAGAGCCTGCACTGGGATTGCACTATGCATAGGTTTGATCTGGAGTGATAATTAGTGCAGGGTCTGTGAGGTCGGAACATAACACAGTAATTCTCTTTTATGGTGAGTTGTGAATGTGTCTTGCTCCACCCCCGCAGAGCCTGCACTGGGATTGCACAATGTATAGGTTGGATCTAGAGTTATAACTAGTGCAGGGTCTGTGAGGTCGGAGCATAACACAGTAATCCTCTTTTTGGTGAGTTGTGAATGTGTCTTGCTCCGCCCCCGCAGATCCTGCACTGGGATTGCACTATGTATAGGTTGGATCTAGAGTTATAACTAGTGCAGCGTCTGTGAGGTCGGAGCATAACACAGTAATTCTCTTTTTGGTGAGTTGTGAATGTGTCTTGCTCCGCCCCCGCAGATCCTGCACTGGGATTGCACTATGTATAGGTTTGATCTGGAGTTATAACTAGTGCAGGGTCTGTGAGGTCGGAACATAACACAGTAATTCTCTTTTTGGTGAGTTGTGAATGTGTCTTGCTCCGCCCCCGCAGATCCTGCACTGGGATTGCACTATGTATAGGTTTGATCTGGAGTGATAATTAGCGCAGGGTCTGTGAGGTCGGAGGGTAACACAGTAATTCTCTTTTTTGGTGCATTGCGAATCTCTGTGTCTTGCTCCGCCCCTGCAGATCCCGGGTTTGCACAATGTATAGATTTTGTCTGGAGTGTTTCTTTGCACAGGTCTACAATGCGTCGACGCTATAGAAAAATACAAAATGAGGTCCCTCTCCTAAACTTCAACCCCCTCCTTGACACCACTGCTAATGGGCCCTATGAGTAAAGGGGTCACAGCTATGTTATTTCATGGTGAGAATCCGTGCAGGATTGTCTTCTCTAGAAAAAGAAAATTCATAACAAAGGAGGGAATGGAACATTGGCCCATGAGTCATAAATGTAGGTTTGGGGTGATAAAACCTGCCCAGATACCAATTTGGTGTTTACTCCAGGATCCTTCTCGGCTACAGGGTTTTTCCTTATCAACTCTTTACTGATCCTAAGAATGGGGCTCTGAAATCGAGTAGCGATCAAACGAGTGCCACTTCTTTCTTCGTTCTCTATAGGACTGGCGGAAAAAGATGGTTACTGTACTTGACCATCCCCAGCCATCCCATGGAGAATGAATGGAGCGTGCTTGACCACCACTCCATTCTGATAGGACCTGAACTTGGACAGGTGATAACTTTTAATGATGAGGATAACCCTTTACTAATTCTGCTGTTATCATTGCAGATGCTAAGAGCTAATAAACCCAAAAAATGAATAAACCCCAGAAAGTTACTCTAATCCAACTGCAGCCCAAAAGTAGTTAATGCACCTCTCCTAAAAGGGACAACAGCCAGGATTGGAGGTAACTCTGATTCTGGCAGTTAACCCTTTAGAGACTGCGGCGGGGTACAATAATTTGAAAGAGGAGTGAGACTCAATTTATGACCGTTGGGCGCCAATGGGTTGTTATTGAAGCCAGGGGCTTAACATTGGCCCTGATATCTGCCGTCTCACTGCACCCATTCATCTCTACCCCAAGTAGTATGGCCATCAGGCCTAATACAGTGCAATACTGAGGATCTTAATAGTAAATGAGTGATCAAGACCATAGTCCCCTCATGGAAAAAAAATGAAAGTAAAAAAAAATTATATATAAAAAAGAGAAAAATTGAAAAAAAACAAACACAAAATAAAGTTTTCTTGTCAATTAAAAATGCTTTGTTATGGAAAAAATAAACAAGAGATGCATAAATTATTTGCTCCCCAAATGACATGCTTCATAGGCACAAGGTAACGTCTGATGGTTCCAGGATTGCATATTTTGTATATGATGTCATCGAGCCACTTTTTGGTGACGCGAGTGTCTACATTGCACTGAGCTGTATGGACGCCACGTGCCTCCATACCGGCTATGTGCACCCATCTCGGACATACACATGAGTTCCGGCATCAAGCTCCGGCCAATAGTAATTACAACATATTTTTAAGTTTTATACTTTACTAAAAAATAAAACATATTTAAGACAATTTTTTAAGCTCTTACTCTCTTTGTAAAAAAGGGTAAAAATAATAATAATAAAAAATTTGTTAAAAGGCATGGATTGCTCTGTTCTGCTGATTGGCGGGGTCCCTAGGTCCTGAGATCCCACCGATCAGTCAAAGCGCATCGCGGAAATGTACAGTTACTGCATGAGCGGTGACCGGGCCTTTAGACTTAACGCTTTTTCACAAGTCAGTTTTTCACTTACGAGGAAATCCAAATTCACTGATCTCGATTCAAGTTTCGTCAATTTTTCTCATACGTGAAAACAAAATGTCTGTGAAAGCACTCAGATGGCATCTAAGTGCTGTCCGAGTTTTTCACTGAGCCACAGATTTGTATTGTCAATTTCGATCCGACACGCAGATCAATATCAAACTTGACTATGCGATTTTGCACAACCGCTTGGTTCGCGAAAAATCACGATGTGGTCCATGTTCGCTATTATATATATGAGTGGTATTCAAGAAAAACATGTATAGCAAAGGAGCATCTGAATGAGCCCACACTACGAAGTTTTCACTTCAGATTGGTGTTTTAACCAAAAGGTGAGGGATTCCCAACCAGGACGTCCCCTCCCCCATACAGCTAACGGTAGCACAGAGCATCTTTTAAAATATATGAAAATAGTTTTTAAATGATAGTTATTTTGTAAACCATAAAAGCAAGTAAGTAATACAAAATTAAAAATGTATCGTTGATAAAAAAAAGTTAAAATAACAATAACCATTTTTTTATACAATATAGTAACATAGTAACATAGTTATTAAGTTCATCTAGTTCAACCCATATCTTAACCTAACATGCCCTAACAAGTCGATCCAGAGGAAGGCAAAAAAAAAAAACCACGTGGCAAAGAAGAAAAAAATAAAAGCAGCAGAAATATAACATAGCAATAAATAGAATAGAAAAGAAAAAAAAAAGTGTAGAAAGAACAAACAAAAAGAAAAGGTGTAGAAAGTTGTAGAAAGAACAAACTGAAATGGTGTAGAAAGAACAAACAAAGGCCAGTCTCACACGTCCAGATAATTCCTGTACCGGAAAAATCGGTATCGGAATTATCCGTGTCCGTGTGTCCGTGAGCTCACATAGGCCATCCGTGTGGCACACGTGCGGCAGCCGTGTGCCGCCCGTGTGTCGACTGGGTACCACACGGAGCGTGCAGGAGACAGCGCTAGAGATAAGCGCTGTCCCCTGCATCTGGTGCTGAAGCCTCCATTCATATCTTCTCTCCAGCAGCGTTCGCTGGATAGAAGATATGAAAAATCCTTTTTTTTTCCGTGTTTAAAATAGAGATCCCTGTCCCCACCCCCCTCCCACCCCCTGTGCGCCCGCCCGCTGTTACTAAAATACTCACCCGGCTCCCTCGCAGCGTCCTCTCCTCGCCGCAGCTTCTCCTGTATGTATGTACAGGGATCATTATTTTAAACACGGAAACAAAAAAAAAAAAGGATTTTTCATATCTTCTATCCAGCGAATGCTGCTGGAGAGAAGATATGAATGGCGGCTTCAGCACCACGTGAGGGGGACAGCGCTTACTGTAGCGTTGTCTCCTGCACGGCACACGGACTGCACACGGACAGCGTTCATGTGCGGTACATGTTTTACACGGACCCATTGACTTTAATGGGTCTGTGTAATCCGTGTGCTCCCACGAACACTGACATGTCTCCGTGTTTTGCACACGGACACACGGTTCGTGAAAACACGCTGACATGTACAGAGACACATTGATTTCAATGTGTCTACGTGAGTCAGTGTCTCCGGCACGTTTGGAAACTGTCACCTCACGTACCGGAGCCACTGACGTGTGAAACTGGCCAAAAATGGTGTAGTGAAAACAAACAAAAAAGTGTGGAAAGAACGAAAAAAAAAGTGTAAAAAGAACTAACAAAAAAATGTAGAAAGGACTAACAAAAAAACATGTAGAAAAAGCAAATAAAAAAGATGTAGAAAGAACAAACAAAAAAGTGTTGGAATGAACGAACAAAAATGTGTAGAACGAGCAAACAAAAAAGTGAGGACTGAATGAACAAAAAAGTGTAGAAAGAACAAACACAAGAGTATAGAAAGAACAAACAAAAGAGTGTAGAAAGAACGAACAAAAAAGTGTAGAAAAAGCAAATAAAAAAGATGTAGAAAGATCAAACACAAAAAGTGTGTAATGAAAGAACAAACAAAAAAGGTGTAGAAATAGCAAAAACAAGGTGTATAAAGAACAAACTAAAAGGTGTAGAAAGAGCAAACAAAAAGGTGTAGACAGAATGGACAAAAAAAGTTGTAGAAAGAACATATAAGGATATAGAAGTGGTATAGAAATTTAAAAATAAATAAAGATAAATATATATAATAGACAATAACAAAGGAAAAACCATAGAGAAAATGAAAAGAATATCTAAACAAAAAAAAAAAAAAAAAAAACACGATATAATTTAAAAAAAAAACCACTGAAGAAAGAGTTGAATATTTCATTTTCTCTTCACCTGGGATAATGAGAAATACTAGAGTAAATGCTGGATCCCGGGCAGCGGCACAAATAAGACTTATCCCAGTCTAATCCCACAGGCACAGTTGGAGTCCAGACCGGCACCTGCTGCATTGGAATTCAGTGGGATGAATTAGTATAATACCCTTATCCAAACAGTCCTTCATATCCAGGACGTTTCTTAGTCGGTGACTACTTAGTGTTTATCCGGAGTATTTCCAGTGCTTGAACTTCCCATTCAGGAAGTCACTGGAGGGTTTAACATTAACCCACCACCAACTTCATTGGTGCGACATAAAAAAAAAAATAAAAAAATGTTATAATCCCGTCATGAAAACGCCAAGCACGCCCGGTGATGTGCACGGTCTGTGGCGGGCATCTGTTTTATGGAACAGAAACACTTCACAAAAGTGCGGGGGATTAACACGGCTCATGTTGACCTATTTATAGCACAATGACTGGAATCCTGGTGGTGGCACGAACACGGCAATACCCCAAATCCCAGGCACTTATAGTCTATTATTCTCCACACAATGGAAGCCAAGAAATATTTTACGCTTGAAAATTCTTTATTGCAAGTGTTTGGCATAATCAAGTGCCCTCTACGAGTAGATAATGCCGCTCTACACAAGTACTAAGTGCCCGATTCTCATCATTTGAAAAAATAAATAAAATTTAAGTCACTTTTATTTATTTATTTATTTATTTTTTTGCCTTGATGTTTTTTTTTTCTTATTCGCCTTCGTCAATTTTTCGCGCGATCAAAAATGCTCTTTATTTTTATCTTTTACCCCTTTTTTGCACCTTTTTAGAGTAAAGAAGTCACATGTGTCGCAGAGTAAAATGTCGCACAGTATGAGCATTATTCGCATTGCATAAAATTAATCCAAAAAAGGGCGCTAACGTAGATCTGCGCAAGCGTTTTGAGACTTTTTAAAAAGTTGCAATCGGCGAGTCGACTGAAATCTTTTGGAAAACGAAAAACCAGGCTCACAATGAAAAGAAGCAAAGCGGACGCCTAAAATAGACTTAAACAAAAGGCGCAAATAAAAAATTAAGCTAAAAACGCCAAAAACTAGGTAAAAAAGGTCTAAATGGAATTATGAAACGGACCCAAGTGTGCAACTTGCTGAACTTTTGACGGAATGTACTTTGGATTTTAGAAAGTTTTTTTTTTTTACTTCAATGTAAAAGAGAAATAAGGGGTCATTTTTTATTATTACACTTTATTAAAGAAACAAATAAAACATTTCCTGGGGTCATCCATATTGGATACAGACACTTCCTTACTGTATTGTCTATATAGGCAGTGCAGCAGGAGAGGTGTGCAATGAATTGGAGACAATGGTCAGAAAAGAATACAGTCTGCAGGAAGTGATAGAATGCAGCCACGCCCCCGAGGAACAGCCAGTGACAAAGTAGCTGCTTAGACAATTTTATCTAATTGCATAATGCATAGTATTTACTAAACTCCTTCATCTATATCTTCCACCATACATTAGGGCCCTCCTTTCCAGTAAAACCACCTCCACCTTCATAATGGCAGTCCTTCTCCATGTGGGCCTATTAGGACATCTGCGTGTCACAGAGGCCGGACTCCTTGATATGAGCCAAAATTATTTTAATTTTTTTTTTAATGTCAGCCCTTACCTCTAAATATAATGAAATGACTGGTTCTGTCACAGTCTACACAGTAAAGCTGAAAAGAGAGCTATTGTGCTCTGAACTGTTGTTCAGTTGAACTGTATTTACTGGGGTGAGTCCTGACAATCCCAAATTCCACTCAATTATGGAGCTATCATCCTCTGGAAACAATTAAATCGGGGGGAAGCTACTTCCATGTAGAATTCTACTTCTTTGTGAATAAAACTTTTCCAGCTACTAGGAAACCAGAATGATTTACTATTCTTTCTGATGTAAAAAAAAAAAATGAGCAAATCGATTCGATGTGTCAAAATTTTAAGAATTTGCCGAATGCGACAAATTTGAATAATCAATGATTGCATCTATGAATCACCAAAATTGGTTGTGGAGTAAGTTTGCATCAGTCAGAAAAGAATCACATGACTTTGGGTTTGCTTTCCAATAACGCCTTGAAGCTATCACATCACATGGTATAGCACAGCCAATCAAGAGAGCCTATTTTAGCCTGTATAAAAGCAAAGGCAGGGAATGCAGCAGCCAATTTGTAGTAAATCAGGATAGTGAGAGAACGTCGCATATCACAGCTTGAGATTGGGAGAGAAAACCATTAAACACTCAAGAAACTGTACAGATAGTGCGTGACAGCACAGCAGAGAAGAAGATTAATGTGCGAGACATTAGTGTCATACAATTGAAGGAGTACTATTGATTCTCCAGAAATTGAATTTCACGAGAAGATTCGATGAATCTGGCAAATTTTGAGGTTTAAAAAAATTCACTTGTCTCTAGATGCGAAATGAAAAAAAAAAAGTTCTAGAATTTGATGAACAATTAAATCGAAACGGTGAACAAATGTACTTTATTTTGTAGGAAATAAAAAAATACATAAAAAAAGATGATCACTACAAATCTTTTTTTTTTAATTTTTAAATTTTTTTTTTACAAAAATGTTTGCAAATATAATATCTATCCAGTAATTTCAATACTAATTCTTAAAATTACATAGTAATAATAAATATATATATATATATATATATGTATATATATATGTATATACATATATATATATATGCATATATATATATATGTACACACAGTATATATATATATATATATATATATATATATATATATAAATATACACACTATATATATATTGAGGTAGGATCTTTGCCACCACTTGTAACGAATAGATTAAAATGGAAGGAAAGTTTTTTTAATTTAGGCCATTATTACGCGGAGTAATTGACATAGTGTCTGTACTAAACCATCCTAATCAGAGAACAGATTTGGCTAATTGATCCTTAACGAGGATTGTGATCCTGCGGGTTTTCTTGGCCGCCATTAATATTTCAATTTCCGAATATAATAAATTTTGGTTGTGAGGAATCAACATAAATTAAAATCATGGTCATATTCCCAATTACTCTAATAATGGTGGATCTTGCAGGACTTCACAATCCAATTTAGCGGCTAAAAAATAGATTTTTTTTTGTATGTGACTGATTTGCTGAAGTTATTTTTTTAACTACTTGAACTATTGATGTCCGGTTTGGAAATTCAATTCTTTAAGACAAGAAAACTAATTAAAAAAAAAGTTATTAGGGATTTATAAGGTTTTTCTTGTAGCTTAATTATCAGAAAATGGAAAGTTTGCAGTTTTTTGGCTTCATTGTGCTCACTGTACAGATGGTGGAGGATGATAATGCTATGGGCTGTTATCAGGGGTAGCCTCGGACCCTCGGCTCCAGTAATGGGAGATCTTCTTCATCAGCACAAGACATTGTGGACAATTGTAGCTTCAGCTTTGTGGGAACAGTTTGGGGAAGACCCTTATCTGTCCATCATGGCTGTCCAGCTCCCCACGGAAATGGAGGTGGAACATGATCGGTCACACACAGCCCGGACTTAAGCCTCAACGGAAATTTTGAGTCCAGCCTCCCCCCAAAATCAGGGTCTGACCCCACAAATGCTCCTCTGGATGAAGGGGCAAAAAAGTCCCACAGACACCTCCAAAATCTTGTAGAAATCCTTCCTAGAAGAGCACAAGGTAGAGGGATGACTCCATATTCTACGGATGTAGACCTGCAGGTGGATTATGGAGGTGCACCGATGCTTTCCTCCATACACTGTATATTGCACGCTGATGATGTGTGACCTCCAGTAATGTTGTCTTCTGCTAGATTCAAGAAATTCCACCTTGCACTTCGGGAGATTAAATCACACTATCTATGTGCACTTCGTCTGCCTTCACCTACATGACGTCAGCTGCAGCTGCCTACGAGCTTCTTTTATGAGCAGCACAATATGGACTGATGAAAAAAATTGGCCTATTTTCAGATATTGTTCATTAATTCATTGATGGTTGGCAACGTAGTTGTCCATGGTTTCCAGTTAAACTAAACTGCGGGGGGTGAAGGGAAATTGACAAATGGGTAAAAACATCAAAGCAATGGTGGAGGGTCTGATCAACTGGGACTCCAAACAATTACAGAAAATAATGTAGCATAGACCGCAAGTGCACATGCGTGACCACCACGGGATTCGCTGTTCGATGCAGCAGTGGTCACACACATGAGCAACATTTCCTCACTATTCCTGCCGCAGAGGATGGAGCTGTGGTCACACATGATCCCATAGAACTGAATGGGCCAATGACCATGCATACGCACTGCTGTTCCCTTTGGATGGAGGACAAAGACCACTGTTCTCCTGACCTGCAGTGGGTCCAAGTGGTCAGACCCCCACCGGTCGTACATTTATCATCTCTACTGAGGAACAGCATGGCGCATGTGTAGCCACTTCTCCCCTCACTTCCATGGAAGCAGTTATTACGCATGCGCACTATCTCTTCCATAATCCCATACAAAGAACCTTTTAACCTGCAGCCTCGTAATGTAATTAGCTCGTTTTCCCTGTGCACTTTATTATCTAGTATTAATATTTGAAGACACGGAGTCTGAAACTCTGCGGCGATCGGTATTTGCATTTCTGACAGGGAATTGGCAGCGAGCGCAGCCATGTATAGTGTTAGTGCGATGGTGGATAAGCAAGCGCCATGAGCTCGTCACTTCTGTCTCAGATACATTTCGTTACAATCTTTCTCAGAAGGTGTGAACGCCTGTTTGGATAGGTCACGTCTGTAATTAGTTGCATGGTCCGGCCAAGTTTTCAGTTGTAAAGATTCCAAAACGATATAAAGTCTATGCATTCAATCCAAATTGACAAGTTCTTTGCGTTTTTTTGCAAAGAGGAAGATGAGTTTATGGAACGATTACACGATGATTTCAAGAGCTGGAATCTCCGGCATCAGAGGATGATTTTGATCCAACCTCACTGAGATGTACCATGGCATGATTGATTCACGAGCTTCTAATAGCAAAGCACCTGCAGATGATGGGGAGACGTTCCACCAAAAAGTACCAACTATAGATAAAAGTCCTTAGAAAGTTTGAAAACTCGAGGAAGAACGCGTTAGTAGGGCTGTGAGGTTATGGTGAAGCTGTAACGTAACCACAGTAATTAAGAAGCTGTGCACAAGTAAGACTAGAGTGTTAAGAAGTTGAGGGTTAGAGTTATGGATGTGCTTGCACCAGGGGGTTTATGAAGTTGTCCCATCAGTGGGAGTATGAAGATGTGCATCCGTGCGAAAATGGAATGGGGCAACGGAGGGATTATGGAAGAGTGTACCTCAGAGTCTCTATCGAGGATCTATGTAGGTGGGAACCAATGGTAGTATTGAGCTGTGCCCCAGTGGGGATAAAGAAAGTTGCATTTGTGACCGATACAGAAGATATACACTATTGAATCTATGAAGGTGTACAGAGTACAGGTGTGCACTATTGAGTGTACAGAAGTGTATATTAAAATGTACACCAGTGGGACTACAGAGTTGTACATTGTGTATATGTGGATCTGGGTAACATTGGAGATAAGGAGGTGTCCACCGTTGGTATCATAGAAGGTGTGGACTATCAAGTCTATGGAGGTATACACAAGTGGGTGTATTAAGATGTACACCAATGGGACTATCCAGTTTTGCTCTGTGTATATGTGGATTTGAGTGACAGTGGAGATAAGGAGGTGTCCACCGGTGGGATTATAGAAGGCATGGACTATCAAGTCTGTGGATGTATACAGAACGGGGTCTATTAAAATGTACCCCAGTGGGAATATGGAGTTGTGCACAGTGTTTATGTGGAAAAGGGTGACAGTGGAGATTAGGACTCGGAGGTGTCCACTGGTGGGATTATATAATGTGTGGACTATCAAGTCTGTGGAGGTATACAGAAGTATCGAGTTGTACACTTTGCATATGTGGATCTGGGTAACAGTGGAGATAAGGAGGTGTCCACCGGTGGGATTTTAGAAGGCACGGACTATCAAGTCTGTGAAGGTATACAGAAGCGGGCCTATTAAGATGTATCTCAGTGGGACTATTGAGTTGTGCACAGTGTTTATGTGGAAAAGGGTGACAGTGGAGATAAGGACTCGGAGGTGTCCACCAGTGGTATTATAGAATGCGTGGACTATCAAGTCTGTGGAGGTATACAGAAGTGGGTCTATTAAGATGTACCCCAGAGGGATTACGAAATTGTACACTGTATATATGTAGATCAGGGTAACAGTGGAGATAAGGAGGTGTCCCACTAGTGGGATTATAGAAGGCGTAGAGTGGACTATCAAGTCTGTGGAGGTATACAGAAGTGAGTCTACTAAGATGTACCCCAGTGGGACTATCGAGTTGTGCACTGTGTATATGTGGATCTGGGTGACAGTGGAGATGACGAGGTGTCCACCGGTGGGATTATAGAAGGTGTGGACTATCAAGTCTATGAAGTTATAAAGAAGAGTGGAGGTGCTGGTCCAGAATGTGTTCTGCTCCTATTTCTACTTTAGAAAAACCTAACATTTACTAACCCGTCTCATTTGTATCCCAAGCAGGAGAGAAGGACATAGTGACCTTGTGGCCAGTTTCCCTTTGCATAGTTGTCCCTTGTTACATGGTTTTCTCGAATGATGACGAGGTTCTACATCTATTGTGGGTAAACTATTTTGCACTTGGTTTGTCCCTATCCTCTAATGAGCATTTTTTTCTGTGCTCGTTGTAATGTTTTTGTATTGTTTTTGCAATATGACACATGGTCGTTACTGTTCATCATCTACTTCTCTGCCCTGTAAAAAAAGAAAAAGCCTTAACAAATACTTAACAAGCTCCTCTTCTCCCACTTCAGTTTTGTAGAATGAATGTCTCCAGTTTCAGGATGTTTCGTCTTCACTAACTGAATTATGAATCCCACCAGGGAATACATTTTTAGGTGTGTTTTTGCCAAAGATAAGAAATCAATCATTGTGCTGTCAGGTTTCCGAAAAGCAACTGCTGTTGACAGTGAATTTGTTACTTTGCTCCCGAGGAACGAATTGAATACATTTTCTTACGTTATATCCTCTGGCTTATGATAGAATGTTTCTTGCACATTTGTCTCTATTTATCTGAAGAACAGAGCTCTTCCGTCACCATTGGGTCCAGGCCTATGCTTTGACCTTGACCTTGAAGACAAAGGAAAAGTCATCCAAAAAGCTCGAGGACAAGTTGAAAACTGCGGGAGGGTGACAGTCACTGTCTATGACAATATGTAATATTCGATCAATTGAAAATTTGCCAAAATTTACCAAAATTTTTACACTTTTTCATTGATACGTTGTTAGATTAGAGATAGCATAGATTACTTCTAGAATATTTGGATTGATCAGTCTCTCAGGGAACCCATTCCAATATTATTACATATTAGGTGGTCTAGAACTGCTCGGTAACATCATACCCCCAAATATTTACAAAATTGAGACTTTGCAGCGTTAAAGAAAGTCTTCCATTGATGGATGCACTGATGAGTTCAGCAGAAAAATCGAGCTGTCAATCAAGACCAAGGTGAGGTTGAAGTGTTGGTTAGGGTTTATAGAAAAGAGCCATAGCACGAGCCAGACTTGAGGCCGCCCTCATGGCACCTGGTAGCTCATTTGCATAAGTGGGAAAATGTATTGGGAAGACTATTCAGACTATTAAGTAAACTGACACTGAAAGTCTTGGTTCTTTCTCACAGATACATTATGTTCTAAGCTATAAGGATGCAATGCATGCCAACCTGAATATCATGGGGTCAGCACTGGGTAATCTCTCATTAATTATACGCCCACGAGTAATATCATATAATTAACAGATGGGAACAATGTGACTTGGTAATTAACACTGGATGTCCCATATCCCACAGATATCAGCAGCCACTGTGTGACAAATCATTGAGTGCACAGAGTGCAAAACAAACTATATAACATGAAAAAATGGCGACATCGCAAGATTTCAGATATTTTCATTAAAGGGGTAGTCCACTACTTACAAAGGTATTAAGGGGTAATCTACAAGTCTGCAATCACTCTGACAGCAGAAGCCTCACAGCACGCGCACTCCACACTGTAAGGAGTTTCCATTGCCGGTGTCCGGAGCGGCGAGTGCATGACGGCAAGGATAGGATTTCATACAGGCGGTCACATGCCGACTAGTAGGACACAGTCTAGTCGTAATATGTCTGAAAGTATGAAAATTGCACACTTGCCGCAACGCATGACCGCTTGCACTCAGCGCCAGCATTGGAGAGTTCTGACAGAGGGTAGTGTGCATGGTGTGAGGATTCACAAGTCTGCAGTCACAAAGAGTGACTGTGGACTTGTAGCTTTACCGATTCACCCCCCAGCCTGTTTTCACCTTCAGGACCAGGCCAAATTTTACAATTCTGAACAGTGTCTCTTTTTAAAGTTATAATTCTGGAACTCTTCAACGGATCCCACTGATTCTAAGATTATTCTTTGTTTCATATTGTACTTCATGATAGTGGTAAAATTCCTTTGATACGACTTGCCTTTTATTTGTGAAAAAAATTGAAAATTTTTGCAATTTTCAAACGTTTAATTTTTATGGCCTTAAACCAGAGAATTATGTCACTCAAAATAGTTAACAAAGTACAATTCCCACATGTCTACTTTGCATCAGCACAATTTTTGAAATATGATTTTTTTTTCTGTTAGGACGTTATCAGGGTTAAAAGTTGACTAGCGATTTCTCATTTTTCCAATAAAATTTGCAAAAACATTTTTTTAGGGACTACCTCACATTTGAAGTGATTTTGAGGGATCTATTTGACAGTAAATACCCAAAAGTGACACCATTCTAAAAACTGCGCCCCTCAAGGTACTCAAAACCACATTGAAGAAGTTATCAACCCTTCAGGTGATTCACAGGAACTGAAGCAATATGGAAAGAAAAAAATGAACATTTAACTTTAGACCAATTTTTTTTATTTTCACAACAGTAACAGGAGAAAATGGACCACAAAATTTGTTGCGCAATTTCTCCTGAGTGCGCCAATACACCATGTGGGGGAAAATTACTGTTTTGGAGAACAGCAGGACTCAGAACTGAAGCAGCACCATTTAACTTTTTGAACACAACATTTCCTAGAATCATTAGCGGACACCATGTTGCGTTTGGAGAGAACCTGATGTGCCTAAACAGTGAAAACTTCCCACAAGTTACCCCATTTTGCAAACTAGATTCTAAGGAATGTATCTAGTTGTGTGGTGAGCATCTTAAAACCCAAGATGCTTCACAAAAGTTTACAAAATTGAGATGTGAAACTAAATAAAATCACATTTTTCCCACAAAAATGTTTTTAGCCCCATTTTTTTTAACTTTTTTTTACTTTCACAAGGGTAACAGAGGAAATTGCACCTTACAATTTGTTGTGCAATTTCTCGGGAATACAATGATTTCCCTATATAAGAACATTCCATTATTGTAAAAATGAAAAAAAGCATGTACAGAATGGGAGGAATAGGGCTAAGCAACAGCATATGTGAAAAAGACTTGGGTATACTAATAGATCACAAACTGAACATGAGTCAACAGTGTGATGCAGCAGCAAAGAAGGCAAATGCAATTCTGGGATGTATTAACAGAAGCATACAGTCTAGATCACGTGAAGTCATTATTGCCCTCTACTCCTCTTTGGTCAGACCTCATCTGGAATACTGTTTCCAGTTTTGGAAAAAGGATGAAACTGAATGGGAGGAGACACAGATTAGATATTAGAAAAAACTTTTTGACAGTATTGGTTATCAAAAGTGGAACAGGCTGCCACGAGAGGTGGTGAGTTCTCCTTCCATGGGAGTTTTCAAACAGGCTGGACAGAAATCTGTCTGGGATGATTTAGTGAATCCTGCTTTGAGCAGGGAGTTGGACCAGATGACGTAGGAGGTCCCTTCCAACTCTACCATTCTATGATTCTATGATTCTGCCATACAGGGGACTGATCCCAGTGAGGGGAGAGAGAAGCCAGATGTTCAATTATGGAATGGGGAGAGTGACTTCGAGGAGAGAGAATTCAGGTTACGGTGGATGGATGGCCTACGGAGTTTTGGAGATTGCTTGCCGGCAGGGCTTGATTCACTTGCTTTGGTGGAGGAATCTGTTATCTGGATTTAACAAATTTTCTTAAGAATTGTTGGTCCTGGATACATGGCCAACGGTTGTGTTATTTGTCATTTGGAGGAGCCTGGACTGTGACGACGGACTATACTGGTGGGAGACACGAAATCTGTGGGCCAATCAAATGTTGGGAGACAGTGAGCATCATCTGGTACAGGGGCAGTGGGACTATCCACCCTAGGGAGGGGATCTTATGGACTGAGGACATTTCATTTTGGCAATCTACCTGGATTTGTTGTAATACCATAGACTTATGGAATATAAAACTAGTTGTATCATTAACCTGCCTAGGTGAGTATTACAACCCACAATCTCAGATCTTCACAAGCAGCAATAAATGTTGCTGAGTGAAAATTGCACATCTGCTATTGTAGTGCCCATACATTGTAGATCCCAGTACGTTGTAGTGACCCGAACATTGTAGTGCCCAGTGCGTTATCTCCAGCTCATGCTTCTGTAGACATGTGCCTGTAAATTAGGCGTACTCTCATCACTACAGAAATGCCAAATATGTGGATGCTAACTTCAGTTTAGGCGCACTGGGGCTCAGAAGGGAGGTGGCATTTGGATTTGGGAGAGCAGAATTAGCTGGATTTCTTTTTGGGAGCAAAGACCAATTTAGCTTTTCCAGAGCCTTTGTACTACCAGTAACGTGGAAGCCCCCTATATTTTTGCTAACAGATGATGGACCTGAGTGGGAACTTGTTTTTTTTTGTGGATTGAGTTGAAGCTCATGAGCACTTACATCGTGGTTTGCATCTAAATTTCGAGTTACGTGACTTAGATGAAACCCCCATGGGAGTCAGAATTACTGTGGACTCCATCTGGCCTCTGTTTAGCGATGCCCTTCTTTTCACAAGGGCACAAATCTTTGGTGGACCGCGCTTTTATGCACGCCAAAAAAGAAGGACACTAGTGATGAGCGAGTATACTCGTTGCTTGGGTTTTCCTGAGCACGCTCGGGTGACCTTTGATTATTTGTTATTGCTCGGAGATATAGTTTTCATCGCCTCAGTTGCATGATTTACAGCTTCCAGATACGCTAAATACATGTGAGGAAAGCCTGTTTGTTAGGGAATTCCCACATGTATTCAGCATATCTGGAAGCCGTAAATCATGCAACTGAGGCGATGAAAACTATATCTCCGAGCAATAACAAATAATCGGAGGTCACCAGAGTGTGCTCGGGAAAACCCGTGCAATGAGTATACTCGCTCATCACTAAAGGACACCACTGGATCATAGGCCAGACGGCATCCACAATGACTCCATCTGCCTCATTATAGGGAGTTTTCTGCCACAGAAATCCCGGCGCAGCGCTCAGAGTAGAGAGCAGGATAAATGTAGGATGAGCTTTACTGCGATCTTTGGGAGGCAGAATGAAAAAATCAACGGCAGGTGAAGAATTGGTTTTAGTTATTATTTACGCTATTCCTCGTGCGGTATACGTGATTAGACAACTTTATTCTTCGGGTCGGTGCAATTACAGCGATACCAGATTTATATTTTTTTTTATGTTTGACTTGTCACACAGTAAAATACGCTTTTTTTGAGGGGGGAGAATGAAGAAGGAATAAGAATTAAAAAGATGTAAGAAGAAAGAAGATGGAAATGGAAGAAGAAAGTAGTAGAAGAAGAAGAAAAAAGAAGGAAAAGCGACAAGAAGCACGAGGAAGGAATGAGAGGGAAGAAGAAAAAAGAGCGAAGAAGAAGAAAAGATAAGAAGAAATAGAGATAAGAATAATGAAGAAGGAAGAAGAAAAAGGGGAGAGAAGAAGAAAATAGGAGACAAAAGAAGAATAGATAAAAAGAATTAAAGAGTAAGAAGGTAAAATAAGAGGAAAGGAAAAGAAATAAGAAAAAAGAAGAAATAAGAATGAGGAAGGAGAAAAAAGGATGACTAAGAAAAAATAGAAAAGAAGTAAGAAGAAATAAGTAAGTGAGAAGGAAAAAGAAGAAAGAAGGAAAGAGAAAGAAGTAAGAGGAAGGAGAAAAAATAAGGAAGATGAAAGAAAAAGACTAGGAATAAGAAGATGAAGAAGGAAGAAGAGAACCTTTTAGTCAGCTGATATTGCAATCTAACCGACTTCTGCCATGGAAACTCACTGGAGAGCACAGCTGAGGAAGAGCACTGCTAAATAATTCATACGCACTAACATCAATTCTGATGTGGGTATAAAAATAGTTGGAAAACACAACCGTGCACATGTTTACATTACAGGAGCTCGGGCTTCTTAGCAGCAAAGAAACCAGTTCTCGGTCCCTTTACATCCTTCTCCCATCGTTATCCCCCCAAAAAACTGGAAAATGCGCGTGGTCTTCTTTACAGTAGAATAAACCATAAGCGCCGTATTGCAGGAATGCATGGGTGAGGCTGCACCAGATGTCTCAGCTTTAAGAGGGCAGGATCTAATGCAATGTGAAATCTTACGTAAGTGTCCTCAGTTACCCTCATTTAAAGGGGCACTCCACTTTGACCTGCTTTAGTATGGGATGGTGTGAGGGTGGACTGTCCCTGACATGAACACACTTCTTGGTCCATAATGGACTAATGCATCCACAGAAATGGGGCTTCAATGTTTACATGGAGAAAAACGGAATGATGTCGTGAAGGACTATGAGCTTAAGAAAGAAATATATATTTTTGTTCGTCCTTTAGGCATATTAAATCAGAATTTTATTTTGCAATTTTTGGCTTTATTTTTAGACATATCTATTTTTACCATTTTGTATTATGCGTATCTAAGCATTTGTTATTCCACTTAATGCCCAAAGTGCATATATATATATATATATCTATATATATACAGTGGGGCAAAAAAGTATTTAGTCAGTCAGCAATAGTGCAAGTTCCACCACTTAAAAAGATGAGAGGCGTCTGTAATTTACATCATAGGTAGACCTCAACTATGGGAGACAAACTGAGAAAAAAAAATCCAGAAAATCACATTGTCTGTTTTTTTATCATTTTATTTGCATATTATGGTGGAAAATAAGTATTTGGTCAGAAACAAAATTTCATCTCAATACTTTGTAATATATCCTTTGTTGGCAATGACAGAGGTCAAACGTTTTCTGTAAGTCTTCACAAGGTTGCCACACACTGTTGTTGGTATGTTGGCCCATTCCTCCATGCAGATCTCCTCTAGAGCAGTGATGTTTTTGGCTTTTCGCTTGGCAACTCGAACTTTCAACTCCCTCCAAAGGTTTTCTATAGGGTTGAGATCTGGAGACTGGCTAGGCCACTCCAGGACCTTGAAATGCTTCTTATGAAGCCACTCCTTCGTTGCCCTGGCGGTGTGCTTTGGATCATTGTCATGTTGAAAGACCCAGCCACGTTGCCCTTGCTGATGGAAGGAGGTTTGCACTCAAAATCTCACGATACATGGCCCCATTCATTCTTTCATGTACCCGGATCAGTCGTCCTGGCCCCTTTGCAGAGAAACAGCCCCAAAGCATGATGTTTCCACCACCATGCTTTACAGTAGGTATGGTGTTTGATGGATGCAACTCAGTATTCTTTTTCCTCCAAACACGACAAGTTGTGTTTCTACCAAACAGTTCCAGTTTGGTTTCATCAGACCATAGGACATTCTCCCAAAACTCCTCTGGATCATCCAAATGCTCTCTAGCAAACTTCAGGCGGGCCCGGACATGTACTGGCTTAAGCAGTGGGACACGTCTGGCACTGCAGGATCTGAGTCCATGGTGGCGTAGTGTGTTTCTTATGGTAGGCCTTGTTATATTGGTCCTAGCTCTCTGCAGTTCATTCACTAGGTCCCCCCGCGTGGTTCTGGGATTTTTGCTCACCGTTCTTGTGATCATTCTGACCCCACGGGGTGGGATTTTGCGTGGAGCCCCAGATCGAGGGAGATTATCAGTGGTCTTGTATGTCTTCCATTTTCTAATTATTGCTCCCACTGTTGATTTCTTCACTCCAAGCTGGTTGGCTATTGCAGATTCAGTCTTCCCAGCCTGGTGCAGGGCTACAATTTTGTTTCTGGTGTCCTTTGACAGCTCTTTGGTCTTCACCATAGTGGAGTTTGGAGTCAGACTGTTTGAGGGTGTGCAAAGGTGTCTTTTTATACTGATAACAAGTTTAAACAGGTGCCATTACTACAGGTAATGAGTGGAGGAAAGAGGAGACTCTTAAAGAAGAAGTTACAGGTCTGTGAGAGCCAGAAATCTTAATTGTTTGTTTCTGACCAAATACTTATTTTCCACCATAATATGAAAAAAAAATGATAAAAAAACAGACAATGTGATTTTCTGGATTTTTTTTTCTCAGTTTGTCTCCCATAGTTGAGGTCTACCTATGATGTAAATTACAGACGCCTCTCATCTTTTTAAGTGGTGGAACTTGCACTATTGCTGACTGACTAAATACTTTTTTGCCCCACTGTATCTATATATATATATATACTGTATGTATATATATACTGTATATATATATATATATATATATATACTGTATATATAGTACAGCTGTGTCCATCCTTTCACTAAAGACCCCAATTTCCCTTCTAAAAATTCAATACAAGATCCCCCCCTGCTAAAGATTGGGACGGGAGGGTCCATGTACAAGATTCACTGCATCGTCTATACAGACTATCTGGACGCTCATAGTGCTGGGTGAGGAAGATGAGACGATAGAAAAATAAACCAGATCCTGATCTAGAAGACAACTGTGTGATTATGTCAGTAGAAGAAATATTCTTGGATACAGTATTTTTAGTCAATTTCTCAGAATCGCCCCCATTATACTCTCGGCCGCCTTTTCACGACTATTTATAGGTGTCCAGCAGCATTACCGTCAGTATTATGTCATATCGTCCAGCAATAAGTGGAGAGCGAACATCTCCGGATATAGAATATTCTGCGCTGTGGCCCTCAATATGTAAACCGGGGCATAAGCACGTAAATAACCAATGCTGGAGATGTAATATGGGGCGTCTAACCATTGTTTGTCTCTACACACTATGCATACACAGTACACACACAAGACACACATAAAGTACATGCGCATACAAAGTACACAATGCACATAAAGTATACACTATACATACAATAAACACAATACACATACACATTACACAAAACACATGAAACACAAGAGAAAACAAAATACATAATACACATAAAACATGCACAATACATAAAATAAACACAATACACATACACAGTACACACACAAAACAAAGAACACTCATACAGTACAAGATAACAGAAAATGCACATAAAACATACACAATACATAAAATAGACACAATGCACATACGTGGCCCGATTCTAACACATCGGGTATTCTAGAATATGTATGTATGTATGTATATAGCAGCCACATAGTATATAGCACAGACCACGTAGTATATAGGAGTACTACGTGGCCTGTGGTATATACCATGTGGCTGCTATATACATACATACATATTGTATAATACCCGATGCGTTAATATAGGCCACGCAGTAAATAACACAGCCCACGTAGTATATAACACAGCCCACGTAGTATATAACACAGCCCACACAGTATATAGCAGTCACGCAGTGTATAGCAGCCACACAGTATATAACACAGCCCACGTAGTATGTAACACTGGCCACGTAGTATATAACACAGACCACGTAATATATAGCACAGCCCACAGAGTATCTAACAGTGACCACATAGTATATAGCACGCAGTATAGAACACAGCAACGTAGTATATAACACTGCCCACGTAGTATATAGCAGCCATGTAGTATATAACACTGCCCGCGCAGTATATAACACTGCCCACATTTTATATAGTAACATAGTAACATAGTAACATAGTTAGTAAGGCCGAAAAAAGACATTTGTCCATCCAGTTCAGCCTATATTCCATCATAATAAATACCCAGATCTACGTCCTTCTACAGAACCTAATAATTGTATGATACAATATTGTTCTGCTCCAGGAAGACATCCAGGCCTCTCTTGAACCCCTCGACTGAGTTCGCCATCACCACCTCCTCAGGCAAGCAATTCCAGATTCTCACTGCCCTAACAGTAAAGAATCCTCTTCTATGTTGGTGGAAAAACCTTCTCTCCTCCAGACGCAAAGAATGCCCCCTTGTGCCCGTCACCTTCCTTGGTATAAACAGATCCTCAGCGAGATATTTGTATTGTCCCCTTATATACTTATACATGGTTATTAGATCGCCCCTCAGTCGTCTTTTTTCTAGACTAAATAATCCTAATTTCGCTAATCTATCTGGGTATTGTAGTTCTCCCATCCCCTTTATTAATTTTGTTGCCCTCCTTTGTACTCTCTCTAGTTCCATTATATCCTTCCTGAGCACCGGTGCCCAAAACTGGACACAGTACTCCATGTGCGGTCTAACTAGGGATTTGTACAGAGGCAGTATAATGCTCTCATCATGTGTATCCAGACCTCTTTTAATGCACCCCATGATCCTGTTTGCCTTGGCAGCTGCTGCCTGGCACTGGCTGCTCCAGGTAAGTTTATCATTAACTAGGATCCCCAAGTCCTTCTCCCTGTCAGATTTACCCAGTGGTTTCCCGTTCAGTGTGTAATGGTGATATTGATTCCCTCTTCCCATGTGTATAACCTTACATTTATCATTGTTAAACCTCATCTGCCACCTTTCAGCCCAAGTTTCCAACTTATCCAGATCCATCTGTAGCAGAATACTATCTTCTCTTGTATTAACTGCTTTACATAGTTTTGTATCATCTGCAAATATCGATATTTTACTGTGTAAACCTTCTACCAGATCATTAATGAATATGTTGAAGAGAACAGGTCCCAATACTGACCCCTGCGGTACCCCACTGGTCACAGCGACCCAGTTAGAGACTATACCATTTATAACCACCCTCTGCTTTCTATCACTTAGCCAGTTACTAACCCATTTACACACATTTTCCCCCAGACCAAGCATTCTCATTTTGTGTACCAACCTCTTGTGCGGCACGGTATCAAACGCTTTGGAAAAATCGAGATATACCACGTCCAATGACTCACCGTGGTCCAGCCTATAGCTTACCTCTTCATAAAAACTGATTAGATTGGTTTGACAGGAGCGATTTCTCATAAACCCATGCTGATATGGAGTTAAACAGTTATTCTCATTGAGATAATCCAGAATAACATCCCTCAGAAACCCTTCAAATATTTTACCAACAATAGAGGTTAGACTTACTGGCCTATAATTTCCAGGGTCACTTTTAGAGCCCTTTTTGAATATTGGCACCACATTTGCTATGCGCCAGTCCTGCGGAACAGACCCTGTCGCTATAGAGTCCCTAAAAATAAGAAATAATGGTTTATCTATTACATTACTTAGTTCTCTTAGTACTCGTGGGTGTATGCCATCCGGACCCGGAGATTTATCTATTTTAATCTTATTTAGCCGGTTTCGCACCTCTTCTTGGGTTAGATTGGTGACCCTTAATATAGGGTTTTCATTGTTTCTTGGGATTTCACCTAGCATTTCATTTTCCACCGTGAATACCGTGGAGAAGAAGGTGTTTAATATGTTAGCTTTTTCCTCGTCATCTACAACCATTCTTTCCTCACTATTTTTTAAGGGGCCTACATTTTCAGTTTTTATTCTTTTACTATTGATATAGTTGAAGAACAGTTTGGGATTAGTTTTACTCTCCTTAGCAATGTGCTTCTCTGTTTCCTTTTTGGCAGCTTTAATTAGTTTTTTAGATAAAGTATTTTTCTCCCTATAGTTTTTTAGAGCTTCAATGGTGCCATCCTGCTTTAGTAGTGCAAATGCTTTCTTTTTACTGTTAATTGCCTGTCTTACTTCTTTGTTTAGCCACATTGGGTTTTTCCTATTTCTAGTCCTTTTATTCCCACAAGGTATAAACCGCTTACACTGCCTATTTAGGATGTTCTTAAACATTTCCCATTTATTATCTGTATTCTCATTTCTGAGGATATTGTCCCAGTCTACCAGATTAAGGGCATCTCTAAGCTGGTCAAACTTTGCCTTCCTAAAGTTCAATGTTTTTGTGACTCCCTGACAAGTCCCCCTAGTGAAAGACAGGTGAAACTGCACAATATTGTGGTCGCTATTTCCTAAATGCCCAACCACCTGCAGATTTGTTATTCTGTCAGGTCTATTAGATAGTATTAGGTCTAAAAGTGCTGCTCCTCTGGTTGGATTCTGCACCAATTGTGAAAGATAATTTTTCTTGGTTACTAGCAGAAACCTGTTGCCTTTATGGGTTTCACAGGTTTCTGTTTCCCAGTTAATATCCGGGTAGTTAAAGTCCCCCATAACCAGGACCTCATTATGGGTTGCAGCTTCATCTATCTGCTTTAGAAGTAGACTTTCCATGCTTTCTGTTATATTTGGCAGCCACGTAATATATAGCACGGCCCACGCAGTATAGAACACAGCCCACATAGTATCTAACACTGGCCAGGTAGTATATAGCAGCCCACGCAGTATCTAACACAGCCCACATAGTATTTAGCAGTGTGGGCACCATATCCCTGTTTAAAAAATAATTAAAATAAAAAATAGCTATACTGTATACTCACCCGACGGGATCCAGCGTAGATCCAGTGAACCTCTAGCGTTGCGTGCGGTTGCCGCCATCTTGCGTTCTCAGGATGCATTGCGAAATTACCAAGTTCACTTAGCGGTCTCGCAAGACTGCTAAGTCTTCTGGGTAATTTCGCAATGCATCTCTTGGAATGGAAGCTGGTGGCAGGCGCGAGCGCATCGTCGGACTACGGAAGGTGAGAATAGCAGGTTTTTTGTTTTGCTATTATTTTTAACATTAGATGTTTTCACTATTGACGCTGCATAGGCAGCATCAATAGTAAAAACTTGGTCACACAGGGTTAATAGCGGCGGTAACGGAGTGAGTTACCCGCGACATAACGCGGTCCGTTACCGCTGGCATTAACCCTCTGTGAGCGGTGACCGGAGGAGAGTGTGAAGCGGGCGCTGACTGCAGGGAGTATGGAGCGGGTGCTGACTGCGGGGAGTATGGACCGGGCGCTGACTGCGGGGAGTATGGAGTGGGCTCCGGGCACTGACTGAGAGGACTATGGAGCGGGCGCCGGGCACTGACAGCAGGGAGTATGGAGCGGGCGCCGGGCACTGACAGCCGGGAGTATGGAGCGGGCGCCGGGCACTGACAGCCGGGAGTATGGAGCGGGCGCCGGGCACTGACAGCCGGGAGTATGGAGCGGGCGCCGGGCACTGACAGCCGGGAGTATGGAGCGGGCGCCGGGCACTGACAGCCGGGAGTATGGAGCGGGTGCCGAGCACTGACTGCGGGGAGTATGGAGTGGGTGCCGGGCACTGACTGCAGGGAGTATGGAGCGGGCACCGGGCACTGACTGCGGGGAGTATTGAGCGGGCGCCGGGCACTGACTGCGGGGAGTATGAAGCGGGCACCGGGCACTGACTGCGGGGAGTATTGAGCGGGCGCCGGGCACTGACTGCGGGGAGTATGAAGCGGGCACCGGGCACTGACTGCGGGGAGTATTGAGCGGGTGCCGGGCACTGACTGTGGGGAGTATTGAGCGGGCACCGGGCACTGACTGCGGGGAGTATTGAGCGGGCGCCGGGCACTGACTGCGGGGAGTATTGAGCGGGCGCCGGGCACTGACTGCGGGGAGTATTGAGCGGGCGCCGGGGACTGACTGCGGGGAGTATTGAGCGGGCGCCGGGGACTGACTGCAGGGGAGTAGGGGAGGGACTAATCGGACTGTGGCCGTCGCTGATTGGTCGCTGCAGCCATGACAGGCAGCTGGCGAGACCAATCAGCGACTTGGATTTCCATCACAGACAGAGGCCGCGACCAATGAATATCCTGGACAGACAGACAGACGGAAGTGACCCTTAGACAATTATATAGTAGATTTACTTTGCCTGTTGGGGTTGTGGTTCCACCACCTGGCGTACTACTGTCATCATCCAACTCTGTATTTATATGTTTTTCTATGGTTATCTCAATAAAGCTTTCATATTTTATTATTGGTTCCTTTGTGCTATTTTTTCTGATATGATTTTTACAGTATAGGCAATGCAAATATAAAAGTAACATCACACGAAAACAAACAAAACAGGCAACGTCCAATGCATTCACGAAGCTCATAACAAGCACAGTACAGGCAGAATACAGACATGTCCAACACAAAGTCCGCACATAAAAAGCACAAAGCACACAGCACAACGGCGTATGACTACTCTGGACCGGACTCTTCTTCTTGACTCGTCAGCTCTCGCCATTTATCAATCCACAGTCTCTTCCGCCCTTCTACATGTTATACCTGACGCCAACAATTGGAAGCAAAGTAATTCACCCGTCCTGAGCAAATAACTGTAACAAATTGTTTTTTGACTGATACAACTTAAATATAAAAATCCTATAAACGACAGTCAGTTTCTTCAGTTATCTGCACAATGATACGACCACCGGTATTATTATTCTTCACAGCAGGTACAGCACCAATGTACTTGGCATCAAAACTCTATTACTTTGGCACAACAATATTTGGAATCCAATGTCCTATTATACTTGCCCCCCGGCAGCTGGTACTGTTACATTTGGCACACGGAGCTATAAACTCGCATGATATTTGTGCAATCAGATTTGTTTTTGTTCCCTGTAGTTTTTTTATTACATAGACTTCAGCCATATTATCGTCTTTTTACTTTATTTTAAACATCAAAAACGCCTTAAAATTCTAATACAATAACTCAATATCATCTCTTACAGAATGTTCACACATGGCTGATCGCTTGAGGTCCAGAGAATTTTAAGGGTGATTTAGCTGGTTTCATTCTAATGAATGTGTACATAGGTCATTGTACAGGAGGAGGAGGTGAGCTGTGACATCACCTATTGTGAATGGTGGATCCTGTGTTATCAGCTGTATATAGAGGTGTTATCAGTCATTGTACAGGAGGAGGAGGTGAGCTGTGATATCACCTATTGTGAATGGTGGATCCTGTGTTATCAGCTGTATATAGAGGTGTTATCAGTCATTGTACAGGAGGAGGAGGTGAGCTGTGATATCACCTATTGTGAATGGTGGATCCTGTGTTATCAGCTGTATATAGAGGTGTTATCAGTCATTGTACAGGAGGAGGAGGTGAGCTGTGATATCACCTATTGTGAATGGTGGATCCTGTGTTATCTACTGTATATAGAGGTGTTATCAGTCATTGTACAGGAGGGGGAGGTGAGCTGTGATATCACCTATTGTGAATGGTGGATCCTATGTTATCTACTGTATATAGAGGCGTTATCAGTCATTGTACAGGAGGAGGAGGAGGAGGTGAGCTGTGACATCACCTATTGTGAATGGTGGATCCTGTGTTATCTACTGTATATAGAGGTGTTATCAGTCATTATACAGGAGGAGGAGGTGAGCTGTGACATCACCTATTGTGAATGGTGGATCCTGTGTTATCTACTTTATATAGAGGTGTTATCAGTCATTGTACAGGAGGAGGAGGTGAGCTGTGACATCACCTATTGTGAATGGTGGATCCTGTGTTATCTACTGTATATAGAGGTGTCATCAGTCATTGTACAGGAGGAGGAGGTGAGCTGTGATATCACCTATTGTGAATGGTGGATCCTGTGTTATCTACTGTATATAGAGGTGTTATCAGTCATTGTACAGGAGGAGGAGGTGAGCTGTGACATCACCTATTGTGAATGGTGGATCCTGTGTTATCTACTGTATATAGAGGTCTTATTAGTCATTGTACAGGAGGAGGAGGTGAGCTGTGACATCACCTATTGTGAATGGTGGATCCTGTTATCTACCGTATATAGAGGTGTTATCAGTCATTGTACAGGAGCAGGAGGTGAGCTGTGACATCACCTATTGTGAATGGTGGATCCTGTGTTATCTACTGTATATAGAGGTCTTATTAGTCATTGTACAGGAGGAGGAGGTGAGCTGTGACATCACCTATTGTGAATGGTGGATCCTGTGTTATCTACTTTATATAGAGGTGTTATCAGTCATTGTACAGGAGGAGGAGGTGAGCTGTGACATCACCTATTGTGAATGGTGGAGCCTGTGTTATCCACTGTATATAGAGGTGTTATCAGTCATTGTACAGGAGGAGGAGGTGAGCTGTGACATCACCTATTGTGAATGGTGGATCCTGTATTCTCTACTGTATATAGAGGTGTTGCCAGTCATTGTACAGGAGGAGGAGGTGAGCTGTGATATCACCTATTGTGAATGGTGGATCCTGTGTTATCTACTGTATATAGAGGTGTTATCAGCCATTGTACAGGAGGAGGAGGTGAGCTGTGATGTTGCCCTTTGTGATTGTTGTCCATGGTGTTATCAGCTACACATAGACGTGCTACTTGTCATTTTATTCCTGTGTCTGATGATAAAGAAACTGCAGAAAACTCTTCCTTAAAAAAGCGGGAAGTATACGTCTAAAGTAGCCCCAGTGGCCACTGTGAAAATGACAAAATCAGTAATTTTAGTTTTTAGTAAAGATTGTGATACAACAAAAATTCCAACATTATAAAAATAAAACCCAAAAACGTGATCTAAACAGCAGGTCGTTTTCTGATGATACCTTTTCTTATTTTTACTAATCTGAGCTCACAGAAATTTCAGCTCCGATCCTGAATATCCGAAATATTTTCAGTTATCGAAAGCGCAAAACGCTGAGAATAAATATACGGTAGCAAATGTCATCATCTCCCGATAACTTGTATCGCTTTCAAATTTACAGAAACATCTAATGCGTGCATTAAACAAGATGCCCTCTGTTAAATGGATGCCCCACTGTTCCACGGCACAAAGGGGGCCTGTTAGCACACAAATGTCTATTATGAGAGCGCATTACTTCTATGGCACGCTGTAATTTAATCCGCTGCTACAACTCTGGCTTTGTTCACCTGTCTGTGCGATGTATGGCTGAGGAACCTGGCTCCCGTAATCTAATGCATTACCCCCAGAAAGAAGCTGAGAAAGATCAGAAAACAAAGTATTGACATAGCAGGAACCAATTATTTATTAGGTGAAGCTCAAAGTAAAGGTGTGGAAAGCATTACTTATCGAAGAAGAAAAAAAAATGTTAAAATACTGTTACACTGGAAATTTATTAGATTATCAAATATTTGGGGTTATCAGAAGGATCGGAAAAGTTTTGAAAGACATAAAAAAAGTAAGTTTTTCATCAAAGTTACAGTTTTGCGCAATTCTGGATGATCAGAAATGCAGCAAAACCTATGGGAGCCTCCTCCTCAAAAAACGAGATGGGCTCCCATCCAGCAGCCGCAGAGTTAAAAGGCCATTGGACCATTATTCAGGGTTAATTATTATTATTATACATTTTTATAGCGCCATTTATTCCATGACGCTTTACATGTGAAAGAGGCAAATATAGACAAGCACAATAAACATGAGCAGATAACAAGGCACACGAGTACATAAGGAGGGAGGACCCTGCCCGCGAGGGCTCACAGTCTGCAGGGGATGGGTGAGGATACACTAGGAGAGGGAAGAGCTGGTTGTGCGGTGGTTCAGTAGGTTGAGGACCACTGCAGGCTGTAGGCTTGTCGGAAGAGGTGAGTCTTCAGGTTCTTTTTGAAGGTTTCTATGGTAGGCGAGAGTCTGATGTGTTGGGGTAGAGAGTTCCAGAGTATGGGGGAAGCACGGGAGAAATCTTGGATGCGGTTGTGGGAAGAAGAGATAAGAGAGGAGTAGAGGAGATCTTGAGAGGATCGGAGGTTGCATGGAGGTAGGTATCGGGAGACCATGTTACAGATGTATGGAGGAGACAGGTTGTGGATGGCTTTGTAAGTCATTGTGAGGGTTTTGAACTGGAGCCTTTGGACGATAAAAAGCCAGTGAAGGGCTTGGCATAGGGGCGAGGCTGGGGAATAGCGGGGGAGACAGGTAGATTAGTCGGGCAGCAGAGTGTAGGATGGATTGGAGGGGTGCGAGAGTGCTAGAGGGGAGGCTAGAGAGTAGGAGGTTGCAGTAGTCGAGGTGGGAGATGATAAGGGCATGCACTAGCATTTTTGTGGTTTCATGGTCAAGGAATGTACAGATCCAGGAAATATTTTTGAGTTTTAGAAGGAAGGAGGAGGCAAGGGCTTGGATATGTGGCTTGAAAGAGAGGGCAGAGTCAAGGATCACCCCAAGGCATTGGGCGTGTGGGACTAGGGAAAGTGTGCAGCCATTGATATTGATGGACAGCTTTGGTGGAGGGGCAGAGTAAGAAAAGGGAAAGATGATGAATTCTGTTTTGTCCATGTTCCGTTTTAGAAAGCGAGCTGAAAAGAAAGCTGAAATAGCGGAAAAAACATTGTGCGATTTAGGTCAGTAAGGAGGTCAGGTCAGGTCCAGATAGGTAGATCTGCGTGTCATCGGCATAGAGATGATGCTGCATACCGTGGGATTCTATGAGCTGTCCCAGGCTGAAGGTGTAGACGGAGAAGAGTAGGGGTCCTTGAACTGAGCCTTTGGGAACACCGACTGACAAGGGGCGAGGTGAGGAGGTGGTGTGGGGGAGGGAGACACTGAATGTACGATCTGTTATATATGAGGAGATCCAGGATAGGGCCAAGTCTGTGATGCCAAGAGATGAGAGGATCTGTAGCAGGAGGGAGTGGTCCACAGTGTCGAAGGCAGAAGATATATTCTTGTACATAGGGGGCAGTATTATAGTAGTTATATTCTTGTACATAGGGAGCAGTATTATAGTAGTTATATTCTTGTATATAGGGGGCAGTATTATAGTAGTTATATTCTTGTACATAGGGAGCAGTATTATAGTAGTTATATTCTTATACATAGGGCAGTATTATAGTAGTTATATTCTTGTATATAGGAGCAGTATTATAGTAGTTATATTCTTGTACATAGGAGTAGTATTATAGTAGTTATATTCTTGTACATAGGGGCAGTATTATAGTAGTTATATTCTTGTACATAGGGGCAGTATTATAGTAGTTATATTCTTGTACATAGGGGCAGTATTATAGTAGTTATAGTCTTGTCCATAGGGGGCAGGCTTATCTATCTATATAATTGTCTAAGGTCCACTTCCGTCTGTTTGTCTGTTTTCCACTTCCGTCTGTTGTCTGTAATGGAAATCCCGTGTCGCTGATTGGTCGTGGCCGGCTGGCCGCGACCAATCAGCGACAGGCACAGTCCGGCCGTGAATTGGCCCCTCCCTACTCCCATCCAGTCAGTGCCCACATAGTGTTTAAGAAGTCCGTTAAACGGACTGCGTTACACCGTGGCATAACGCGGTGTACCGCAGTCTGTTAACGGTGGCATTAACCCTGTAAGTGTGACCAACGTTTTACTATTGATGCTGCTTATGTAAGAATGCATTGCAGCAACCAGCCGTGATGACGTAGCGGTCTCGCAAGGCATTACTGGGAACAGAGCGTCGCGACAAGCATCGTTGGATACGGGGGCCGCCGGAAGGTGAGTATATAACAAATTTTTATTTTAATTCTTTTTTAAACAGGGGTATGGTGCCCACATTGCTACATACTATGTGGGCTGTGTTATATACTACATCGGCTGTGTTATATACTGCGTGGGCTGTGTTATATACTACCTCACTGTGCTATATACTACGTGGGCTGTGCTATATCCTATGTGGCTGTGCAATATACAATGTGGCTGTGCTACATACTACATGGCTGTGTTATATACTATGTGGCTGTGTTATATACTACAGGGCCTGTGTTATATACTGCATGGGCTGTGCTATATACTACGTGGGCTGTGCTATATACAACATGGGCTGTGTTATATACTGCGTGGGCTGTGCTGTATACTTCGTGGGCTGTGCTATATACTACGTGGGCTGTGTTATATACTGCGTGGCCTGTGGTATATACTACGTGGCTCTGCAATATACTACGTGGGCTGTGCTATATACTACGTCGCTGTGCTATATACTACGTGTCTGTGTTATACTGCGTGGTCTGTGCTATATACTACGTGGGCTGTGCTCTATACTATGTGGGCTGTGCTATATACTACGTGGCTGTGCTATATACTACATAGCTGTGCTATATACTACGTGGCCGGCCGCGAACAATCAGCGTCAGGCGCAGTCCGGCTGCGAATTGCCGCAGGATTTGAACCACGCTTCGCTAATTAGTCTCACCCGGCCAGCCGAATCCTGTGTATTCATTGCATTATTCTGAACTCTTCAAAAATAAACTGCATACATTTTCTAGAATACCCGATGCATTGGAATCGGGCCACCATCTAGTAGTAGTTATATTCTTGTACATAGGGGAAGTATAGTCGTTATATTCTTGTACACAGGGAGCAGTATTATAGTAGTCATAGTCTTGTATATAGGGGCAGTATTATAGTAGGTATATTCTTGTACATAGGAGCAGTATTATAGTAGTTATATTCTTTTACATAGGTATTATAGTAGCTATATTCTTGTACATAGGGGCAGTATTATAGTAGTTATATTCTTGTACATAGGGAGCAGTATTATAGTAGTTATATTCTTGTACATAGGGGCAGTATTATAGTAGTTATATTCTTGTATAAAGGAGCAGTATTATAGTAGTTATATTCTTGTACATAGGAGCAGTATTATAGTAGTTATATTCTTGTACATAGGGGGCAGTATTATGGTAGTTATATTCTTGTACATAGGAGGCAGTATTATAGTAGTTATATTCTTGTACATAGGGGCAGTATTATAGTAGTTATATTCTTGTATATAGGGGCAGTATTATAGTAGTTATATTCTTGTACATAGGGGCAGTATTATAGTAGTTATATTCTTGTACATAGGAGTAGTATTATAGTAGTTATATTCTTGTACATAGGGGCAGTATTATAGTAGTTATATTCTTGTATATAGGGGCAGTATTATAGTAGTTATATTCTTGTACATAGGGGCAGTATTATAGTAGTTATATTCTTGTACATAGGGAGCAGTATTATAGTAGTTATATTCATGTACATAGGAGCAGTATTATAGTAGTTATATTCTTGTACATAGGGGGCAGTATTATGGTAGTTATATTCTTGTACATAGGAGGCAGTATTATAGTAGTTATATTCTTGTACATAGAGGCAGAATTATAGTAGTTATATTCTTGTACATAGGGGCAGGATTATAGTAGTTATATTCCTGTACATAGGGGCAGTATTATAGTAGTTATATTCTTGTACATAGGAGCAGTATTATAGTAGTTATATTCTTGTACATAGGAGCAGTATTATAGTAGTTATATTCTTGTACATAGGGGCAGTATTATAGTAGTTATATTCTTGTACATAGGGGCAGTATTATAGTAGTTATATTCTTGTACATAGGGGCAGTATTATAGTAGTTATATTCTTGTACATATCAGCAGTATTATAGTAGTTATATTCTTGTACATATCAGCAGTATTATTAGTATTAATATTCTTGTAAATAGATCACAGGCATAATAGTCGTCATACTCATAGCCATTGTTACATAATTAGATTCTTAATATTTTGGAGGCAAATATCGATTTGTGTAGTAGTCTATTATTTGCTTTATATATGTATTTTTCACCCCTCCTGTGTACCCTGCACCATGGTCTGCACAGTGAGGTGAGGAACATGTTCAGTGTCTGTAGCCTGTTAGCATTTAATGCATCAGCGATTTGCAGCTCTTTATCTGAACTCTCTGTGTTACAGCATTCAATACACACATCACACATTCGGTCCTTTTAATAATCCCACTGCCTCTGTGACCCGCAAACCATGACCTGCCAGAATTATACGAGCTGATTTTCTATTATCGGGGTTTGCAGCTTGAAACAGTCGTCTCTGGAGATGGAAATATTTCATACGAGAATACATGGAACATAGAAGAACTGCGTTTTCCATTTGAAGGTGGTGATATGTGTGAAATATGAAGTGTGCTGTGATATCATATGGCCAGACATAGGACAGCGGGTAATGGGGGAGATACAGAAGAGTTAGTGACTAATTGTGATGAAACAAATGTAGAAATCGAAGTCCCTATTGAACCTAACTCATAAGAAAAACACTAGAAAAACCATGTTACTTATAGAGCAAAAATGTGAGAACTGCACTAAACATTACTGGCAAAAGCCATATTTTTTTGACTATAAGACGCACCTTTTCCCCCCAAAATTGTGAGGAAAATGGGGGTGCGTCTTATAGTTCAAACTCAGGCTTGCCGGGGGGTGTTGCGACAGTGAAGTAGCAGCATCACTTCCTCAGGGAACCAGCGGTGGCAGAGATACGGCGATGCTGAAGCAAAGTGTTGGCGGTGAGCAGTGTGGAGTGCATCATTGGTTTCCCAGCGGCCATCTTCCTGAAGCCGTGGGACGGCGCATGCGCGAACTGAGATCTCGGCTGACCTCTCGAGCTCCATTTTCCTGAGGCTGCGGGCTTGAGATCTCGGCAACACTCGGTTTCAGGAAAATGGCCGCCGGAGGCCACGTGTGCGCCGATTAAGATCTCGGGCCGAGGGCAGCCGAGATCTATATCTGCGCACACGCGGCCTCAGGAAAATGGCCGCCGAGAAACCGATGATGCACATGGCTCTGCTCGGGACGCAGCATCGCCACATTCCTGAAGCCAGAATCCTGAGAAATGGACCCTGCTCCATGCAAGGCGCTCTCCTCTTCCTCACTGCTGACACTGGACTCGCAGCATCGCACCGCTGGGATACCCTGGGACTGCACCATTGCCCCACTTCTGCCGCCGCCAGCTTCCTGAGGAAGGGACCATGCCTCCTGTGACCCCGCTCTACCACGCCATCCATTAGGTAAGATACCTTAAATTCAGACAATAAGACGGACCTCCGTATTCTAAAAATATTTATTTTTTTTGCTATTTTCAACCCCAAAATTTGGTGTGCGTCTTATGGTCTGGTGCGTCTTATAGTCCGAAAAATACAGTAATTTAAATGGAAGACATTTATTTATGAACCATAAATTTGTCATGAGAATGACACAAATACAAAAGGGCAGTATTATAGTAGTTATATTCTTGTACATAGGAGCAGTATTATATTAGTTATATTCTTGTACATAGGGGCAGTATTATAGTGGTTATATTCTTGTACATAGGGGCAGTATTATAGTGGTTATATTCTTGTACATAGGAGCAGTATTGTAGTAGTTATATTCTTGTACTTAGGGGGAAGTATTATAGTAGTTATATTCTTATACATAGGGGGCAGTATATAGTATTTATGTTTTTGTACATAGGAGCAGTATTATAGTAGTTATATTCTTGTATATAGGGGCAGTATTATAGTAGTTATATTCTTGTACATAGGGGCAGTATTATAGTAGATATATTCTTGTACATAAGAGCAGTATTATAGTAGTTATATTCTTGTACATAGGGGCAGTATTATAGTAGTTATATTCTTGTACATAGGGGCAGTATTATAGTAGTTATACTCTTCTATATAGGAGCAGTATTATAGTAGTTATATTTTTGTACATAGGGGCAGTATTATAGTAGTTATATTCTTGTACATAGGAGCAGTATTATAGTAGTTATATTCTTGTACATAAGGGCAGTATTATAGTAGTTATATTCTTGTACATAGGAGCAGTATTATAGTAGATATATTCTTGTATATAGGAGCAGTATTATAGTAGTTATATTCTTGCGCATAGGAGAAGTATTATAGTAGTTATATTCTTGTACATAGGGGGCAGTATTATAGTAGTTATATTCTTGTACATAGGGGCAGTATTATAGCAGTTATATTCTTGCACATAGGGGGCAGTATTATAGTAGTTATATTCTTGTACATAGGGGCAGTATTATAGTAGTTATATTCTTGTACATATGGGCAGTATTATAGTAGTTATATTCTTGTACATATAAGCAGTATTATAGTAGTTATATTCTTGTACATAGGGGCAGTATTATAGTAATTATATTATTGTACATAGGAGCAGTATTATAGTAGTTATATTCTTGCGCATAGGAGCAGTATTATAGTAGTTATATTTTTGCACATAGGGGGCAGTATTATAGTAGTTATATTCTTGTACATAGGGGCAGTATTATAGCAGTTATATTCTTGCACATAGGGGGCAGTATTATAGTAGTTATATTCTTGTACATAGGGGCAGTATTATAGTAGTTATATTCTTGTACATAGGGGCAGTATTATAGTAGTTATATTCTTGTACATAGGGGCAGTATTATAGTAGTTATATTCTTGTACATAGGGGCAGCATTATAGTAGTTATATTCTTGTACATAGGAGGCAGTACTATAGTAGTTATATTTTTGCACATAGGAGCAATATTATAGTAGTTATATTCTTGTACATAGGGGCAGTATTATAGTAGTTATATTCTTGTACATAGGGGCAGTATTATAGTAGTTATATTCTTGTACATAGGGGCAGTATTATAGTAGTTATATTCTTGTACATAGGGGCAGTATTATAGTAGTTATATTCTTGTACATACGGCAGTAATATAGTAATGATATTATCCTACTTATTGGTTTGTATTCCTCATTACCGTGTCCATTGTGAATGATTACTGAACCTTTGTATTATACTTTTGCTGTAACTCTAACTGCTATTAACGATACATTTGCACATTTGCTTCTGATTTGCAGCTTCTGGTTTGCGGTTTCTTGTCCCATTCTCATGATTACTGGCTATAACATGTAAATGACTATTGCAATGTATCTGTGCAGGGTCAGGTTCAGTTATTGATCCATCCTACATTAGATCCTTCGGCTGAGTGCATTTCCCGTGATCCTTAGGAAAGACTAAACACAATTGCGTGCCGCGCTCTGCCATCGTCTTCTCTACATTGGCTCCCTCCATATTGTTACTCAGCTGAAGTAATAGACTGAAATGAGACAAGAAACCAAAACAAAATGTAAAATCTCCCTGAAGATGAGCTGAGCCGCGACATGTTCTGTTCGGAGACGGCACGATCTGTATGATGACATTACACTGCAATAACGATGTGTAGACTTTATGGAGAGACGTAAGACGATGTTCACTAAAGCAAACATGACATAACAGACAGATTACTCTCTCAACTAAAAAAAAATTCTCTTAGGGCACGAGCATGAAAACTTTTTTTCATATTCTATCCTTCCTGGTCCAGCAGCCATGTTGGTAGTCCATGGCTGCCAGGTCCGATCCTTGCAAACCTTCTACAAGCTCTTCTGGTGTCTCTTTCGAATAGTCGTGACTGCAGTATAAAGCGTGCATCACTTTGCACTTGGTATACTAAATATATAATTTTTTTACCTGGTGCCAATGACGCTGTTCTCCTGAATCCGGCGATGTTTTTCTTTTGCTCCTACTCCTCACCGTTCCTGAGATATCTGCCTCCCTTCCCTTTACATAAATATAGTATTTTCAGCCAAATGGGTGTGGTCTTCAAAAAAAATTTGTTTCTGGGCATCTTCTTGAGAACCACGCCCAGTTGGCTAGATTTATTATACAAGGAACAGGGGGCGATAACTGAGGAATTAGGAGGCGCACGAACTCCCCAAAATATGCCGGATTTAGGAGAACAGGGGCATTTGCACTGCATTATCCTATTACATGTTTTTGACAAGTAGAAATTCTCTTTAAAGGGAACCTGTCACGTGAATTTGGCGGGCTCTGTTTACGGTCTGATGGGCGGTGTTGTCGGTTCTTTCATGCACCCCTTCCTTTCCCACTGGCCACAATATTGTCTTGAATTTGATTTGGTTTCCTCCGTAGTACAAGCGTGTGCTATGCAATCTTGCCTTGCGCATGCGCAGTATGCTTTGCCCAACTACGAGCAAAGCCAAAAAGCATTAGCGCGCATGTGCCGGCGCACTATGTCCCGGAACACAGCAAAATACTTCCGGGATATAGTGCGCTGGCGAATGCGCACTAATGCTTTTCGGCTTTGCCCACAGTTGGGCAAAACATACTGCGCGTGCGCAAGGCAAGATTGCATTGCGCACGCGTGTACTACGGAGGAAACCTAATCAAATTCAAGACAATATTGCGGCCAGCAGGAATGGAAAGGGTGCATGAAAGAACCGAAAATACCGCCCATGGGACCGTAAACAGAGCCCGTCAAATACAGGTGACGGAGTCCCTTTAAGTGAATTGGACTGATCTGCAATACCCGATACAGCCACTACCACATGTGTGGCGCTGTGCTTTCTAAACAAAGGAGACTCTTCACTCAGCTGCAAGATGGGAGCGTTGGTAGTCTGCACCCTATCAATTCAACATTGAAAGAATGGAAGAATAAAATTAAAAAAATCATTAATATCATAAAATACTAGCTGTCTGCTTCAATCACCTGGAGGAGTTGTAAGGAAGTGTAAAAATCTATGTGCAAGGAAGGCTTCAGCCAAACACCATTTGCCAGGAAACATGGCATGCTATTCAGTGTTCAGTCCTGTCTTACCAGTGAAGTGCAAAAGTACTTGCAATGGAAAGTGATGAACCCAAAAATCCGCCCCTGAGGAGCAAGCTATGGCAGAAGTAAAGCTCAACCCTTCTCAAAGAGGTACTAAAACAGTTGGATCATGTTTATGCACAATCCACTGTATTTAAAACTGCTGGACAATCTCTTTTGAAGAAGTTAAAGGATCTTAATATCAATCTTTTTTAAAAGACAGGACTCCACCCCCGAGGAGCAAGCTGGAGATGAAATAATGATTGAAGCATCCTCAAAAAGATAAAGCTACTGTTCTTCATGTATGTAGTATATTTTAAAAGACTAAAACCTTATTTAATAAAGGAAAAAGGATCACTAGGATCAGCTAGACATGAATCCGCCCCTGAGGAGCCAGCTATGACTGAACGAAGGTGCAAACCTTATCAAAGAAGTCCTGGAACTGCTGGATATTGTCTTTATGTTTTGCTTTGTATCGAAAGCTGATGCAGAACCTCTATTAAGGAAGAACGCCAGTCAGCAATAACAAACATGGATCCGCCCCTGAGGAGCAAGCGATGACTGAAGGAAGACTCACATTACAACAACTTGCCCTGCGACAGCTTTATAGGATATTCTATTTTAAGGTCTTCTTTTAGAAGTGGAAGGTGGGGATTTATGTCAGTTTGTAATATCAAACATAGATCCACCCCCGAGGAGCGAGCTGTGGGTGGAAAAAAAAAGTTCAAACCTAATGTGGAAGAGATGAAGTTGATCATTCTTATTTGGGGGACTATTCTATATATTTGGCTTGTTATAGAATCAGAATGACATGTTGGCATGTGTTTATTATATATATACTGTACCTTTACTATATATTTACAACACATGGGTCTAGTATTTATATGTAATATTAACCATGTCCAAAAAAGATTCTCATCCCTTGCCCCTGATTTGATTAATCTTCTGATGACAGTTTCAATGGAAACAATGTGAAGGAAGACGCCACAGATAATTGACAGCTGATCATCCTCTGCTGGGATCGGTGTCATTCTTTCTGTACCTATACATCACATATGTGCAGCAGATGAGAGAGTGACTAATACTGTCTCTGATGTCCCTGAGATCAGGCATGTGGGGGGCCGCACGATGATTCATCACATTCACAGTGACATTCACATCCTTAATCTCCTCAACGTCAACATTTTTTTAGTTTACAGTTTGAGGCTTCTCTTTTATGCATTAAGGAATCAGAAATAATTTGTGAAAAATGTTACAGAGGAACATAACCAGCGACCCCCAGGGTAATGACACTGACACTCGGGGTACAGAATAATGACACTGATAATTGGGGTGCAGGATAATGACACTGACACTTGGGAAGAAGGAATCAATATCACCATTACACACTGAACGGGAAACCACTGGGTAAATCTAACAGGGAGAAAGACTTGGGGATCCTAGTTAATGATAAACTTACCTGGAGCAGCCAGTGCCAGGCAGCAGCTGCCAAGGCAAACAGGATCATGGGGTGCATTAAAAGAGGTCTGGATACACATGATGAGAGCATTATACTGCCTCTGTACAAATCCCTAGTTAGACCGCACATGGAGTACTGTGTCCAGTTTTGGGCACCGGTGCTCAGGATGATATAATGGAACTAGAGAGAGTACAAAGGAGGGCAACAAAATTAATAAAGGGGATGGGAGAACTACAATACCCAGATAGATTAGCGAAATTAGGATTATTTAGTCTAGAAAAAAGACGACTGAGGGGCGATCTAATAACCATGTATAAGTATATAAGGGGACAATACAAATATCTCGCTGAGGATCTGTTTATACCAAGGAAGATGACGGGCACAAGGGGGCATTCTTTGCGTCTGGAGGAGAGAAGGTTTTTCCACCAACATAGAAGAGGATTCTTTACTGTTAGGGCAGTGAGAATCTGGAATTGCTTGCCTGAGGAGGTGGTGATGGCAAACTCAGTCGAGGAATTCAAGAGAGGCCTGGATGTCTTCCTGGAGCAGAACAATATTGTATCATACAATTATTAGGTTCTGTAGAAGGACGTAGATCTGGGGATTTATTATGATGGAATATAGGCTGAACTGGATGGACAAATGTCTTTTTTCGGCCTTACTAACTATGTTACTATGTTACTTGGGGTACAGGATAATGACACGGACACTCGGGGTACAGGATAATGACACTGACACTCGGGGTACAGGATAATGACACTGACACACGGGGTACAGGATAATGACGCTGACACTCGGGGTACAGGATAATGACACTGACACTCGGGGTACAGGATAATGACGCTGACACTCGGGGTACAGGATAATGACACTGACACTCTGGGTACAGGATAATGACACTGACACTCGGGGTACAGGATAATGACACTGACACTCGGGGTACAGGATAATGACACTGACACTCAGGGTTCAGGATAATGACACTGACACTCGGGGTACAGGATAATGACACTGACACTCGGGGTACAGGATAATGACACTGACACTCGGGGTACAGGATGCTGACGCTGACACTCGGGGTACAGGATGCTGACGCTGACACTCGGGGTACAGGATAATAACACTGACACTCGGGGTACAGGATAATGACACTGACAATCGGGGTACAGGATGCTGACGCTGACACTCGGGGTACATGATAATGACACTGACACTCGGGGTACAGGACAATGACACTGACACTCGGGGTACAGGATAATGACACTGACACTCGGGGTACAGGATAATAACACTGACACTCGGGGTACAGGATAATGACACTGACACTCGGGGTACAGGATAATGACACTGACACTCGGGGGACAGGATAATGACACTGACATTCGGGGTACAGGATAATGACACTGACACTCGGGATACAGGATAATGACACTGACACTTGGGGTACAGGATAATAACACTGACACTCGGGGTACAGGACGATGACACTGACACTCGGGGTACAGGATGTTGACACTGACACTCGGGGTACAGGATAATGACACTGACACTCGGGGTACAGGATAATGACACTGACACTCGGGGTACAGGATGTTGACACTGACACTCGGGGTACAGGATAATGACACTGACATTCGGGATACAGGATAATGACACTGACACTTGGGGTACAGGATAATGACACTGATACTCGGGGTACAGGATAATAACACTGACACTCGGGGTACAGGATAATGACACTGACACTCGGGATACAGGATAATGACACTGACACTCGGGGTACAGGATAATGACACTGACACTCGGGGTACAGGATAATGACACTGACACTTGGGGTACAGGATAATGACACTGACACTCGGGGTACAGGATAATGACACTGACACTCGGGGTACAGGATGATGACACTGACACTCGGTGTACAGGATAATGACACTGACAATTGGGGTACAGGATAATGACACTGACACTCGGGGTACAGGATAATGACGCTGACACTCGGGGTACAGGATAATGACACTGACACTCGGTGTACAGGATAATGACGCTGACACTGGGGGTACAGGATAATGACACTGACACTCGGTGTACAGGATAATGACACTGACACTCGGGGGACAGGATAATGACACTGACACTCGGGGTACAGGATAATGACACTGACACTCGGGGTACAGGATAATGACACTGACACTCGGGGTACAGGATAATGACACTGACACTCGGGGTACAGGATAATGACACTGACACTCGGGGTACAGGATAATGACACTGACACTGGGGGTACAGGATAATGACACTAACACTCGGGGTACAGGATAATGACACTGACACTCGGGGTGCAGGATAATGACACTGACACTCGGGGTACAGGATTATGACACTGACACTCGGGGTACAGGATAATGACACTGACACTCGGGGTACAGGATAATGACACTGACACTCGGGGTACAGGATGCTGACGCTGACACTCGGGGTACAGGATAATGACACTGACACTCGGGGTACAGGACAATGACACTGACACTCGGGGTACAGGATAATGACACTGACACTCGGGGTACAGGATAATAACACTGACACTCGGGTTACAGGATAATGACACTGACATTCGGGGTACAGGATAATGACACTGACACTCGGGATACAGGATAATAACACTGACACTCGGGGTACAGGATAATGACACTGACACTCGGTGTACAGGATAATGACACTGACACTCGGGGGACAGGATAATGACACTGACACTCGGGGTACAGGATAATGACACTGACACTCGGGGGACAGGATAATGACACTGACACTCGGGGTACAGGATAATGACACTGACACTCGGTGTACAGGATAATGACACTGACACTCGGGATACAGGATAATAACACTGACACTCGGGGTACGGGATAATGACACTGACACTCGGGATACAGGATAATGACACTGACACTCGGGGTACAGGATAATGACACTGACACTCGGGGTACAGGATAATGACACTGACACTCGGTGTACAGGATAATAACACTGACACTTGGGGTACAGGATAATGACACTGACACTCAGGGTACAGGATAATGACACTGACACTGGGGGTAGAGGATAATGACAATGACACTCGGGGTACAGGATAATAACACTGACACTCGGGGTACAGGATAATGACACTGACACTCGGGGTACAGGATAATAACACTGACACTCGGGGTACAGGATAATGACACTGACACTCGGTGTACAGGATAATGACACTGACACTCGGGGTACAGGATAATAACACTGACACTCGGGGTACAGGATAATGACACTGACACTCGGGGTACAGGATAATGACACTGACACTCGGGGTACAGGATAATGACACTGACACTCGGGGTGCAGGATAATGACACTGACACTCGGGGTACAGGATAATGACGCTGACACTCAGGGTACAGGATAATGGCACTGACACTCGGGGTACAGGATAATGACATTGACACTTCGGGTACAGGATGATGACACTGACACTTGGGGTACAGGATAATGACACTGACACTCGGGGTACAGGATAATGACACTGACACTCGGGGTACAGGATAATGACACTGACACTCGGGGTACAGGATAATGACACTGACACTCGGGGTACAGGATAATGACATTGACACTTGGGGTACAGGATGATGACACTGACATTCGGGGTACAGGATAATGACACTGACACTCAGGGTACAGGATAATGGCACTGACACTCGGGGTACAGGATAATGACATTGACACTTGGGGTACAGGATGATGACACTGACACTTGGGGTACAGGATAATGACACTGACACTCGGGGTACAGGATAATGACACTGACACTCGGGGTACAGGATAATAACACTGACACTCGGGGTACAGGATAATGACACTGACACTCGGGGTACAGGATAATGACACTGACACTCGGGGGACAGGATAATGACACTGACATACGGGGTACAGGATAATGACACTGACACTCGGGATACAGGATAATGACACTGACACTTGGGGTACAGGATAATAACACTGACACTCGGGGTACAGGACGATGACACTGACACTCGGGGTACAGGATGTTGACACTGACACTCGGGGTACAGGATAATGACACTGACACTCGGGGTACAGGATAATGACACTGACACTCGGGGTACAGGATGTTGACACTGACACTCGGGGTACAGGATAATGACACTGACATTCGGGATACAGGATAATGACACTGACACTTGGGGTACAGGATAATGACACTGATACTCGGGGTACAGGATAATAACACTGACACTCGGGGTACAGGATAATGACACTGACACTCGGGATACAGGATAATGACACTGACACTCGGGGTACAGGATAATGACACTGACACTCGGGGTACAGGATAATGACACTGACACTTGGGGTACAGGATAATGACACTGACACTCGGGGTACAGGATAATGACACTGACACTCGGGGTACAGGATGATGACACTGACACTCGGTGTACAGGATAATGACACTGACAATTGGGGTACAGGATAATGACACTGACACTCGGGGTACAGGATAATGACGCTGACACTCGGGGTACAGGATAATGACACTGACACTCGGGGTACAGGATAATGACACTGACACTCGGTGTACAGGATAATGACGCTGACACTGGGGGTACAGGATAATGACACTGACACTCGGGGTACAGGATAATGACACTGACACTCGGGGTACAGGATAATGACACTGACACTCGGTGTACAGGATAATGACGCTGACACTGGGGGTACAGGATAATGACACTGACACTCGGTGTACAGGATAATGACACTGACACTCGGGGGACAGGATAATGACACTGACACTCGGGGTACAGGATAATGACACTGACACTCGGGGTACAGGATAATGACACTGACACTCGGGGTACAGGATAATGACACTGACACTCGGGGTACAGGATAATGACACTGACACTCGGGGTACAGGATAATGACACTGACACTGGGGGTACAGGATAATGACACTAACACTCGGGGTACAGGATAATGACACTGACACTCGGGGTGCAGGATAATGACACTGACACTCGGGGTACAGGATTATGACACTGACACTCGGGGTACAGGATAATGACACTGACACTCGGGGTACAGGATAATGACACTGACACTCGGGGTACAGGATGCTGACGCTGACACTCGGGGTACAGGATAATGACACTGACACTCGGGGTACAGGACAATGACACTGACACTCGGGGTACAGGATAATGACACTGACACTCGGGGTACAGGATAATAACACTGACACTCGGGTTACAGGATAATGACACTGACATTCGGGGTACAGGATAATGACACTGACACTCGGGATACAGGATAATAACACTGACACTCGGGGTACAGGATAATGACACTGACACTCGGTGTACAGGATAATGACACTGACACTCGGGGGACAGGATAATGACACTGACACTCGGGGTACAGGATAATGACACTGACACTCGGGGTACAGGATAATGACACTGACACTCGGTGTACAGGATAATGACACTGACACTCGGGATACAGGATAATAACACTGACACTCGGGGTACGGGATAATGACACTGACACTCGGGATACAGGATAATGACACTGACACTCGGGGTACAGGATAATGACACTGACACTCGGGGTACAGGATAATGACACTGACACTCGGTGTACAGGATAATAACACTGACACTTGGGGTACAGGATAATGACACTGACACTCAGGGTACAGGATAATGACACTGACACTGGGGGTAGAGGATAATGACAATGACACTCGGGGTACAGGATAATAACACTGACACTCGGGGTACAGGATAATGACACTGACACTCGGGGTACAGGATAATAACACTGACACTCGGGGTACAGGATAATGACACTGACACTCGGTGTACAGGATAATGACACTGACACTCGGGGTACAGGATAATAACACTGACACTCGGGGTACAGGATAATGACACTGACACTCGGGGTACAGGATAATGACACTGACACTCGGGGTACAGGATAATGACACTGACACTCGGGGTGCAGGATAATGACACTGACACTCGGGGTACAGGACAATGACGCTGACACTCAGGGTACAGGATAATGGCACTGACACTCGGGGTACAGGATAATGACATTGACACTTCGGGTACAGGATGATGACACTGACACTTGGGGTACAGGATAATGACACTGACACTCGGGGTACAGGATAATGACACTGACACTCGGGGTACAGGATAATGACACTGACACTCGGGGTACAGGATAATGACACTGACACTCGGGGTACAGGATAATGACATTGACACTTGGGGTACAGGATGATGACACTGACATTCGGGGTACAGGATAATGACACTGACACTCAGGGTACAGGATAATGGCACTGACACTCGGGGTACAGGATAATGACATTGACACTTGGGGTACAGGATGATGACACTGACACTTGGGGTACAGGATAATGACACTGACACTCGGGGTACAGGATAATGACACTGACACTCGGGGTACAGGATAATGACACTGACACTCGGGGTACAGGATAATGACACTGACACTCGGGGTACAGGATAATGACATTGACACTCGGGGTACAGGATAATGACACTGACACTCGGGGTACAGGATAATGACATTGACACTCGGGGTACAGGATAATGACACTGACACTCGGGGTACAGGATAATGACACTCGGGGTACAGGATAATGACACTGACACTCGGGGTACAGGATAATGACACTGACACTCGGGGTACAGGATGATGACACTGACACTCGGGGTGCAGGATAATGACACTGACACTGGGGGTACAGGATAATGACGCTGACACTTGAGGTACAAGATGATGACACTGACATACGGGGTAGAGGATAATGACACTGACACTCGGGGTACAGGATAATGACACTGACACTCGGGGTACAGGATAATGACACTGACACTCGGGGTACAGGATAATAACACTGACACTCGGGGTACAGGATAATGACACTGACACTCGGGGTACAGGATAATGACACTGACACTCGGGGTACAGGATAATAACACTGACACTCGGGGTACAGGATAATGACACTGACACTCGGGGTACAGGATAATGACACTGACACTGGGGGTAGAGGATAATGACACTGACACTCGGGGTACAGGATAATAACACTGACACTCGGGGTACAGGATAATGACACTGACACTCGGTGTACAGGATAATGACACTGACACTCAGGGTACAGGATAATAACACTGACACTCGGGGTACAGGATAATGACACTGACACTCGGGGTACAGGATAATGACACTGACACTCGGGGTACAGGATAATGACACTGACACTCGGGGTGCAGGATAATGACACTGACACTCGGGGTACAGGTTAATGACGCTGACACTCGGGGTACAGGATAATGACACTGACACTCGGGGTACAGGATAATGACACTGACACTCGGGGTACAGGATAATAACACTGACACTCGGGGTACAGGATAATGACACTGACACTGGGGGTACAGGATAATGACACTGACACTCGGGGTACAGGATAATGACACTGACACTCGGGGTACAGGATAATGACACTGACACTCGGGGTGCAGGATAATGACACTGACACTCGGGGTACAGGTTAATGACGCTGACACTCGGGGTACAGGATAATGACACTGACACTCGGGATACAGGATAATGACACTGACACTCGGGGTACAGGATAATGACACTGACACTCGGGGTGCAGGATAATGACACTGACACTCGGGGTACAGGATAATGACGCTGACACTCGGGGTACAGGATAATGACACTGACACTCGGGGTGCAGGATAATGACACTGACACTCGGGGTACAGGATAATGACACTGACACTCGGGGTGCAGGATAATGACACTGACACTCGGGGTACAGGATAATGACACTGACACTCGGGATACAGGATAATGACACTGACACTCGGGGTACAGGATAATGACACTGACACTCGGGGTACAGGATAATGACACTGACACTCGGGGTACAGGATAATGACACTGACACTCGGGGTACAGGATAATGACACTGACACTCGGGGTACAGGATGCTGACACTGACACTCGGGGTACAGGATAATGACACTGACATTCGGGGTACAGGATAATGACGCTGACACTTGAGGTACAAGATGATGACACTGACATACGGGGTACAGGATAATGACACTGATACTCGGGGTACAGGATGATGACACTGACACTCGGGGTACAGGATAATGACACTGACATTCGGGGTACAGGATAATGACGCTGACACTTGAGGTACAAGATGATGACACTGACATACGGGGTACAGGATAATGACACTGATACTCGGGGTACAGGATGATGACACTGACACTCGGGGTACAGGATAATGACACTGACACTCAGGGTACAGGATAATGACATTGACACTTGGGGTACAGGATGATGACACTGACACTTGGGGTACAGGATAATGACACTGACACTCGGGGTACAGGATAATGACACTGACACTCGGGGTACAGGATAATGACACTGACACTCGGGGTACAGGATAATGACACTGACACTCGGGGTACAGGATAATGACATTGACACTTGGGGTACAGGATGATGACACTGACAATCGGGGTACAGGATAATGACACTGACACTCGGGGTACAGGATAATGACATTGACACTTGGGGTACAGGATAATGACACTGACACTCGGGGTACAGGATAATGACATTGACACTTGGGGTACAGGATGATGACACTGACATTCGGGGTACAGGATAATGACACTGACACTCAGGGTACAGGTTAATGACGCTGACACTCGGGGTACAGGACAATGACACTGACACTCGGGGTACAGGATAATGACACTGACACTCGGGGTACAGGATAATGACACTGACACTCGGGGTGCAGGATAATGACACTGACACTCGGGGTACAGGATAATGACACTGACACTCGGGGTACAGGATAATGACATTGACACTTGGGGTACAGGATGATGACACTGACACTTGGGGTACAGGATAATGACACTGACACTCGGGGTACAGGATAATGACACTGACACTCGGGGTACAGGATAATGACACTGACACTCGGGGTACAGGATAATGACACTGACACTCGGGGTACAGGATAATGACATTGACACTCGGGGTACAGGATAATGACACTGACACTCGGGGTACAGGATAATGACATTGACACTCGGGGTACAGGATAATGACACTGACACTCGGGGTACAGGATAATGACACTGACACTCGGGGTACAGGATAATGACACTGACACTCGGGGTACAGGATGATGACACTGACACTCGGGGTGCAGGATAATGACACTGACACTGGGGGTACAGGATAATGACGCTGACACTTGAGGTACAAGATGATGACACTGACATACGGGGTAGAGGATAATGACACTGACACTCGGGGTACAGGATAATGACACTGACACTCGGGGTACAGGATAATGACACTGACACTCGGGGTACAGGATAATGACACTGACACTCGGGGTACAGGATAATGACACTGACACTCGGGGTACAGGATAATGACACTGACACTCGGGGGACAGGATAATGACACTGACACTCGGGGTACAGGATAATGACACTGACACTCGGGGTACAGGATAATGACACTGACACTCGGGGTACAGGATAATGACACTGACACTCGGGGTACAGGATAATGACACTGACACTCGGGGTACGGGATAATGACACTGACACTCGGGGTACGGGATAATGACACTGACACTCGGGGTACAGGATAATGACACTGACACTCGGGGTACAGGATAATGACACTGACACTCGGGGTACAGGATAATGACACTGACACTCGGGGTACGGGATAATGACACTGACACTCGGGGTACGGGATAATGACACTGACACTCGGGGTACAGGATAATGACACTGACACTTGGGGTACAGGATAATGACACTGACACTCGGGGTACAGGATAATGACACTGACACTCGGGGTACGGGATAATGACACTGACACTCGGGGTACGGGATAATGACACTGACACTCGGGGTACAGGATAATGACACTGACACTCGGGGTACAGGATAATGACACTGACACTCGGGGTACAGGATAATGACACTGACACTCGGGATACAGGATGATGACACTGACACTCGGGGTGCAGGATAATAACACTGACACTTGGGGTACAGGATGATGACACTGACACTCGGGATACAGGATAATGACACTGATACTCGGGGTACAGGATGATGACACTGACACTCGGGGTACAGGATAATGACACTGACACTCGGGATACAGGATAATGACACTGATTCTCGGGGTACAGGATGATGACACTGACACTCGGGGTACAGGATAATGACACTGACACTCGGGATACAGGATAATGACACTGACACTCGGGGTACAGGATAATGACACTGACACTCAGGGTACAGGATAATGGCACTGACACTCGGGGTACAGGATAATGACATTGACACTTGGGGTACAGGATGATGACACTGACACTTGGGGTACAGGATAATGACACTGACACTCGGGGTACAGGATAATGACACTGACACTCGGGGTACAGGATAATGACACTGACACTCTGGGTACAGGATAATGACACTGACACTCGGGGTACAGGATAATGACATTGACACTTGGGGTACAGGATGATGACACTGACACTTGGGGTACAGGATAATGACACTGACACTCGGGGTACTGGATAATGACACTGACACTGGGGGTACAGGATAATGACACTGACACTGGGGGTACAGGATAATGACGCTGACACTCGGGGTACAGGATAATGACACTGACACTCGGGGTACAGGATAATGACACTGACACTGGGGGTACAGGATAATGACGCTGACACTTGAGGTACAGGATAATGACACTGACACTCGGGGTACAGGATAATGACACTGACACTCGGGGTACAGGATAATGACACTGACACTCGGGGTACAGGATAATGACACTGACACTCGGGGTACAGGATAATGACACTGACACTCGGGGTACAGGATAATGACACTGACACTCGGGGTACAGGATAATGACACTGACACTCGGGGTACAGGATAATGACACTGACACTCGGGGTACAGGATAATGACACTGACACTCGGGGTACAGGATAATGACACTGACACTCGGGGTACAGGATAATGACACTGACACTCCGGGTTCAGGATAATGACACTGACACTCGGGGTACAGGATAATGACACTGACACTCGGGGTACAGGATAATGACACTCAGGGTACAGGATAATGACACTGACACTCGGGGTACAGGATAATGACACTGACACTCGGGGTACAGGATAATGACACTGACACTCCGGGTTCAGGATAATGACACTGACACTCGGGGTACAGGATAATGACACTGACACTCGGGGTACAGGATAATGACACTCAGGGTACAGGATAATGACACTGACACTCGGGGTACAGGATAATGACACTGACACTCGGGGTACAGGATAATGACACTGACACTCGGGGTACAGGACAATGACACTGACACTCGGGGTACAGGATGATGACACTGACACTCGGGGTACAGGATAATGACACTGACACTCGGGGTACAGGATAATGACACTGACACTCGGGGTACAGGATAATGACACTGACACTCGGGGTACAGGATAATGACACTGACACTTGGGGTGCAGGATAATGACACTGACACTCGGGGTACAGGATAATGACACTCGGGGTACAGGATAATGACACTGACACTCGGGGTACAGGATGATGACACTGACACTCGGGGTACAGGATGATGACACTGACAATCGGGGTTCAGGATAATGACACTGACACTCAGGGTTCAGGATAATGACACTGACACTCGGGGTACAGGATAATGACACTGACACTCGGGGTACAGGATGATGACACTGACACTCGGGATACAGGATAATGACACTGATACTCGGGGTACAGGATGATGACACTGACACTCGGGGTACAGGATAATGACACTGACACTCGGGATACAGGATAATGACACTGATACTCGGTTTACAGGATGATGACACTGACACTCGGGGTACAGGATAATGACACTGACACTCGGGATACAGGATAATAACACTGACAGTTGGGGTACAGGATGATGACACTGACACTCGGGATACAGGATAATGACACTGATACTCGGGGTACAGGATGATGACACTGACACTCGGGGTACAGGATAATGACACTGACACTCGGGATACAGGATAATGACACTGATACTCGGGGTACAGGATGATGACACTGACACTCGGGGTACAGGATAATGACACTGACACTCGGGATACAGGATAATGACACTGACACTCGGGGTACAGGATAATGACACTGACACTCAGGGTACAGGATAATGGCACTGACACTCGGGGTACAGGATAATGACATTGACACTTGGGGTACAGGATGATGACACTGACACTTGCGGTACAGGATAATGACACTGACACTCGGGGTACAGGATAATGACACTGACACTCTGGGTACAGGATAATGACACTGACACTCGGGGTACAGGATAATGACATTGACACTTGGGGTACAGGACGATGACACTGATACTTGGGGTACAGGATAATGACACTGATACTCGGGGTACTGGATAATGACACTGACACTGGGGGTACAGGATAATGACACTGACACTGGGGGTACAGGATAATGACGCTGACACTCGGGGTACAGGATAATGACACTGACACTCGGGGTACAGGATAATGACACTGACACTGGGGGTACAGGATAATGACGCTGACACTTGAGGTACAGGATAATGACACTGACACTCTGGGTACAGGATAATGACACTGACACTGGGGGCACAGGATAATGACACTCGGGGTACAGGATAATGACACTGACACTCGGGGTACAGGATAATGACACTGACACTCGGGGTACAGGATAATGACACTGACACTCGGGGTACAGGATAATGACACTGACACTCGGGGTACAGGATAATGACACTGACACTCGGGGTACAGGATAATGACACTGACACTCGGGGTACAGGATAATGACACTGACACTCGGGGTACAGGATAATGACACTGACACTCGGGGTACAGGATAATGACACTGACACTCGGGGTACAGGATAATGACACTGACACTCGGGGTACAGGATAATGACACTGACACTCCGGGTTCAGGATAATGACACTGACACTCGGGGTACAGGATAATGACACTGACACTCGGGGTACAGGATAATGACACTCAGGGTACAGGATAATGACACTGACACTCTGGGTATAGGATAATGACACTCGGGGTACAGGATAATGACACTGACACTGGGGGTACAGGATAATGACACTGACACTCGGGGTACAGGATAATGACACTGACACTCGGGGTACAGGACAATGACACTGACACTCGGGGTACAGGATGATGACACTGACACTCGGGGTACAGGATAATGACACTGACAATCGGGGTACAGGATAATGACACTGACACTCGGGGTACAGGATAATGACACTGACACTTGGGGTGCAGGATAATGACACTGACACTCGGGGTACAGGATAATGACACTCGGGGTACAGGATAATGACACTGACACTCGGGGTACAGGATGATGACACTGACACTCGGGGTACAGGATGATGACACTGACAATCGGGGTTCAGGATAATGACACTGACACTCAGGGTTCAGGATAATGACACTGACACTCAGGGTACAGGATAATGACACTGACACTGGGGGTACAGGATAATGACACTCGGGGTACAGGATAATGACACTGACACTCGGGGTACAGGATAATGACACTGACACTCGGGGTACAGGATAATGACACTGACACTCGGGGTAGGGATAATGACACTGACACTCGGGGTACAGGATAATGACACTGACACTCGGGGTACAGGATAATGACACTGACACTCGCGGGACAGGATAATGACACTGACACTCGGGGTAGGGATAATGACACTGACACTCGGGGTACAGGATAATGACACTGACACTCGGGGTACAGGATAATGACACTGACACTCGGGGTAGGGATAATGACACTGACACTCGGGATACAGGATAATGACACTGACACTCGGGGTACAGGATAATGACACTGACACTCAGGGTACAGGATAATGACACTGACACTCGGGGTACAGGATAATGACACTGACACTCAGGGTTCAGGATAATGACACTGACACTGGAAATACAGGATAATGACACTGACACTTGGGGTACAGGATAATGACACTGACACTCGGGGTACAGGATAATGACACTGACACTCGGGGTACAGGATAATGACACTGACACTCGGGTACAGGATAATGACACTGACACTCGGGGTGCAGGATAATAACACTGACACTCGGGGTACAGGATAATGACACTGACACTCGGGGTACAGGATAATGACACTGACACTGGGGGTACAGGATAATGACACTGACACTCGGGGTACAGGATAATGACACTGACACTCGGGGTACAGGATAATGACACTGACACTTGGGGTACAGGATAATGACACTGACACTCGGGGTGCAGGATAATAACACTGACACTGGGGGTACAGGATAATGACACTGACACTCGGGGTACAGGATAATGACGCTGACACTCGGGGTACAGGATAATGACACTGACACTCGGGGTACAGGATAATGACACTGACACTCGGGGTACAGGATAATGACACTGACACTCGGGGTACAGGATAATGGGACTGACATTTGGGGTACAGGATAATAACACTGACACTCGGGGTACAGGATAATGACGCTGACACTCGGGGTACAGGATATTGACACTGACACTCGGGGTACAGGATAATGACACTGACACTCGGGGGACAGGATAATGACACTGACACTCGGGGTACAGGATAATGACACTGACACTTGGGGTACAGGATGATGACACTGACACTCGGGGTACAGGATAATGACACTGACACTCGGGGTACAGGATAATGACACTGACACTCGGGGTACGGGATAATGACACTGACACTCGGGGTACAGGATAATGACACTGACACTTGGGGTACAGGATGATGACACTGACACTCGGGGTACAGGATAATGACACTGACACTTGGGGTACAGGATAATGACACTGACACTCGGGGTACAGGATAATGACACTGACACTCGGGGTACGGGATAATGACACTGACACTCGGGGTACAGGATAACGACACTGACACTCGGGGTACGGGATAATGACACTGACACTTGGGGTAAAGGATGATGACACTGACACTCGGGGTACAGGATAATGACACTGACACTTGGGGTACAGGATAATGACACTGACACTCGGGGTACAGGATAATGACACTGACACTCGGGGTACGGGATAATGACACTGACACTCGGGGTACAGGATAATGACACTGACACTCGGGGTACAGGATAATGACACTGACACTCTGGGTACAGGATAATGACACTGACACTCGGGGTACAGGATAATGACATTGACACTCGGGGTACAGGATGATGACACTGACACTTGGGGTACAGGATAATGACATTGACACTCGGGGTACGGGATAATGACACTGACACTCGGGGTACAGGATAATGACACTGACACTGGGGGTACAGGATAATGACACTGACACTCTGGGTACAGGATAATGACACCGACACTCGGGGTACAGGATAATGACATTGACACTTGGGGTACAGGATGATGACACTGACACTTGGGGTACAGGATAATGACACTGACACTCGGGGTACAGGATAATGACACTGACACTCGGGGTACAGGATAATGACACTGACACTGGGGGTACAGGATAATGACGCTGACACTTGAGGTACAGGATAATGACACTGACACTCTGGGTACAGGATAATGACACTGACACTGGGGGTAGAGGATAATGACACTCGGGGTACAGGATAATGACACTGACACTCGGGGTACAGGATAATGACACTGACACTCGGGGTACAGGATAATGACACTGACACTCGGGGTACAGGATAATGACACTGACACTCGGGGTACAGGATAATGACACTGACACTCGGGGTACATGATGATGACACTGACACTCGGGGTACAGGATAATGACACTGACACTCGGGGTACAGGATAATGACACTGACACTCGGGGTACAGGATAATGACACTGACACTCGGGGTACAGGATAATGACGCTGACACTCGGGGTACAGGATAATGACACTGACACTCGGGGGACAGGATAATGACACTGACACTCGGGGTACAGGATAATGACGCTGACACTCGGGGTACAGGATAATGACGCTGACACTCGGGGTACAGGATAATGACACTGACACTGGGGGTGCAGGATGATGACACTGACACTCGGGGTACAGGATAATGACACTGACACTTGGGGTACAGGATAATGACGCTGACACTCGGGGTACAGGATAATGACGCTGACACTCGGGGTACAGGATAATGACACTGACACTCGGGGTACAGGATAATGACGCTGACACTCGGGGGACAGGATAATGACACTGACACTCGGGGGACAGGATAATGACACTGACACTCGGGGTACAGGATAATGACACTGACACTCGGGGTGCAGGATGATGACACTGACACTCGGGGTACAGGATAATGACACGGACACTCGGGGTACAGGATAATGACAATGACACTCGGGGTACAGGAAAATGGGACTGACCTTTGGGGTACAGGAAAATGGGACTGACATTTGGGGTACAGGATAATGACACTGACACTCGGGGTACAGGATAATGACACTGACACTCGGGGTACAGGATAATGACACTGACACTCGGGGTACATGATGATGACACTGACACTCGGGGTACAGGATAATGACACTGACACTCGGGGTACAGGATAATGACACTGACACTCGGGGTACAGGATAATGACACTGACACTCGGGGTACAGGATAATGACACTGACACTCGGGGTACAGGATAATGACGCTGACACTCGGGGTACAGGATAATGACACTGACACTCGGGGTACAGGATAATGACACTGACACTCGGGGTACAGGATAATGACGCTGACACTCGGGGTACAGGATAATGACGCTGACACTCGGGGTACAGGATAATGACACTGACACTGGGGGTGCAGGATGATGACACTGACACTCGGGGTACAGGATAATGACACTGACACTCGGGGTACAGGATAATGACACTGACACTCGGGGTACAGGATAATGACGCTGACACTCGGGGTACAGGATAATGACACTGACACTCGGGGTACAGGATAATGACACTGACACTCGGGGTGCAGGATGATGACACTGACACTCGGGGTACAGGATAATGACACTGACACTCGGGGTACAGGATAATGACAATGACACTCGGGGTACAGGATAATGGGACTGACCTTTGGGGTACAGGATAATGACACTGACACTCGGGGTACAGGATAATGACACTGACACTCGGGGTACAGGATAATGACACTGACACTCGGGGTACAGGATAATGGGACTGACATTTGGGGTACAGGATAATGACACTGACACTCGGGGTACAGGATAATGACACTGACACTCGGGGTACAGGATAATGACACTGACACTCGGGGTACAGGATAATGACACTGACACTCGGGGTACAGGATAATGACACTGACACTCGCGGGACAGGATAATGACACTGACACTGGGAGTACAGGATAATGACGCTGACACTCGAGGTACAGGATAATGACACTGACACTCGGGGTACAGGATAATGACACTGACACTGGGGGTGCAGGATGATGACACTGACACTCGGGGTACAGGATAATGACACTGACACTCGGGGTACAGGATAATGACACTGACACTCGGGGTACAGGATAATGACACTGACACTGGGGGTACAGGATAATGACACTGACACTGGGGGTACAGGATAATGACGCTGACACTCGAGGTACAGGATAATGACACTGACACTCGGGGTACAGGATAATGACACTGACACTCGGGGTACAGGATAATGACGCTGACACTCGGGGTACAGGATAATGACACTGACACTCGGGGTATAGGATAATGACACTGACACTCGGGGTGCAGGATGATGACACTGACACTCGGGGTACAGGATAATGACACTGACACTCAGGGTACAGGATAATGACACTGACACTCGGGGTACAGGATAATGACACTGACACTCGGGATACAGGATGATGACACTCGGGGTACAGGATAATGACACTGACACTCGGGGTGCAGGATAATAACACTGACACTGGGGGTACAGGATAATGACACTGACACTCGGGGTACAGGATAATGACGCTGACACTCGGGGTACAGGATAATGGGACTGACATTTGGGGTACAGGATAATGACACTGACACTCGGTGTACAGGATGATGACACTGACACTCGGGATACAGGATGATGACACTCGGGGTACAGGATAATGACACTGACATTTGGGGTACAGGATAATGACACTGACACTCGGGGTACAGGATGATGACACTGACACTCGGGATACAGGATGATGACACTCGGGGTACAGGATAATGACACTGACACTCGGGGTGCAGGATAATAACACTGACACTGGGGGTACAGGATAATGACACTGACACTCGGGGTACAGGATAATGACACTGACACTCGGGGTATAGGATAATGGGACTGACATTTGGGGTACAGGATAATGACACTGACACTCGGGGTACAGGATAATGACACTGACATTTGGGGTACAGGATAATGACACTGACACTCGGGGTACAGGATGATGACACTGACACTCGGGGTACAGGATAATGGGACTGACATTTGGGGTACAGGATAATAACACTGACACTCGGGGTACAGGATAATGACGCTGACACTCGGGGTACAGGATAATGACACTGACACTCGGGGTACAGGATAATGACACTGACACTCGGGGTACAGGATAACGACACTGACATTTGGGGTACAGGATAATGACACTGACACTCGGGGTACAGGATGATGACACTGACACTCGGGGTACAGGATAATGACACTGACACTCGGGGTACAGGATAATGACCAGGGATTCAAGCTTCAGGAGGCTAATTTGCATATTCCAGGTGCCTTCTGGGAGAAGCGAAGTCTCCCTAAGCTAGAAGATCGTTGGGTACAGCCGGGACCAGCTGCTTCGAAAGCATCACCAAACCAGGGATTCAAGCTTCAGGAGGCTAATTTGCATATTCCAGGTGCCTTCTGGGAGAAGCGAAGTCTCCCTAAGCTAGAAGATCGTTGGGTACAGCCGGGACCAGCTGCCTCGAAAGCATCACCAAACCAGGGATTCAAGCTTCAGGAGGCTAATTTGCATATTCCAGGTGCCTTCTGGGAGAAGCGAAGTCTCCCTAAGCTAGAAGATCGTTGGGTACAGCCGGGACCAGCTGCTTCGAAAGCATCACCAAACCAGGGATTCAAGCTTCAGGAGGCTAATTTGCATATTCCAGGTGCCTTCTGGGAGAAGCGAAGTCTCCCTAAGCTAGAAGATCGTTGGGTACAGCCGGGACCAGCTGCTTCGAAAGCATCACCAAACCGCGCGCCGAATTTTTGCCTGTAGGACATTATTGCAAGAGAGCTTGGCTGAGTAGATTACACAAGAAGGAAAACACACAGCAAGTCAGCAGGATCTAGGAGCAACATGGCAGATGTGACAACCTACATGGTGAGCTGCAGCATGTGCTACATGTTCACAGATCGACCAGAAGAAGAATCCAATTTCACCTGTCAGAAGTGTAGACTAGTGGCCCTTTTAGAAGAAAAGGTGCGGGGTCTGGAAGAAAGAATAGCAACTTTGAAACTCATCAAAGAGAATGAAGACTTTCTAGACAGAACAGAAGCATCTCTACTGGTCACAGAAGGTGCAAAAAGTGTCAGAGAACCTCCAAAAGCAGATGAGTGGAAGCATGTGACCAAAAGAAGCAAGAAGACCATGGAGAAATCACCAACCACACAACTGAAGAACCGATATCAAATCTTTGTAGAGGATGAAGATGGCACACCTAAGAATGAAGCAATACCAGCAAGCAAAAAAGAAAAGGGCACACAGCAACAAGTGACAGCAAAAAGTACAGCCAAGAAGCAACGAAGAGTGGTGGTGGTGGGAGACTCACTACTGAGAGGCACCGAAGCAGCCATCTGCAGACCGGACATAACTGCAAGAGAAGTATGCTGCCTTCCAGGTGCGATGATCAAGGATGTGACCGATAGGATACCAAAGCTCTTCAGCTCCAAGGACGTCCACCCATTTCTTCTGATACATGTTGGCACCAATGACACGGCAAGGAAGGACCTACCGACAATCTGCAAGGACTTTGAAGAGTTGGGGAAGAAAGTAAAGGAACTGGATGCACAGGTAGTTTTTTCTTCTATCCTTCCAGTAGACGGGCATGGCACCAGGAGATGGAACAGGATCCTTGATGCAAACAACTGGCTAAGACGATGGTGCAGACAACAAGGATTTGGATTCCTGGACCACGGTGTGAATTACTGGTATGATGGACTCCTCGCCAGAGACGGACTACACCTCAACAAACCTGGGAAACACACATTCGCCAGAAGACTCGCTACACTCATCAGGAGGGCGTTAAACTAGAAGAAGAGGGGACGGGAAGAAAAACATTAGACTTGAACAAAGAAGATCCAGGAAAACATACTCAGAAGGGAGGTAAGAACATTTCTAAAACAATCCACAGTGAGGAGATTGGAACAAAACAAAATCCTCTAAACTGCATGCTCGCAAACGCCAGAAGCCTGACAAACAAGATGGAAGAACTAGAAGCAGAAATATCTACAGGTAACTTTGACATAGTGGGAATAACCGAGACATGGTTAGATGAAAGCTATGACTGGGCAGTTAACTTACAGGGTTACAGTCTGTTTAGAAAGGATCGTAAAAATCGGAGAGGAGGAGGGGTTTGTCTCTATGTAAAGTCTTGTCTAAAGTCCACTTTAAGGGAGGATATTAGCGAAGGGAATGAGGATGTCGAGTCCATATGGGTTGAAATTCATGGAGGGAAAAATGGTAACAAAATTCTCATTGGGGTCTGTTACAAACCCCCAAATATAACAGAAAGCATGGAAAGTCTACTTCTAAAGCAGATAGATGAAGCTGCAACCCATAATGAGGTCCTGGTTATGGGGGACTTTAACTACCCGGATATTAACTGGGAAACAGAAACCTGTGAAACCCATAAAGGCAACAGGTTTCTGCTAATAACCAAGAAAAATTATCTTTCACAATTGGTGCAGAATCCAACCAGAGGAGCAGCACTTTTAGACCTAATACTATCTAATAGACCTGACAGAATAACAAATCTGCAGGTGGTTGGGCATTTAGGAAATAGCGACCACAATATTGTACAGTTTCACCTGTCTTTCACTAGGGGGACTTGTCAGGGAGTCACAAAAACATTGAACTTTAGGAAGGCAAAGTTTGAACAGCTTAGAGATGCCCTTAATCTGGTAGACTGAGACAATATCCTCAGAAATAAGAATACAGATAATAAATGGGAAATGTTTAAGAACATCCTAAATAGGCAGTGTAAGCGGTTTATACCTTGTGGGAATAAAAGGACTAGAAATAGGAAAAACCCAATGTGGCTAAACAAAGAAGTAAGACAGGCAATTAACAGTAAAAAGAAAGCATTTGCACTACTAAAGCAGGATGGCACCATTGAAGCTCTAAAAAACTATAGGGAGAAAAATACTTTATCTAAAAAACTAATTAAAGCTGCCAAAAAGGAAACAGAGAAGCACATTGCTAAGGAGAGTAAAACTAATCCCAAACTGTTCTTCAACTATATCAATAGTAAAAGAATAAAAACTGAAAATGTAGGCCCCTTAAAAAATAGTGAGGAAAGAATGGTTGTAGATGACGAGGAAAAAGCTAACATATTAAACACCTTCTTCTCCACAGTATTCACGGTGGAAAATGAAATGCTAGATGAAATCCCAAGAAACAATGAAAACCCTATATTAAGGGTCACCAATCTAACCCAAGAAGAGGTGCGAAACCGGCTAAATAAGATTAAAATAGATAAATCTCCGGGTCCGGATGGCATACACCCACGAGTACTAAGAGAACTAAGTAATGTAATAGATAAACCATTATTTCTTATTTTTAGTGACTCTATAGCGACAGGGTCTGTTCCGCAGGACTGGCGCATAGCAAATGTGGTGCCAATATTCAAAAAGGGCTCTAAAAGTGAACCTGGAAATTATAGGCCAGTAAGTCTAACCTCTATTGTTGGTAAAATATTTGAAGGGTTTCTGAGGGATGTTATTCTGGATTATCTCAATGAGAATAACTATTTAACTCCATATCAGCATGGGTTTATGAGAAATCGCTCCTGTCAAACCAATCTAATCAGTTTTTATGAAGAGGTAAGCTATAGACTGGACCACGGTGAGTCATTGGACGTGGTATATCTCGATTTTTCCAAAGCGTTTGATACCGTGCCGCACAAGAGGTTGGTACACAAAATGAGAATGCTTGGTCTGGGGGAAAATGTGTGTAAATGGGTTAGTAACTGGCTTAGTGATAGAAAGCAGAGGGTGGTTATAAATGGTATAGTCTCTAACTGGGTCGCTGTGACCAGTGAGGTACCGCAGGGGTCAGTATTGGGACCTGTTCTCTTCAACATATTCATTAATGATCTGGTAGAGGGTTTACACAGTAAAATATCGATATTTACAGATGATACAAAACTATGTAAAGCAGTTAATACAAGAGAAGATAGTATTCTGCTACAGATGGATCTGGATAAGTTGGAAACTTGGGCTGAAAGGTGGCAGATGAGGTTTAACAATGATAAATGTAAGGTTATACACATGGGAAGAGGGAATCAATATCACCATTACACACTGAACGGGAAACCACTGGGTAAATCTGACAGGGAGAAGGACTTGGGGATCCTAGTTAATGATAAACTTACCTGGAGCAGCCAGTGCCAGGCAGCAGCTGCCAAGGCAAACAGGATCATGGGGTGCATTAAAAGAGGTCTGGATACACATGATGAGAGCATTATACTGCCTCTGTACAAATCCCTAGTTAGACCGCACATGGAGTACTGTGTCCAGTTTTGGGCACCGGTGCTCAGGAAGGATATAATGGAACTAGAGAGAGTACAAAGGAGGGCAACAAAATTAATAAAGGGGATGGGAGAACTACAATACCCAGATAGATTAGCGAAATTAGGATTATTTAGTCTAGAAAAAAGACGACTGAGGGACGAACTAATAACCATGTATAAGTATATAATGGGACAATACAAATATCTCGCTGAGGATCTGTTTATACCAAGGAAGGTGACGGGCACAAGGGGGCATTCTTTGCGTCTGGAGGAGAGAAGGTTTTTCCACCAACATAGAAGAGGATTCTTTACTGTTAGGGCAGTGAGAATCTGGAATTGCTTGCCTGAGGAGGTGGTGATGGCGAACTCAGTCGAGGGGTTCAAGAGAGGCCTGGATGTCTTCCTGGAGCAGAACAATATTGTATCATACAATTATTAGGTTCTGTAGAAGGACGTAGATCTGGGGATTTATTATGATGGAATATAGGCTGAACTGGATGGACAAATGTCTTTTTTCGGCCTTACTAACTATGTTACTATGTTACTATGTTACTATGACACTGACACTCGGAGTACAGGATAATGACACTGACACTCGGGGTACAGGATAATGACACTGACACTCGGGGTACAGGATAATGACGCTGACACTCGGGGTACAGGATAATGGGACTGACACTCGGGGTACAGGATAATGGGACTGACATTTGGGGTACAGGATAGTGACACTGACACTCGGGGTACAGGATAATGACAGTGACACTCGGGGTACAGGATAATGACACTGACACTCGGGGTACAGGATAATGACACTGACACTGGGGGTACAGGATAATGACACTGACACTCGGGGGACAGGATAATGACACTGACACTCGGGGTACAGGATAATGACACTGACACTCGGGGTACAGGATGATGACACTGACACTCGGGGTACAGGATAATGACACTGACACTCGGGGTACAGGATAATGACACTGACACTCGGGGTACAGGATAATGACACTGACACTCGGGGTACAGGATAATGACACTGACACTCGGGGTACAGGATAATGACACTGACACTCGGGGTACAGGATAATGACGCTGACACTCGGGGTACAGGATAATGACGCTGACACTCGGGATACAGGATAATGACACTGACACTCGGGGGACAGGATAATGACACTGACACTCGGGGTACAGGATAATGACACTGACACTCGGGGTACAGGATAATGACACTGACACTCGGGGTACAGGATAATGACGCTGACACTCGGGGTACAGGATAATGACACTGACACTCGGGGTACAGGATGATGACACTGACACTTGGGGTACAGGATAATGACACTAACAATCCGGGTACAGGATAATGACACTGACACTCGGGGGTACAGGATAATGACACTGACACTCGGGGTACAGGATAATGACACTGACACTCGGGGTACAGGATAATGACACTGACACTCGGGGTACAGGATAATGACACTGACACTTGGGGTACAGGATAATGACGCTGACACTCGGGGTACAGGATAATGACACTGACACTCGAGGTACAGGATAATGACACTGACACTCGGGGTACAGGATAATGACACTGACACTCGGGGTACAGGATGATGACACTGACACTCGGGGTACAGGATAATGACACTGACACTCGGGGTACAGGATAATGACACTGACACTCGGGGTACAGGATAATGACACTGACACTCGGGGTACAGGATAATGACGCTGACACTCGGGGTACAGGATAATGACGCTGACACTCGGGGTACAGGATAATGACACTGACACTCGGGGGACAGGATAATGACACTGACACTGGGGGTGCAGGATGATGACACTGACACTCGGGGTACAGGATAATGACACTGACACTCGGGGTACAGGATAATGACACTGACACTCGGGGTACAGGATAATGACGCTGACACTCGGGGTACAGGATAATGACACTGACACTCGGGGTACAGGATAATGACACTAACACTCGGGGTACAGGATAATGACGCTGACACTCGGGGTACAGGATAATGACACTGACACTCGGGGTACAGGATAATGACACCGACACTTGGGGTACAGGATAATGACACTGACACTCGGTGTACAGGATAATGACACTAACACTCGGGGTACAGGATAATGACACTGACACTCGGGGTACAGGATAATGACACTGACACTCGGGGTACAGGATAATGACACTGACACTCGGTGTACAGGATAATGACACTGACACTCGGGGTACAGGATAATGACACTGACACTCGGGGTACAGGATAATGACACTGACACTCGGGGTACTGGATAATGACACTGACACTCGGGATACAGGATGATGACACTGACACTCGGGGTGCAGGATGATGACACTGACACTCGGGGTGCAGGATGATGACACTGACACTCGGTGTACAGGATAATGACACTGACACTCGGGGTACAGGATAATGACACTGACACTAGGGGTACAGGATAATGACACTGACACTCGGGGTAGAGGATAATGACACTGACACTCGGGGTACAGGATAATGACACTGACACTCGGGGGACAGGATAATGACACTGACACTCGGGGGACAGGATAATGACACTGACACTCGGGGTGCAGGATGATGACACTGACACACGGGGTACAGGATAATGACACTGACACTCGGGGGACAGGATAATGACACTGACACTCGGGGTACAGGACACTGACACTCGGGGTACAGGATAATGACACAGACACTCGGGGTACAGGATAATGACACTGACACTCGGGGTACAGGATAATGACGCTGACACTGGGGGTACAGGATAATGACACTGACACTCGGTGTACAGGATAATGACACTGACACTCGGGGGACAGGATAATGACACTGACACTCGGGGGACAGGATAATGACACTGACACTCGGGGTACAGGATAATGACACTGACACTTGGGGGACAGGATAATGACGCTGATACTCGGGGTACAGGATAATGACACTGATACTCGGGGTACAGGATAATGACACTGACACTCGGGGTACAGGATAATGACGCTGACACTCGGGGTACAGCATAATGACGCTGACACTAGGGGTACAGGATAATGACACTGACACTCGGGGTACAGGATAATGACGCTGACACTCGGGGTACAGGATAATGACACTGACACTCGGGGTACAGGATAATGACACTGACACTCGGGGTACAGGATAATGACGCTGACACTCGGGGTACAGGATAATGACACTGACACTCGGGGTACAGGATAATGACACTGACACTCGGGGTACAGGATAATGACACTGACACTCGGGGTACAGGATAATGACACTGACACTCGGGGTACTGGATAATGACACTGACACTCGGTGTACAGGATAATGACACTGACACTCGGGGTAGAGGATAATGACACTGACACTAGGGGTACAGGATAATGACACTGACACTCGGGGTACAGGATAATGACACTGACACTCGGGGTACAGGATAATGACACTGACACTAGGGGTACAGGATAATGACACTGACACTCGGGGTACAGGATAATGACACTGACACTTGGGGTACAGGATAATGACGCTGACACTCGGGGTACAGGATAATGACACTGACACTCGGGGGACAGGATAATGACACTGACACTGGGGGTGCAGGATGATGACACTGACACTCGGGGTACAGGATAATGACACTGACACTCGGGGTACAGGATAATGACACTGACACTCGGGGTACAGGATAATGACGCTGACACTCGGGGTACAGGATAATGACACTGACACTCGGGGTACAGGATGATGACACTGACACTTGGGGTACAGGATAATGACACTAACAATCCGGGTACAGGATAATGACACTGACACTCGGGGGTACAGGATAATGACACTGACACTCGGGGTACAGGAAAATGACACTGACACTCGGGGTACAGGATAATGACACTGACACTCGGGGTACAGGATAATGACACTGACACTCGAGGTACAGGATAATGACACTGACACTCGGGGTACAGGATAATGACACTGACACTCGGGGTACAGGATGATGACACTGACACTCGGGGTACAGGATGATGACACTGACACTCGGGGTACAGGATAATGACACTGACACTCGGGGGACAGGATAATGACACTGATAGTTGGGGTACAGGATAATGACACTGACACTGGGGGTACAGGATAATGACACTGACACTCGGGGTACAGGATAATGACGCTGACACTGGGGGGACAGGATAATGACACTGACACTCGGGGGACAGGATAATGACACTGATAGTTGGGGTACAGGATAATGACACTGACACTCGGTGTACAGGATAATGATACTGACACTCGGGGTACAGGATAATGACACTGACACTCGGGGTACAGGATAATGACACTGACACTCGGGGGACAGGATAATGACACTGACACTCGGGGGACAGGATAATGACACTGACACTCGGGGTACAGGATAATGACACTGACACTCGGGGTACAGGATAATGACACTGACACTCGGGGTACAGGATAATGACGCTGACACTCGGGGTACAGGATAATGACGCTGACACTCGGGGTACAGGATAATGACACTGACACTCGGGGGACAGGATAATGACACTGACACTGGGGGTGCAGGATGATGACACTGACACTCGGGGTAGAGGATAATGACACTGACACTCGGGGTACAGGATAATGACACTGACACTCGGGGTACAGGATAATGACACTAACACTCGGGGTACAGGATAATGACGCTGACACTCGGGGTACAGGATAATGACACTGACACTCAGGGTGCAGGATAATGACACTGACACTCGGGGTGCAGGATGATGACACTGACACACGGGGTACAGGATAATGACACTGACACTCGGGGGACAGGATAATGACACTGACACTCGGGGTACAGGACACTGACACTCGGGGTACAGGATAATGACACAGACACTCGGGGTACAGGATAATGACACTGACACTCGGGGTACAGGATAATGACGCTGACACTGGGGGTACAGGATAATGACACTGACACTCGGTGTACAGGATAATGACACTGACACTCGGGGGACAGGATAATGACACTGACACTCGGGGGACAGGATAATGACACTGACACTCGGGGTACAGGATAATGACACTGACACTCGGGGTACAGGATAATGACTCTGACACTCGGGGTACAGGATAATGACACTGACACTCGGGGTACAGGATAATGACACTGATAGTTGGGGTACAGGATAATGACACTGACACTGGGGGTACAGGATAATGACACTGACACTCGGGGTACAGGATAATGACGCTGACACTCGGGGTACAGGATAATGACACTGACACTCGGGGGACAGGATAATGACACTGATAGTTGGGGTACAGGATAATGACACTGACACTGGGGGTACAGGATAATGACACTGACACTCGGGGTACAGGATAATGACGCTGACACTGGGGGGACAGGATAATGACACTGACACTCGGGGGACAGGATAATGACACTGATAGTTGGGGTACAGGATAATGACACTGACACTCGGTGTACAGGATAATGATACTGACACTCGGGGTACAGGATAATGACACTGACACTCGGGGTACAGGATAATGACACTGACACTCGGGGGACAGGATAATGACACTGACACTCGGGGGACAGGATAATGACACTGACACTCGGGGTACAGGATAATGACACTGACACTCGGGGGACAGGATAATGACACTGACACTCGGGATACAGGATAATGACACTGACACTCGTGGTACAGGATAATGACGCTGACACTCGGGGTGCAGGATGATGACGCTGACACTCGGGGTATAGGATAATGACACTGACACTGGGGTACAGGATAATGACACTGACACTCGGGGGACAGGATAATGACACTGACACTCGGGGTGCAGGATGATGACACTGACACACGGGGTACAGGATAATGACACTGACACTGGGGGTACAGGATAATGACACTGACACTCGGGGTACAGGATAATGACGCTGACACTGGAGGTACAGGATAATGACACTGACACTCGGTGTACAGGATAATGACACTGACACTGGGGGTACAGGATAATGACACTGACACTGGGGTACAGGATAATGACACTGACACTCGGGGGACAGGATAATGACACTGACACTCGGGGTGCAGGATGATGACACTGACACTCGGGGTACAGGATAATGACACTGACACTGGGGGTACAGGATAATGACACTGACACTCGGGGTACAGGATAATGACGCTGACACTGGGGGTACAGGATAATGACACTGACACTCGGTGTACAGGATAATGACACTGACACTCGGGGGACAGGATAATGACACTGACACTCGGGGTACAGGATAATGACACTGACACTCGGGGTACAGGATAATGACACTGACACTCGGGGGACAGGATAATGACACTGACACTCGGGGTACAGGATAATGACACTGACACTCGGGGGACAGGATAATGACACTGACACTCGGGGTACAGGATAATGACACTGACACTCGGGGTACAGGATAATGACGCTGACACTCGGGGTACAGGATAATGACACTGACACTCGGGGGACAGGATAATGACACTGACACTCGGGGGACAAGATAATGACACTGACACTCGGTGTACAGGATAATGACACTGACACTCGGGGGACAGGATAATGACACTGACACTCGGGGTACAGGATAATGACACTGACACTCGGGGTACAGGATAATGACGCTGACACTCGGGGTACAGGATAATGACACTGACACTCGGGGTACAGGATAATGACACTGACACTCGGGGGACAAGATAATGACACTGACACTCGGTGTACAGGATAATGACACTGACACTCGGGGGACAGGATAATGACACTGACACTCGGGGGACAGGATAATGACACTGACACTCGGGGGACAGGATAATGACACTGACACTCGGGGTACAGGATAATGACGCTGACACTCGGGGTACAGGATAATGACACTGACACTCGGGGGACAAGATAATGACACTGACACTCGGTGTACAGGATAATGACACTGACACTCGGGGGACAGGATAATGACACTGACACTCGGGGGACAGGATAATGACACTGACACTCGGGGTACAGGATAATGACGCTGACACTCGGGGTACAGGATAATGACACTGACACTCGGGGGACAGGATAATGACAGTGACACTCGGGGGACAGGATAATGACACTGACACTCGGGGAACAGGATAATGACACTGACACTCGGGGTGCAGGATGATGACACTGACACTCGAGGTACAGGATAATGACACTGACACTCGGGGTGCAGGATAATGACACTGACACTCGGGGTACAGGATAATGACACTGACACTGGGGGTACAGGATAATGACACTGACACTCAGGGTGCAGGATAATGACACTGACACTCGGGGTACAGGATAATGACACTGACACTCGGGGTACAGGATAATGACACTGACACTCGGGGTACAGGATAATGACACTGACACTCGGGGTACAGGATAATGACACTGACACTCGGGGGACAGGATAATGACACTGACACTCGGGGTACAGGATAATGACGCTGACACTCGGGGTGCAGGATAATGACACTGACACTCGGGGTACAGGATAATGACACTGACACTCAGGGGACAGGATATTGACACTGACACTCGGGGTACAGGATAATGACACTGACACTCGGGGTACAGGATAATGACACTGACACTCGGGGGACAGGATAATGACACTGACACTCGGGGTGCAGGATAATGACACTGACACTCGGGGTACAGGATAATGACACTGACACTCGGGGTACAGGATAATGACACTGACACTCAGGGGACAGGATAATGACACTGACACTCGGGGTACAGGATAATGACACTGACACTCGGGGTACAGGATAATGACACTGACACTCGGGGTACAGGATAATGACACTGACACTCGGGGTACAGGATAATGACACTGACACTCGGGGGACAGGATAATGACACTGACACTCGGGGTACAGGATAATGACACTGACACTCGGGGGACAGGATAATGACACTGACACTCGGGGTGCAGGATGATGACACTGACACTCGGGGTGCAGGATAATGACACTGACACTCGGGGTACAGGATAATGACACTGACACTCGGGGTACAGGATAATGACACTGACACTCGGGGTGCAGGATAATGACACTGACACTCGGGGTGCAGGATGATGACACTGACACTCGGGGTGCAGGATAATGACACTGACACTCGGGGTACAGGATAATGACACTGACACTGGGGGTACAGGATAATGACACTGACACTCGGGATACAGGATAATGACACTGACACTCGGGGTACAGGATAATGACACTGACACTCGGGGTACAGGATGATGACACTGACACTCGGGGTACAGGATGATGACACTGACACAACATTATGTCAGATTCCAGCAAAAAGGCAGAAAAATAGGTAAAACTATAATTAAATCAGCATTTTGTTAAAAGACAACACGTGTCCTTGGAGGATAGAGAAATATGAGATACATAGTTACATAGATTGTGTAGCAAAACATAGGTCCTTCAGGTTCTTCCTTCCTCCTGCAGTTCTGCATTCTCTATTGCTGGATTATGTATATGACAATGCAGTTTGTTGTAAGAAAAGCATCTGGTCCTTCCAGAAAACCGCTATAGTGCCATTACTAACGCTCATGGTCGGCATTGCTCTAACTATGAAGAACCCTTACATAAATATATAGATCGATGATGGATAGATAGATGTATTTAGATAAATTATGGATAGGCAAATCTTTAGATAGATGTTGGATGTTGGATGAAAAGTAAGAAAGAAAGAAGAAGAAAAAGAAAGACGGAAAGAAAGAGAATAAAAAAAAGAAAGAAAGAAAGAAAGAAAGAGAAAAAGGAGAAATAAAAAAAGAAAGAAAATGATACAGCAGCCTCTGCATGCGCTAAGATGTGCAAAACTTGAATGTGTGACATTACTGCTATATAGAATACTAGATGGTGGCCCGATTGTTACGCATCGGGTATTCTAGAATATGTATGTATGTATATATGTACGTCGCGCTATGAGTGGGGGTTAAATTCCGCGCCAATATCGCTGATTGGTCGCGCCCGGCTGGCCGATCAACGAAGCGTTGTTTATATCTGGCGCCAATTCGTGGCCGGACTGCGACTGTCGCTGATTGGTCGCAGCCGATCGAGTACAACCAATGAACGAAGCGGTGTTTAAATACCGCGCCAATATCGCTGATTGGTCGCAGCCGGCCGGGCACGACCAATCAGTGAAGCGTGGTTTAAATCCTGTGTCAATTCGCGGCTGGACTGCGTCTGACGCTGATTGGTCGCAGAATGTCGGGGGTTCGGGGTGCAGGATATAGTACAGCCATGTAGTATATAGCAGCCACGTAGTATATAGCACAGCCTGTAGTATATAGCACAGCCAACATAGGATATAGCAGCCACATAGTATATAGCACATCCACGTAGTATATAGGACAGCCACGTAGTTTATAGCACAGCCACGTAGTATATAACACAGGCCACGTACTATATTACACAGACAGTCATATAGTATATAGCAGAGCCACGTAGTATATAGCACAGCCACGTAGTATATAGCACAGCCACGTAGTATATAGCACAGCCGCGTAGTATATAGCAGCCACATAGTATAGAGCAGCCACATAGTATATAACACAGCCCATGCAGTAATTAACACTGCCCACGTAGTATATATCAGCCACACAGTATATAACACAGCTCATGCAGTGTATAACACTGCCGACGTCGTATATAGCATCCATGTAGTATATAACACGGCCCACGTAGTATATAGCAGTGTGGGCACCATATCTCTGTTAACCCCTTCCCGACCCATGACTGTTGTGAATTCTGTGGTCAAGCTCCCTCCTGTGGTCATGAGTGGTACTTCGGCTGGTTCTGTCCATGAGCTTCCTTTGGTGGATGTGAGTGGGGCTGCGGCTTCTGAGTTTCCTTCCTCAGGTGACGAGGTTAAGTCGTTAGGTGCTGCACTATTTAACTCCACCTAGTTCTTTGTTCCTGGCCTCCAGTCAATGTTCCAGTATTGGTCTTGCTCTCTCCTGGATCGTTTTTGTGGCCTGTCTGCCCTGCATAAGCTAAGTTCTGCTTGTGTTACTTTTGTTTGCTATTTTTTCTGTCCAGCTTGCTATATTGGTTTGTCTTGCTTGCTGGAAGCTCTGGGACGCAGAGGAAGCACCTCCGTACCGTTAGTCGGTGCGGAGGGTCTTTTTGCGCCCTCTGCGTGGTTGTTTGTAGGTTTTTGTGCTGACCGCAAAGCTATCTTTCCTATCCTCGGTCTATTTAGTAAGTCGGGCCTCACTTTGCTAAAATCTATTTCATCTCTGTGTTTGTGTTTTCATCTTTGCTCACAGTCATTATATGTGGGGGGCTGCCTTTTCCTTTGGGGAATTTCTCTGAGGCAAGGTAGGCTTATTTTTCTATCTTCAGGGCTAGCTAGTTTCTCAGGCTGTGCCCGAGGCGCCTAGGTCTGGTCAGGAGCGCTCCACGGCTACCTCTAGTGTGGTGTGATAGGATTAGGGATTGCGGTCAGCAGAGTTCCCACGTCTCAGAGCTCATCCTATGTGATTAGCAACTATCAGATCATTTTCTGTGCTCGTAACCACCAGGTCCATTGTGGTTCTGAATCACTAGTTCATAACAGTACTGGAGGCCCAAAGTACTAATGCTACTCAATACAGGGAAAAGAGAAGTTCTGAGACCATTTTTTTTTCTTTGCATTGTGTTTTGTCTTTCTTTTCCCCTTTGCATCAGGGTGGTTCAGAACACAGGTGTAGACATGAACATTCAAGGTCTGTCCTCTTTGATGGATAATCTCGCTATAAGTGTACAGAACATTTAAGATTTAGTGGTTCAGAAACCTATGTTAGAACCTAAAATTCCTATTCCTGAGTTATTTTCTGGAGATAGAGCTAAGTTTCTGAATTTCAAAAATAATTGTAAACTATTTCTGGCTTTGAAACCTCACTCCTCTGGTGACCCAGTTCAACAAGTAAAGATCATTATTTCTTTATTACGTGGCGACCCTCAAGACTGGGCATTTTCCCTTGCGCCAGGAGATCCTGCATTATGTGATATTGATGCGTTTTTTCTGGCGCTCCGGTTGCTTTATGATGAACCTAATTCAGTGGATCAGGCAGAGAAAATCTTGCTGGCTCTGTGTCAGAGACAGGATGAGGTAGAGATATATTGTCAGAAGTTTAGGAAGTGGTCTGTGCTCACTCAATGGAATGAATGTGCTCTGGCAGCAATTTTCAGAAAGGGTCTCTCTGAAGCCCTTAAGGCTGTCATGGTGGGATTTCCTATGCCTGCTGGTCTGAATGAGTCTATGTCTTTGGCCATTCAGATCGATCGAAGCTTACGTGAGCGTAAAACTGTGCACCATTTGGCGGTATTATCTGAGCATAAACCTGAGCCTATGCAATGTAATAGGACTTTGACCAGAGCTGAACGGCAAGAACACAGACGTCGGAATGGGCTGTGTTTTTACTGTGGTGATTCCACTCATGCTATCTCCGATTGTCCTAAGCGCATTAAGCGGTTCGCTAGGTCTGCCACCATTGGTACGGTACAGTCGAAATTTCTTTTGTCCGTTACTTTGATCTGCTCTTTGTCATCGTATTCTGTCATGGCATTTGTGGATTCAGGCGCTGCCCTGAATTTGATGGACTTGGAGTTTGCTAGGCGCTGTGGGTTTTTCTTGGAGCCCTTGCAGCATCCTATTCCATTGAGAGGAATTGATGCTACGCCTTTGGCCAAGAATAAGCCTCAGTACTGGACCCAGCTGACCATGTGCATGGCTCCTGCGCATCAGGAGGATATTCGCTTTTTGGTGTTGCAGAATCTGCATGATGTGGTCGTGTTGGGGTTGCCATGGCTACAAGTCCATAACCCAGTATTGGATTGGAAATCAATGTCTGTGTCCAGCTGGGGTTGTCAGGGGGTACATGGTGATGTTCCTTTTCTGTCTATTTCATCATCCACCCCTTCTGAGGTCCCAGAGTTCTTGTCAGATTACCGGGATGTATTTGATGAGCCCAAGTCCAGTGCCCTACCTCCGCATAGGGATTGCGATTGTGCGATCGATTTGATTCCTGGTAGTAAGTTTCCTAAAGGTCGACTGTTTAATTTGTCTGTACCTGAGCACGCCGCTATGCGGAGTTACGTAAAGGAATCCTTGGAGAAGGGTCATATTCGCCCGTCGTCGTCGCCATTGGGGGCAGGGTTCTTTTTTGTGGCCAAGAAGGATGGTTCGTTGAGACCTTGTATTGATTACCGCCTTCTAAATAAAATCACAGTCAAATTTCAGTACCCCTTGCCGCTGCTGTCTGATTTGTTTGCTTGGATTAAGGGGGCTAGTTGGTTCACCAAGATAGATCTTCGTGGTGCGTATAATCTTGTGCGTATTAAACAGGGCGATGAATGGAAAACAGCATTTAATACGCCCGAGGGTCATTTTGAGTACCTGGTTATGCCATTTGGGCTTTCCAATGCTCCATCTGTATTTCAGTCCTTTATGCATGACATCTTCCGAGAGTACCTGGATAAATTCCTGATTGTATACTTGGATGATATTTTGGTCTTCTCGGATGATTGGGAGTCGCACGTGAAGCAGGTTAGAATGATGTTCCAGGTCCTGCGTGCGAATTCTTTGTTTGTGAAGGGGCTCAAAGTGTCTCTTTGGTGTTCAGAAGGTTTCATTTTTGGGTTTCATTTTTTTCCCCTTCTACTATCGAGATGGACCTTGTTAAAGTTCAGGCCATTTATGATTGGACTCAGCCGACATCTCTGAAGAGTCTGCAAAAGTTCCTGGGCTTTGCTAATTTTTATCGTCGCTTCATCAATAATTTTTCTACTATTGCTAAACCGTTGACTGATTTAACCAAGAAGGGTGCTGATGTGGTCAATTGGTCTTCTGCTGCTGTGGAAGCTTTTCAGGAGTTGAAGCGTCGTTTTTCTTCTGCCCCTGTGTTGTGCCAGCCAGATGTTTCATTCCCGTTCCAGGTCGAGGTTGATGCTTCTGAGATTGGAGCAGGGGCTGTTTTGTCGCAAAGAAGTTCTGATGGCTCGGTGATGAAACCATGTGCCTTCTTTTCCAGGAAGTTTTCACCTGCTGAGCGTAATTATGATGTTGGCAATCGAGAGTTGCTGGCCATGAAGTGGGCATTTGAGGAGTGGCGTCATTGGCTTGAAGGAGCTAAGCATCGCGTGGTGGTCTTGACTGATCACAAGAACTTGACTTATCTCGAGTCTGCCAAACGGTTGAATCCTAGACAGGTTCGTTGGTCGCTGTTTTTCTCCCGTTTTGACTTTGTGGTTTCGTACCTTCCGGGCTCTAAAAATGTGAAGGCGGATGCCCTGTCTAGGAGTTTTGTGCCCAACTCTCCGGGTTTGCCTGAGTCGGCGGGTATTCTCAAAGAGGGGGTAATTTTATCTGCCATCTCCCCTGATTTGCAGCGGGTGCTGCAAAAATTTCAGGCTAATAGACCTGACCGTTGCCCGACGGAGAAACTGTTTGTCCCTGATAGATGGACGAGTAGAGTTATCTCTGAGGTTCATTGTTCAGTGTTGGCTGGTCATCCTGGAATCTTTGGTACCAGAGATTTGGTGGCTAGATCCTTTTGGTGGCCGTCTCTGTCGCGGGATGTGCGTTCGTTTGTGCAGTCCTGTGGGATTTGTGCTCAGGCTAAGCCCTGCTGTTCTCGTGCCAGTGGGTTGCTTTTGCCCTTGCCAGTCCCGAAGAGGCCCTGGACACATATCTCTATGGATTTTATTTCGGATCTCCCCATCTCTCAAAAGATGTCGGTCATTTGGGTGGTTTGTGATCGCTTTTCTAAGATGGTCCATTTGGTACCCTTGTCTAAATTGCCCTCCTCCTCTGATTTGGTGCCATTGTTTTTCCAGCATGTGGTTCGTTTACATGGCATTCCGGAGAACATCGTTTCTGACAGAGGTTCCCAGTTTGTTTCGAGGTTTTGGCGAGCCTTTTGTGCTAGGATGGGCATTGATTTGTCTTTTTCCTCGGCTTTCCATCCTCAGACAAATGGCCAAACTGAACGAACCAATCAGACCTTGGAAACATATCTGAGATGTTTTGTTTCTGCTGATCAGGATGATCGGGTGTCCTTTTTGCCTTTGGCTGAGTTCGCCCTTAATAATCGGGCCAGCTCAGCTACTTTGGTTTCGCCGTTTTTCTGCAATTCTGGTTTCCATCCTCGTTTCTCTTCAGGGCAGGTTGAGTCTTCGGACTGTCCTGGTGTGGATACTGTGGTGGACAGGTTGCAGCAGATTTGGACTCATGTAGTGGACAATTTGACCTTGTCCCAGGAGAAGGCTCAACGTTTCGCTAACCGCAGGCGCTGTGTGGGTCCCTGACTTCGTGTTGGGGATTTGGTTTGGTTGTCGTCTCGTTATATTCCTATGAAGGTTTCCTCTCCTAAGTTTAAGCCTCGTTTCATTGGTCCGTATAGGATTTCTGAGGTTCTTAATCCTGTGTCTTTTCGTTTGACCCTTCCAGCTTCTTTTTCCATCCATAATGTATTCCATAGGTCATTGTTGCGGAGATACGTGGCACCTGTGGTTCCTTCCGTTGATCCTCCTGCCCCGGTCTTGGTTGAGGGGGAGTTGGAGTATATAGTGAAGAAGATTTTGGATTCTCGTATTTCGAGACGGAAACTCCAGTACCTGGTTAAGTGGAAGGGTTATGGTCAGGAAGATAATTCCTGGATCTTTGCCTCTGATGTTCATGCTGCCGATCTGGTTCGTGCCTTTCATTTGGCTCATCCTGGTCGGCCTGGGGGCTCTGGTGAGGGTTCGGTGACCCCTCCTCAAGGGGGGGGTACTGTTGTGAATTCTGTGGTCAAGCTCCCTCCTGTGGTCATGAGTGGTAACATATAGTAACATAGTTAGTAAGGCCGAAAAAAGACATTTGTCCATCCAGTTCAGCCTATATTCCATCATAATAAATCCCCAGATCTACGTCCTTCTACAGAACCTAATAATTGTATGATACAATATTGTTCTGCTCCAGGAAGACATCCAGGCCTCTCTTGAACCCCTCGACTGAGTTCGCCATCACCACCTCCTCAGGCAAGCAATTCCAGATTCTCACTGCCCTAACAGTAAAGAATCCTCTTCTATGTTGGTGGAAAAACCTTCTCTCCTCCAGACGCAAAGAATGCCCCCTTGTGCCCGTCACCTTCCTTGTTATAAACAGATCCTTAGCGAGATATTTGTAATGTCCCCTTATATACTTATACATGGTTATTAGATCGCCCCTCAGTCGTCTTTTTTCTAGACTAAATAATCCTAATTTCGCTAATCTATCTGGGTATTGTAGTTCTCCCATCCACTTTATTAATTTTGTTGCCCTCCTTTGTACTCTCTCTAGTTCCATTATATCCTTCCTGAGCACCGGTGCCCAAAACTGGACACAGTACTCCATGTGCGGTCTAACTAGCGATTTGTACAGAGGCAGTATAATGCTCTCAACATGTGTATCCAAACCTCTTTTAATGCACCCCATGATCCTGTTTGCCTTGGCAGCTGCTGCCTGGCACTGGCTGCTCCAGGTAAGCTTATCATTAACTAGGATCCCCAAGTCCTTCTCCCTGTCAGATTTACCCAGTGGTTTCCCATTCAGTGTGTAATGGTGATATTGATTCCTTCTTCCCATGTGTATAACCTTACATTTATCATTGTTAAACCTCATCTGCCACCTTTCAGCCCAAGTTTCCAACTTATCCAGATCCATCTGTAGCAGAATACTATCTTCTCTTGTATTAACTGCTTTACATAGTTTTGTATCATCTGCAAATATCGATATTTTACTGTGTAAACCTTCTACCAGATCATTATTGAATATGTTGAAGAGAACAGGTCCCCAATATTGACCCCTGCGGTACCCCACTGGTCACAGCGACCCAGTTAGAGACTATACCATTTATAACCACCCTCTGCTTTCTATCACTAAGCCAGTTACTAACCCATTTACACACAATTTCCCCCAGACCAAGCATTCTCATTTTGTGTACCAACCTCTTGTGCGGCACGGTATCAAACGCTTTGGAAAAATCGAGAAATACCACGTCCAATGACTCACCGTGGTCCAGCCTATAGCTTACCTCTTCATAAAAACTGATTAGATTGGTTTGACAGGAGCGATTTCTCATAAACCCATGCTGATATGGAGTTAAACAGTTATTCTCATTGAGATAATCCAGAATAACATCCCTCAGAAACCCTTCAAATATTTTACCAACAATAGAGGTTAGACTTACTGGCCTATAATTTCCAGGTTCACTTTTAGAGCCCTTTTTGAATATTGGCACCACATTTGCTATGCTCCAGTCCTGCGGAACAGACCCTGTCGCTATAGAGTCCCTAAAAATAAGAAATAATGGTTTATCTATTACATTACTTAGTTCTCTTAGTACTCGTGGGTGTATGCCATCCGGACCCGGAGATTTATCTATTTTAATCTTATTTAGCCGGTTTCGCACCTCTTCTTGGGTTAGATTGGTGACCCTTAATATAGGGTTTTCATTGTTTCTTGGGATTTCACCTAGCATTTCATTTTCCACCGTGAATACCGTGGAGAAGAAGGTGTTTAATATGTTAGCTTTTTCCTCGTCATCTACAACCATTCTTTCCTCACTATTTTTTAAGGGGCCTACATTTTCAGTTTTTATTCTTTTACTATTGATATAGTTGAAGAACAGTTTGGGATTAGTTTTACTCTCCTTAGCAATGTGCTTCTCTGTTTCCTTTTTGGCAGCTTTAATTAGTTTTTTAGATAAAGTATTTTTCTCCCTATAGTTTTTTAGAGCTTCAATGGTGCCATCCTGCTTTAGTAGTGCAAATGCTTTCTTTTTACTGTTAATTGCCTGTCTTACTTCTTTGTTTAGCCACATTGGGTTTTTCCTATTTCTAGTCCTTTTATTCCCACAAGGTATAAACCGCTTACACTGCCTATTTAGGATGTTCTTAAACATTTCCCATTTATTATCTGTATTCTTATTTCTGAGGATATTGTCCCAGTCTACCAGATTAAGGGCATCTCTAAGCTGGTCAAACTTTGCCTTCCTAAAGTTCAGTGTTTTTGTGACTCCCTGACAAGTCCCCCTAGTGAAAGACAGGTGAAACTGTACAATATTGTGGTCGCTATTTCCTAGATGCCCGACCACCTGCAGATTTGTTATTCTGTCAGGTCTGTTAGATAGTATTAGGTCTAAAAGTGCTGCTCCTCTCGTTGGATTCTGCACCAATTGTGAAAGATAATTTTTCTTGGTTATTAGCAGAAACCTGTTGCCTTTATGGGTTTCACAGGTTTCTGTTTCCCAGTTACTTTCCCAGTTACTTCGGCTGGTTCTGTCCATGAGCTTCCTTTGGTGGATGTGAGTGGGGCTGCGGCTTCTGAGTTTCCTTCCTCAGGTGATGAGGTTAAGTCGTTAGGTGCTGCTCTATTTAACTCCACCTAGTTCTTTGTTCCTGGCCTCCAGTCAATGTTCCAGTATTGCTCTTGCTCTCTCCTGGATCGTTCTTGTGGCCTGTCTGCCCTGCATAAGCTAAGTTCTGCTTGTGTTACTTTTGTTTGCTATTTTTTCTGTCCAGCTTGCTATATTGGTTTGTCTTGCTTGCTGGAAGCTCTGGGACGCAGAGGAAGCACCTCCGTACTGTTAGTCGGTGCGGAGGGTCTTTTTGCGCCCTCTGCGTGGTTGTTTGTAGGTTTTTGTGCTGACCGCAAAGCTATCTTTCCTATCCTCGGTCTATTTAGTAAGTCGGGCCTCACTTTGCTAAAATCTATTTCATCTCTGTGTTTGTGTTTTCATCTTTGCTCACAGTCATTATATGTGGGGGGCTGCCTTTTCCTTTGGGAAATTTCTCTGAGGCAAGGTAGGCTTATTTTTCTATCTTCAGGGCTAGCTAGTTTCTCAGGCTGTGCCCGAGGCGCCTAGGTCTGGTCAGGAGCGCTCCACGGCTACCTCTAGTGTGGTGTGATAGGATTAGGGATTGCGGTCAGCAAAGTTCCCACGTCTCAGAGCTCGTCCTATGTGATTAGCAACTATCAGGTCATTTACTGTGCTCGTAACCACCAGGTCCATTGTGGTTATGAATCACTAGTTCATAACACATGACGCCACGTAGGCGTCATGAAAGTCGGTGCCAATCCGACCCATGGCGCCTATGTGGCGTCATGGAAAGATCGCGTCCCTGCAGATCGGGTGAAAGGGTTAACTCCCATTTCACCCGATCTGCAGGGACAGGGGAGTGGTAGTTTAGCCCAGGGGGGGTGGCTTCACCCCCCAGTGCCTACGATCGCTCTGATTGGCTGTTGAAAGTGAAACTGTCAATCAGAGCGATTTGTAATATTTCACCTATTATAACTGGTGAAATATTACAATCCAGCCATGGCCGATGCTGCAATATCATCGGCCATGGCTGGAAACACTAATGTGCCCCCACCTCACCCCACCGATCGCCCCCCCAGCCCTCCGATCTGTCCGGTACACTGCTCCGGCTCCCCTCCGTCCTGTGCTCCGCTCCCCCCATGCTCCAATCACCCTTCCCTTGCTCCAATCACCCCCCCTGCACTCCGATCCACCCCCCCCCGGTGCTCCGTTCCACCCCCCCGTGCTCCGTTCCACCCCCCCGTGCTCCGTTCCACCCCCCGTGCTCCGTTCCACCCCTCCCGCGCTCCGATCCACCCCCCCATGCTCCGATCCCTCCCCGTGCTCCCCCCCACCCCATCATACTTACCGTTCCTGCCGGGGTCCGTCCGTCTTCTCCCTGGGCGCCGCCATCTTCCAAAATGGCGGGCGCATGCGCAGTGCGTCCGCCGAATCTGCCGGCCGGCAGATTCGTACCAAAGTGCATTTTGATCACTGAGATAGATTATATCTCAGTGATCAAAATAAAAAAATAATAAATGACCCTCCCCCCCCCCCTTTGTCACCCCCATAGGTAGGGACAATAAAAAAATAAAGAATTTTTTTTTCCCCACTAATGTTAGAATAGGGTAAGGGCTAGGGTTAGGGGTAGGGTTAGGGGTAGGGTTAGGGGTAGGGTTAGGGGTAGGGTAAGGGTTAGGGCTAGGGTTAGTGGTAGGGTTAGGGGTAGGGTTAGGGCTAGGGTTAGGGCTAGGGTTAGGGTTTCGGTATGTGCACACGTATTCTGGTCCTCTGCGGATTTTTCCGCTGCAGATTTGATAAATCCGCAGTGCTAAACCGCTGCGGATTTATGGCGGATTTACCGCGTTTTTTCTGCGCATTTCACTGCGGTTTTACAACTGCGATTTTCTATTTGAGCAGTTGTAAAACCGCTGCGGATTCCGCAGAAAGAAACGACATGCTGCGGAATGTAAACCGCTGCGTTTCCGTGCAGTTTTTCCGCAGCATGTGTACAGCGATTTTTGTTTCCCATAGGTTTACATTGAACTGTAAACTCATGGGAAACTGCTGCGGATCCGCAGCGTTTTCCGCAGCGTGTGCACATACCTTTAGAATTAGGCTATGTGCACACGGTGCGGATTTGGCTGCGGATCCGCAGCGGATTGGCCGCTGCGGATTCGCAGCAGTGTTCCATCAGGTTTACAGTACCATGGAAAATCAAATCCGCTGTGCCCATGGTGCGGAAAATACCGCGCGGAAACGCTGCGTTGTATTTTCCGCAGCATATCAATTCTTTGTGCGGATTCCGCAGCGTTTTACACCTGTTCCTCAATAGGAATCCGCAGGTGAAATCCGCACAAAAAACACTGGAAATCCGCAGGTAAAACGCAGCGCCTTTTACCCGCGGATTTTTCAAAAATGATACTAAAAAATCTCACACGAATCCGCAACGTGGGCACATAGCCTTAGGGTTAGGGTTGGAATTAGGGTTGTGGTTAGGGGTTTGATTAGGGTTATGGCTACAGTTGGGATTAGGGTTAGGGGTGTGTTGGGGTTAGTGTTGGAGGTAGAACTGAGGGGTTTCCACTGTTTAGGCACATCAGGGGTCTCCAAACGCAACATGGCGCCACCATTGATTCCAGCCAATCTCGTATTCAAAAAGTCAAATGGTGCTCCCTCAATTCCGAGCCCCGATGTGTGCCCAAACAGTGGTTTACCCCCACATATGGGGTACCAGCATACTCAGGATAAACTGCGCAACAATTACTGGGGTCCAATTTCTCCTGTTACCCTTGTGAAAATAAAAAAAATGCTTGCTAAAACATCATTTTTGAGGAAAGAAAAATGATTTTTTATTTTCACGGCTCTGCGTTGTAAACGTCTGTGAAGCACTTGGGGGTTCAAAGTGCTCACCACATATCTAGATAAGTTCCTTGGGGGGTCTAGTTTCTAAAATGGGGTCACTTGTGGATGGTTTCTACTGTTTAGGCACACCAGGGGCTCTGCAAACGCAACATGACGTCCGCAGACCATTCCATCAAAGTCTGCATTTCAAAAGTCACTACTTCCCTTCTGAGCCCCGACATGTGCCCAAACAGTGGTTTACCTCCACACATGGGGTATCAGCGTACTCAGGAGAAACTGGACAACAAGTTTTGGGGTCCAATTTCTCCTGTAACCTTTGGGAAAATTAAAAAATTCTGGGCGAAATAATTATTTTTGAGGAAAGAAAACGTATTTATTATTTTCACGGCTCTGCATTATAAACTTCTGTGAAGCACTTGGGGGTTCAAAGTGCTCACCACACATCTAGATAAGTTCCTTTCGGGGTCTAGTTTCCAAAATGGGGTCACTTGTGGGTGGTTTCTACTGTTTAGCCACATCAGGGACTCTGCAAACGCAACGTGACGCCCACAGAGCATTCCATCAAAGTCTGCATTTCAAAACGTCACTACTTCAATTCCGAGCCCCGGCATGTGCCCAAACAGTGATTTACCCCCACATATGGGGTATCAGCGTACTCAGGAGAAACTGGACAACAACTTTTGGGGTCAAATTTCTCCTGTTACCCTTGGGAAAATAAAAAATTGCAGGCTAAAAATCATTTTTGAGAAAATAATTTTTTTTTTTTAGTTTCATGGCTTTGCGTTATAAACTTCTGTGAAGCACTTGGGGGTTCAAAGTCCTCACCACACATCTAGATTAGTTCCTTTGGGGGTCTAGTTTCCAAAATAGGGTCATTTCTGGGGGATCTCCAATGTTTAGGCACACAGGGGCTCTCCAAACGTGACATGGTGTCCGCTAATGATTGGAGCTAATTTTCCATTTAAAAAGCCAAATGGCATGCCTTCCCTTCCGAGCCCTGCTGTGCGCCCAAACAGTGGTTTACCCCCACATATGGGGTATCAACGTACTCAGGACAAACTGGACAACAACATTTGGGGTCCAATTTCTCCTATTACCCTTGGCAAAATAGGAAATTTCAGGCTAAAAAATCATTTTTGAAGAAAGAAAAATTATTTTTTATTTTCATGGCTCTGCGTTATAAACTTCTGTGAAGCACCTGGGGGTTTAAAGTGCTCAATATGCATCTAGATAAGTTCCTTGGGGGCTCTAGTTTCCAAAATGGGGTCACTTGTGGGGAAGCTCCAATGTTTAGGCACACAGGGGCTCTCCAAACGCGACATGGTGTCCGCTAACAATTGGAGCTAATTTTCCATTCAAAAAGTCAAATGGCGCGCCTTCCCTTCCGAGCCCTGCCGAGTGCCCAAACAGTGGTTTACCCCCACATATGAGGTATCGGCGTACTCGGGAGAAATTGCCCAACAAATATTATGATCCATTTTATCCTATTGCCCATGTGAAAATGAAAAAATTGAGGCGAAAATAATTTTTTTGTGAAAAAAAAGTACTTTTTCATTTTTACAGATCAATTTGTGAAGCACCTGAGGGTTTAAAGTGCTCACTAGGCATCTAGATAAGTTCCTTGGGGCGTCTAGTTTCCAAAATGGGGTCACTTGTGGGGGAGCTCCAATTTTTAGGCACACGGGGGCTCTCCAAACGTGACATGGTGTCCGCTAAAGAGTGGAGCCAATTTTTCATTCAAAAAGTCAAATGGCGCTCCTTCCCTTCCAAGCCCTGCCGTGCGCCTAAACAGTGGTTTACCCCCACATATGAGGTATCAGCGTACTCAGAGCAAATTGGACAACAACTTTCGTGGTTCAGCTTCTCCTTTTACCATTGGGAAAATAAAAAAATTGTTGCTAAAAGATAATTTTTGTGACTAAAAAGTTAAATGTTCATTTTTTCCTTCCATGTTGCTTCTGCTGCTGTGAAGCACCTGAAGGGTTAATAAACTTCTTGAATGTGGTTTTGTGCACCTTGAGGGGTGCAGTTTTTAGAATGGTGTCACATTTGGGTATTTTCAGCCATATAGACCCCTCAAACTGACTTCAAATGTGAGGTGGTCCCTAAAAAAAATGGTTTTGTAAATTTCGTTGTAAAAATGAGAAATCGCTGGTCAAATTTTAACCCTTATAACTTCCTAGCAAAAAAAAATTTTGTTTCCAAAATTGTGCTGATGTAAAGTATACATGTGGGAAATGTTATTTATTAACTATTTTGTGTCACATAACTCTCTGGTTTAACAGAATAAAAATTCAAAATGTGAAAATTGCGAAATTTTCAAAATTTTCGCCAAATTTCCGTTTTTATCACAAATAAACGCAGAATTTATTGACCTAAATTTACCACTAACATGAAGCCCAATATGTACGAAAAAACAATCTCAGAACCGCTAGGATCCGTTGAAGCGTTCCTGAGTTATTACCTCATAAAGGGACACTGGTCAGAATTGCAAAAAACGGCAAGGTCTTTAAGGTCAAAATAGGCTGGGTCATGAAGGGGTTAATAAAAAGAATTAAAATAAAAATTAGTTACAGTATATACTCACCCTCCGACGTCCACCCACCAAAGTTGTCCCGATGCGCGCGAGGCTGCCGCCAGCTTCCGTTTCCAGTGATGCATTACGAAATTACTCAGATGACTTAGTGGTCTCGTGAGACCGCTAAGTCATCTGGGTAATTTCGCAATGCATCTCTGGGAACGGAAGCAGGCGGCAGCCTTGCCGCTCGTGCGCATCGGTGGATGACGGAAGGTGAGAATCGCACCATTTTTTTAAAAATTATTTTTAACATTAGATCTTTATACTATTGATGCTGCATAGGCAGCATCAATAGTAAAAAGTTGGTCACACAGGGTTAATAGCAGTGTTAACAGACTGCGTTACACTGCGCTATGCCGCGGTGTAACACAGTCGGTTTAACGGACTGCTAAAACGATATGTGGGAGGCGGGCGCTGACTGGGAGGGGAGTATGGAGGGGGCACTGACTGCAGGGGAGTAGGGAGTGGCCATTTCACGGCTGGACTATGCCCATCGCTGATTGGTTGCGGCCAGCTAGCTGCAACCAATCAGCGACTTAGGATTTCCGTGACAGACAGACAGACAGACAAACAGACAGAAGTACCCCTTAGATGATTATATATAGAATATACTTATAAAATGAAGCTACTTTGGTCAATGTATAAGAGCCCATCAGCCACTACAAGGCAACCGTTCTTTGATGGAACCCTAAACCCAATATTCATTAAACATTCCTATCCCAGGGTAAAAGCTACAAATTTAAAGGGCAGCATTACCATAATTAAAACAACAACCATGGATTGAAAGGTGTTTTTTGCTTCTTTGTTGGGACATTGATCGAGAAGGGGTTGCCCTAGAAGTGGAAAACCCCTTTAAGGCAGTGATTGAAATGGTGGCCATACAAAATATTGGGCACAATTTGGCCATTTTCACTTAGGGTTGTTGTAATCACTTTAGTTGCCAGCAGTTTAGACATTAATGGCTGTGTGTTTAGCTATTTAGAGGGCACCAAATTTACACTGGTATAGAAGCTGCATATCGACTACTGTACATTGTATCAAAGTGTCAGATCTTCAGTGTTGTTCAGTGGAAAGATATAATAAAATATTTCCAAATATGTGAAGGGTGTACTCACTTTTGTGAGATAATGTAGAAATAGATCGATAGATAGATGATAGATAATAGACAGATAATAGATAATAGATGATAGATGATAGATAGATAGATGGATATATGATAGATAGATAGATAATAGATAGATAATAGATAGATAATAGATAATAGATGATAAATGATAGATAGATAGATAGATAGATAGATAGATAGATAGATAGATAGATAATAGATAGATAGATAGATAGATAGATAGATGATAGATAGATAGATAGATAGATAGATAGATAGATAGATAGATACATAATAGGTAGATAGATAATAGATAATAGATAATAGATAATAGATAGATAATAGATAGATGATAGATAGATAATAGATAGATAATAGATAGATAATAGATAATAGATAAATAGATAGATAGATAATAGATAGATAGATAATAGATAGATGATAGATAATAGATAATAGATAGATAATAGATAGATGATAGATAGATAATAGATAGATAATAGATAGATAATAGATAATAGATAAATAGATAGATAGATAATAGATAGATAGATAATAGATAGATGATAGATAATAGATAGATAATAGATAGATAGATAGATAGATAGATAGATAATAGATAGATAATAGATAGATGATAGATAGATAGATAGATAATAGATAGATAGATGATAGATAGATAGATAGATAGATAGATAGATAGATAGATAATAGATTGATAATAGATAGATGATAGATAGATAGATAGATAGATAGATAGATAGATAGATAGATAATAGATTGATAATAGATAGATGATAGATAGATAGATAGATAATAGATAGATAGATAGATAATAGATAGATAGATGATAGATAGATAGATAGATAGATAGATAGATAGATAGATAGATAGATAGATAGATAGATAGATAGATAGATAGATAATTGATAATAGATAGATGATAGATACATAGATAGATAGATAGATAGATAGATAGATAGATAGATAGATAGATAGATAGATAGATAGATAGATAGATAATAGATTGATAATAGATAAATGATAGATGGATTGATAATAGATAGATAATAGATTGATAATAGATAGATAATAGATAGATGATAGATAGATAGATAGATGATAGATAGATGATAGATAGATAGATAGATAGATGATAGATAGATAGATAGATAGATGATAGATAGATAGATAGATAGATAGATAGATAGATAGATAGATAGATGATAGATAGATAGATAGATAGATAGATAGATAGATAGATAGATGATAGATAGATAGATAGATAGATAGATAGATAGATAGATGATAGATGGATAGATAGATAGATGATAGATAGATAGATGATAGATTGATAATAGATTGATAATAGATAGATGATAGATAGATAGATAGATAGATAGATAGATAGATAGATAATAGATTGATAATAGATAGATGATAGATGGATAGATAATAGATAGATAATAGATTGATAATAGATAGATAATAGATAGATAGATAGATAGATAGATAGATGATAGATAGATAGATAGATAGATAGATAGATGATAGATAGATAGATAGATGATAGATAGATAGATAGATAGATGATAGATAGAAAGATAGATGATAGATAGATAGATAGATGATAGATAGATAGATAGATAGATAGATGATAGATAGATAGATAGATAGATAGATAGATAGATAGATAGATAGATAGATAGATAATAGATAGATAGATAATAGATTGATAATAGATAGATGATAGATAGATAGATAGATAGATAATAGATAGATAGATAGATAATAGATAGATAGATGATAGATAGATAGATAGATAGATAGATAGATAGATAGATAGATAGATAGATTGATAATAGATTGATAATAGATAGATGATAGATAGATAGATAGATAGATAGATAGATAGATAATAGATTGATAATAGATAGATGATAGATAGATAGATAGATAGATAGATAGATAGATAGATAGATAGATAGATAATAGATAGATAGATAGATAATAGATAGATAGATGATAGATAGATAGATACAGTGGGGCAAAAAAGTATTTAGTCAGTCAGCAATAGTGCAAGTTCCACCACTTAAAAAGATGAGAGGCGTCTGTAATTTACATCATAGGTAGACCTCAACTATGGGAGACAAACTGAGAAAAAAAAATCCAGAAAATCACATTGTCTGTTTTTTTAACATTTTATTTGCATATTATGGTGGAAAATAAGTATTTGGTCAGAAACAAAATTTCATCTCAATACTTTGTAATATATCCTTTGTTGGCAATGACAGAGGTCAAACGTTTTCTGTAAGTATTCACAAGGTTGCCACACACTGTTGTTGGTATGTTGGCCCATTCCTCCATGCAGATCTCCTCTAGAGCAGTGATGTTTTTGGCTTTTCGCTTGGCAACACAGACTTTCAACTCCCTCCAAAGGTTTTCTATAGGGTTGAGATCTGGAGACTGGCTAGGCCACTCCAGGACCTTGAAATGCTTTTTACGAAGCCACTCCTTCGTTGCCCTGGCGGTGTGCTTTGGATCATTGTCATGTTGAAAGACCCAGCCACGTTTCATCTTCAATGCCCTTGCTGATGGAAGGAGGTTTGCACTCAAAATCTCACGATACATGGCCCCATTCATTCTTTCATGTACCCGGATCAGTCGTCCTGGCCCTTTTGCAGAGAAACAGCCCCAAAGCATGATGTTTCCACCACCATGCTTTACAGTAGGTATGGTGTTTGATGGATGCAACTCAGTATTCTTTTTCCTCCAAACACGACAAGTTGTGATTCTACCAAACAGTTCCAGTTTGGTTTCATCAGACCATAGGACATTCTCCCAAAACTCCTCTGGATCATCCAAATGCTCTCTAGCAAACTTCAGACGGGCCCGGACATGTACTGGCTTAAGCAGTGGGACACGTCTGGCACTGCAGGATCTGAGTCCATGGTGGCGTAGTGTGTTACTTATGGTAGGCCTTGTTACATTGGTCCCAGCTCTCTGCAGTTCATTCACTAGGTCCCCCCGCGTGGTTCTTGGATTTTTGCTCACCGTTCTTGTGATCATTCTGACCCCACGGGGTGGGATTTTGCGTGGAGCCCCAGATCGAGGGAGATTATCAGTCGTCTTGTATGTCTTCCATTTTCTAATTATTGCACCCACTGTTGATTTCTTCAGTCCAAGCTGGTTGGCTATTACAGATTCAGTCTTCCCAGCCTGGTGCAGGGCTACAATTTTGTTTCTGGTGTCCTTTGACAGCTCTTTGGTCTTCACCATAGTGGAGTTTGGAGTCAGACTGTTTGAGGGTGTGCACAGGTGTCTTTTTATACTGATAACAAGTTTAAACAGGTGCCATTACTACAGGTAATGAGTGGAGGTAAGAGGAGACTCTTAAAGAAGAAGTTACAGGTCTGTGAGAGCCAGAAATCTTGATTGTTTGTTTCTGACCAAATACTTATTTTCCGCCATAATATGCAAATAAAATGTTAAAAAAACAGACAATGTGATTTTCTGGATTTTTTTTTCTCAGTTTGTCTCCCATAGTTGAGGTCTACCTATGATGTAAATTACAGATGCCTCTCATCTTTTTAAGTGGTGGAACTTGCACTATTGCTGACCGACTAAATACTTTTTTGCCCCACTGTAGATAATAGATTGATAATAGATTGATGATAGATAGATGATAGATAGATAGATAGATAGATAGATAGATAGATAGATAGATAGATAGATAATAGATTGATAATAGATAGATGATAGATGGATAGATAATAGATAGATAATAGATTGATAATAGATAGATAATAGATAGATAGATAGATAGATGATAGATAGATAGATAGATAGATAGATAGATAGATAGATAGATAGATAGATAGATCATAGATAGATAGATAGATAGATAGATAGATGATAGATAGATAGATAGATAGATAGATGATAGATAGATAGATAGATAGATAGATAGATAGATAGATAGATAGATAGATAGATGATAGATAGATAGATGATAGATAGATAGATAGATAGATAATAGATAGATAGATAGATAGATAGATAGATGATAGATAGATAGATAGATGATAGATAATAGATAGATAGATAGATAGATAGATAGATAGATGATAGATGGATAGATAGATAGATAGATGATAGATAGATAGATAGATGATAGATTGATAATAGATTGATAATAGATAGATGATAGATAGATAGATAGATAGATAGATAGATAGATAGATAATAGATTGATAATAGATAGATGATAGATGGATAGATAATTGATAGATAATAGATTGATAATAGATAGATAATAGATAGATAGATAGATAGATAGATAGATAGATAGATGATAGATAGATAGATAGATAGATAGATAGATGATAGATAGATAGATAGATAGATAGATGATAGATAGATAGATAGATGATAGATAGATAGATAGATAGATAGATAGATAGATAGATAGATAGATGATAGATAGATAGATAGATAGATAGATAATAGATAGATAAATAGATAGATAGATGATAGATAGATAGATAGATAGATAGATAGATAGATAGATGATAGATAGATAGATAGATAGATGATAGATAGATAGATAGATAATAGATAGATAAATAGATAGATAGATGATAGATAGATAGATAGATAGATGATAGATAATCGATAGATAGATAGATAGATAGATAGATAGATGATAGATGGATAGATAGATAGATGATAGATAGATAGATAGATGATAGATAATAGATAGATAGATAGATAGATGATAGATGGATAGATAGATAGATGATAGATAGATAGATAGATAGATAGATAGATGATAGATAGATAGATAGATAATAGATAGATAGATGGATGATAGATAGATAGATAGATAGATAGATAGATAGATAGATAGATGATAGATAGATAGATAGATAGATAGATAATAGATAGATGATAGATAGATAGATGATAGATAGAAGATAGATAGATAGATAGATAGATGATAGATAGATAGATGATAGATGGATAGATAGATAGATGATAGATAGATAGATAGATAGATAGATAGATGATAGATAGATAGATAATAGATAGATAGATAGATGATAGATAGATAGATAGATAGATAGATAGATAGATAGATGATAGATAGATAGATAGATAGATAGATAATAGATAGATGATAGATAGATAGATGATAGATAGAAGATAGATAGATAGATAGATAGATAGATAGATAGATAGATGATAGATAGATAGATGATAGATAATAGATAGATAGATAGATAGATAGATAGATAGATAGATAGATAGATAGATGATAGATGGATAGATAATAGATAGATAATAGATTGATAATAGATTGATAATAGATAGATGATAGATAGATAGATAGATGATAGATAGATAGATGATAGATAATAGATAGATACTAGATAGATAATAGATAGATGATAATAGATGATAATAGATAGATAATATATTTTGTTATAAACAGAGAGACACATGCTATCTATAGATATTCTTTGAATTCTCTCCATGTGAATAGATTGATAAATAGAGATGTTTCGGGCCGGGCCGGCCTCTGTTTTTGTCGGCCATCACTTCTGTTTCCCACCGGTGTTTACTAACCTTGTTTAAAATGAAAAGCTGTCAAAAGCCTGAAAGCAAATCCGTTCTGGAGATGGGGAAACGTGAGCCGCCACGAACCCTTCTCTCTTTATTGATTTTCAGGTCCCCTAAGTTGAAGTTATTCCTAGTTAATGGGACTGAACTTCATACTGACGTGACAAGATGGTGATGTGATTTATAGGGGGTTATATGAGGAACCCTACAGTATGTGCTGGGGTGACGCAGCGGCTGCTCCGGGAAGATATTGTACTGTAATGTAGCCTAATCTAGTTTAGGAATGGAATGACAGAACTACAGTTAACACTGACATATACTGTAGAGTAGGGCGAGTATCCTAGAATATTGAACCCCTTTAATTGTATGAATCATATACCAAGGATAAAACTTCTGAATACTTCATAGTTTCAGCTCTTTGGTCACTTGTTCCAGTTTTTTGGCAGGACATAGCCATTTGACAGCAACTTCCTGTTGATAGTATTTGCGCAAATCAGTATAATTTCTTAGTGACTACTCTCACCTTGTGCGGCCGTTCTCTTTCCTCTCTCAGCAATGAAATTTCTCATAATTTAAAGAAGAGTCTGCAGTGAAGTGTGGTCAAGAAGGAAGTAGCTAACTTCTTTTCGCGAGAATGTTACATACATTTTTCACAAGTCTGAAATAAGAATGTAGAACTTTGAAAGATTAGAAATATCTCATAGATGATGACATCGGTAAGAAGTAGCTAACTTCTTGTCTCGATTAAGTTCCTAAAAATGTAACACACCGAGAAGCCTAGAATAGAAAATATTTATTCATGGGAATTAAATAATATATTAGGATTAGAGATGAGCGAACCCGGACGTAAAAGTTCAGTGTTCATATACCGGACAGTTAGTGTCCGCTGCTAAACGCCGAACACCGGAAGTCCGGTGCAATGTTTGGATTTCAGGTGGAAGTCTGGAGAAAGGGAGAGAAGTTTTCCAGCTCAAAAGTTCGGAACTCCTTTGTTCTCAATGGGGCTCAGGTTCTGGTTCAAGTTCAGGAACAGTTCTTTGAAATAAAGTTTGGGTCGGGTACCAGAACCCGAACTTCCACGGATCGTAGATTTCCAAGGGATGCCTACATGTATAGTTCAAAGATGACATCACTGATGGAGGAAGTAGCTAACTTATTCTGTTAATAGGGTTAGGAATGGAAATCTGAGCACAAAATAATATCTTCACATTAAAGAATTAGTTAAAATAAGTTCATGACTGTAGAACGTTGACGGAACTCTTTGAAGTATAGTTCATTTTTATATACCTTAAGGGAAGTAGCTAACTTCTCCTCTATTGTAAATTCAGTGGTAATAAACATAGAATAAAAATAGAATAACATCCTATTTATCTGTTTACTTATTATGGAACTACGTTATAATACATTAAAGTGTCCGGATAGTGTAGTAGTATAGTTCATTTTTTATATAAGGGAAGTAGCTAACTTCTCCTCTACAGTAAACTCAATGGTAGTAAATACAGCTCGCAGACTTAAAGATACAATAATAAACTACCATTGGATTTATGGGGATACCTTTTATAGGATGACTAGTAATACATTAAAATATCAGAATAGTCAGGGAGCGCAGGAAAGATTTTGGATAGGAAGGATGTAGCTAACTTCTCCCACTAGCTAGATTTCAGTAGCGTAGGATAGATCACGCATTAATGTATTTTATAAAATAAATATATGAAATAAGTTCAAGACCATTAGGTCCTTAAGTAATGCCTGGAAATATAGTCCAATGGCAACCTTAGTGAGCGAGTCAGTAGCTAGCTTCTCCTCTCTCTTGGATCTTAAATAGAAATCAATATACTGCAGCTTTGTGGGCAATATATATATATATATGAGAGAGAGAGAGAAAGGATTGCCCTATTTTAGAATAAATAAATTAAGTTCAGGAATGTCAGGAAATTCGGAGAAGTTTAGGTTAATGGTGACATTAGTAGGGGAGGAAGTAGCTAACTTCTCCAACTAGTTCTGTTTCAATGGGAATCAATAGAGCTGCTACATGGATACATCTTTAAAGATTCTGAGATACACTTTTAAGAATAGGTAAATGAAAGATGCTCAAGACTGTAGGATTTTAAAGGATGTTGGGAAGGATAACCCAATGGGACACCAATGAAGAAGGAGGTAGCTAACTTCTACTTCTTGTGTATCAATAGAAATCAATAAAGCTGGCAGTCTGGGATAGAACATACCTTACATATCTTAAAACTTTGGAAAATACACTTTTAAGAATACATATGGGAAATACGTTTATGACGGTAGGATCATTAAAATAAAATATACTGAGGAGTGAGAACGGAAGTAGCTAACTGCAATAATTGTCAATACAGATGGCAGCCTGAGATATTATCTACATTTCTGCACATTTCTAGAAATAACTTTCATATAATTAATGGGTCAAATAAGTTCTAAGCTTCACAACCGTCATGGCATGTTGGGAAATGCAGTTTAAAAATGAAATACGTGGGGAGAGAAGTATCAGTGTCAGCCAGGCGAAATGGACAAATGCCATATGGGTTGGTACAACAGTGGGCTGCATCAATTGTGACACTATTAACAGTATTGGTCACTTTCTTCGGCATGACACAGGCTACTACCGGCCAGCTGGATGCCGGCCGGCATCACACAGGAGACATCGGTCAGCGCGATGATGTCACTTGCATCGCACCACCGACACCGACAGCCATTAATATAATAAAAGGGATGTTCATGTAACGCTGCTGTCATGCACAGTGTGGGAAGACTAAGTGCAACACGAAGGGATGAGGGGAAGGAAGCCCAGACACTAGGGAAATGGTGAGTGGAGATCCCTAGGCAGATCTGACAACACTCTACTTGCCATACTGTCCCTAAATTGGTTCCTCACCAATCACCGAGCAGGAACCTAAGCCCTGTATCTCCCTAGAGCTAGGCCGTGGATAGGGAGGGCGAGGGGATAAGCACCAGTCAATCCCAACTGTAAACTAAAGACAAAAAGGTAGACAGTCAAGGAAAATGAACTTAGCTTTCGAGCAGACTCAGAGAGGTAACACCAAAATGTTCTCAAACAGTTCCAGAGAGACTGCTTATTTATATTTGGTGCATTTCGCCAGTCCTTACAGATGTTAATCTTAGGTCATTAGCAGACTATAGGGCATGGGTAGAGTGGTAGACTGAAAAGAGGGAGGAGATGTTGGATGGTGCTGATTGCTGAACCATGGAGTGCTTTGTAGGTGAGAGTGAAGAGTTTATATTGAACTCTATATCAGATGGGCAACCAGTGTAACGACTGGCACAGGGTGGAGGTACTGGTGTAGCGGTTAGATAGGAATATGATCCTTGCTGCTGCATTCAGGATGGATTGGAGAGGGGAGAGTTTAGCATGAGGGAGGCCAATTAGAAGACAGTTATAATTATCCAGATGAGAATGAATAAGAGCCACAGTAAGAGTTTTTGCAGAGTCAAAGGTATGAAAAGGTCGAATTCTAGAAATGTTTTTGTCCCATCATACCATATTGGGACTATGGAGGGCCATCACACTGTGTGTGGAAGATAATACTGCGTGGGAGACAGTTGAGGCCATCATGCTGAGGAGGGATCATCATACTGTGTGGGGGAGAGTTGAGATCATCATGCTGAAAGGGGACAATCATTCGGTGTGGGGGACAGCTGGGATCATCATGCTGAGGAGGGATCATCATACTGTATAGGCGACTTTGGTTGGACCATTATATTGGACCATTAAATAATTTCACAATATCAGGAGTTCTATGTAGACATCAGAGGGTGGAAGTAGTTGTCTTCTTTTATTGGTTTATAAAATATATATTTTTTTAATTTCTTGAAATACTTTGTTTACAATAAGCAAAGTGAATCTAAGATTTCAGCATTTTCGGAGGACAAAGTCATGGAATGACACAGCAAAGGCCGAAAAAAATTCTACTCCGTGGTTCTTCCTCTCAGCTAATGAGTTTGTGGACAGAGTACAATTTACAATATTGAAATAGTATTTTTTACTATTTTCTGCCGAAAATGTAAAAATATATATATTTCTTCAAAATAATCCCTTCCATTCAAAGCCTGAGCTGCTGAAAAGACATTACATTGGGAGCCACAAATATACCCAGTACACTGGCAAGTGGTGCGTATTTTGCTGTCACTGTGCCCAGAAACGCCAATCTGTCAGTTCAAGGCAGAAGTGGAATATTTAAGCTTTTACTTAGGATCGCTTGGACTGACAGACCATACAAGCAGGTAGGTGACAATCAGCCTTAAAGGGACATTGATTTATTCGTTTCATCCATGCTGTTATCTGCAGACTATGAAGTACAGACATGGCTACTTCTCCTACAGATCGATGTGGGATTTCTTAAAGCCTTTGCTGTTATGAAGAATATGTTTACCTTGTTCTTTGAGGAAAAAATATAACCCTACAGAGGCTGGTTGTATGAAACTGGTGTGGTATTGATTTTATTGGTGTGGAATTCACTTGTGGTGGGTATTTCTGGTTCACGACATCAGCTAAGATACAGGTGCCCCTGTGAATGGTCAAGGTCAAAGTGAGGATCACTGAGTGATCAGTGAGGATAGTGGGACCTCATAGTCTAATCTATAGGACCAGAGGAGGTCTGTTAGGATAGGCGAGTCTATATGGTGTAATATCATGGTCTAAATGGAGTTTGTTTGTATATGGAAGTCCATTTGGTCGAATGTAGAGATCTAGAGTAGGTCAGTTCGGATAAGTAAGTCATTGAGATCTACTGTAGAAGTTTAGGATCAGATACTTAAGATGGGGAGTACACATGGTATAATGTAGATGTGAAGAAGAAGTCTATCAGGGTTGGGACTAGCTTGTTATGTAGTGATCAATTTGAATAGGTGGATCATGTGGTCTAAAATGGAGGTCAAGAGAAGATCAAAAAGGATAGGGGAATCCATGTGGTCTAATGGAAAAGTCAGAAAGAAATTAGTTATGATAGAGTGACCACATGGAATAATATGGATGTCCAAAGGAGATCAGTCAGGATAAGAAGGTTGTGTGGTCTAATATGTTTGTCAAGAAGTCAGAAACCATTGGGGAACCCATTGTAAAGGTAAGGAGGAAATAGGTAATGTGTTTGTGGACACATATTCTAACATAGAGGTCAAAGGGAGATCTGTTCGGATACTGGAGCCATGTGGTCCAGTGTAGAGGTCACGAAAGGTCCATTAAAATATAAGTGGCCACAAAGTGCAACACAAAGGTTAAAAATAGATAATTTCTGAGAAATCATATGAGAAAAAGTAAAGGTGAAGAGGTCTTTTAGCTTTGGAAGCTACATGATCTAATATAGAGGTCATGAGGTCAGGAAGAGATGTGTAGTATTATGTAGAGGCCAGTAAAAGATCTATCAGTTATGAGAAGGCCACATGGTATAACGTAGAGAAGGAGGAGCTCTTTACGGAGACCCATTGGAAAAGGAGGAGGCAATGTAATGTAGAGGTCAAAAGATATTCGTTAGGATAGGATAACCTAATTAGTTACAGTTGGTATTCAAAAAGAGATCAGAAAAGATAGGTTGGTCTTAAAGGATAAATTAGAGGCCAAGAGGATCTCATATATGGGATGTAGCTGTTAAAAGGGGAATTTGGATGTAACTACAGCCCATACATTGGAGACCATGTCTCATTTTGTTCTAAGTCAGAGTAAAGGAGTTGAAAATTGGACACTGAACTCCAGTCTCAGTGGACAGTGCTCAAGTAGGGTCCTACAGTACACCATGTTAAAAAAAATGTTTTCTAAACTGTAGAATATGGTTGTAGCGTTTATTGTTACTCAATCCAAAAATATGACGTTTTGGTCAGATTGTCTTGGACCTTTCTCAAAAATTGGCAGAGCTGATCAGAATGTAGAGGACCCCTCACAACATCGATCTCACCACCACTGACTGCACTTCTCTTCTAAATCCTGATCAACAGGATGAAACTGGGACAAGTTTTTGCCCTCTGGGAAGGTCATGTGTTGGATGGTCTACCTAAAGGTTCCTCCATCATAGGCCTCTAAATAAAGTTTGGATTATTTACATCCAAAATATTAAAATTATGAGTAGTAGGAAGGGAGATATGTTGTCTGGAGACAACTCCTAATTGTGAGAAAAGGTAGAATGAGAGGATACTTCCAATCCATGCGTCATTTTCATTATGGCCCTTGCAGAATTAGCAGGCCATACCTGGACATGAAGGGCAACGAGCCAACATATACATATACATATACATGATATGCAAGCCTTCTCCTACCATACATACCAGATTACTATTTTAACCCATCATAGAAACTTCAACTAAACCTAAAAATCCGTTTGAGTGTGTTACCGATAACCAAGGTGATTGCCCTTTAAGAAATACGTCGTTTGGCATAAAATAAATCAGAACAGAATGCAGAATCTTTCCAAACTAGAAATGACCCCATATAACCTCAAAATCCTCCTTCCAATACATATACATCATCCACCCTGAAGAAACCCGATACCGGGCAATTAACGTAAGCCATGGTCTTATATTCACGTGTGTGTTTGTGTTTAGCAGAGATCTAAAGCAAGTGCCGTGTGACTCATGTTCTTATGTGTGGAGTACAATGCAGCCCACTGGAAGAACGAGAGAAAAGCTGAAATAGCTAAATTACCCCGAGAAAATCTTATAGCACAAAACACTCCGTTTAGTGGAAGTAAAAAAACGTACAATCAATTTATCTCGTAGATAGACGTGGAGAAATAACTGGTATTTTAGCTACAATGTGCTTAGGGAGTTTCTATAAACCCCGACCAAAACCCCCCCAAATTAAATTGCATAGACTTGGCTGCAATAAGAGCTGAGGTCCATCAAGGATAAGCAGCTGCTATGGGGTCTATGAAGAGAGGACCCTTGCTCAGGTTTGCCAAATCACCTTTCCTATTGTAGTTGCAGGTCTTTATTTCTTCAAGGTCACTGCAATAAAGGGTGGACTTAGGCTACGTGCAGCCTGGTCAGCCATGCAAAGGCCCTGTGGGTAATGGCTGTCTATCATCCTATGTATTGAGAAGTATCAGATTTGCTCATGGGAAGAACCTTTGGCACTCTAATTAGCATAGGTCCTCTTCTCTTTGTGTAGCCAGTCAATGACTATCACTTTCCTGTTAATTACTTTACATAAGCACTGTGTGAAATGAGGCTCTACTTAAGCCTTCATGCATATTGATCAGACATGCTCATGGGAGGAACCTTTGGCACACTAATTAGCATAGATCTCTAGCCCTGCATAGATCTCCAGCTATATCTCTAGTAAATGGTTGTCACCTTCCTTGTAATTATTTTATACAAGCCCTTAGGAAAATGAGAGTCCACTGAAGCCTTTACAAATATTGATCATAGATGCTCATGGGAGGAACCTTTGGCACACTAATTAGCATAGATCTCTAGTCCTGCATAGATCTCCAGCTATATCTCTAGTAAATGGTTGTCACCTTCCTTGTAATTATTTTATACAAGCCCTTAGGAAAATGAGAGTCCACTGAAGCCTTTACAAATATTGATCAGAGATGCTCATGGGAGGAACCTTTGGCACACTAATTAGCATAGATCTCTAGTCCTGCATAGATCTCCAGCTATATCTCTAGTAAATGGGTGTCCCCTTTCTAGTAATTATTTTATACAAGCCCTTAGAAAAATGAGGGTCCACTGAAGTCTTCACAAATATTGATCAGAGATGCTCATGGGAGGATCCTTTGGCACACTAATTAGCATAGATCTCTAGCCCTGTATAGATCTCCAGCTATATCTCTAGTAAATGGTTGTCACCTTCCTAGTAATTATTTTATACAAGCCCTTAGGAAAATGAGAGTCCACTGAAGCCTTCACAGATATTGATCTGAGATGCTCATGGGAGGATCCTTTGTCACACTAATTAGCATAGATCTCTACCCTGCATAGATCTCCAGCTATATCTCTAGTAGATGGTTGTCACCTTCCTGGTAATTATTTTATACAAGCCCTTAGAAAAATGAGGGTCCACTGAAGTCTTCACAAATATTGATCAGAGATGCTCATGGGAGGATCCTTTGGCACACTAATTAGTATAGATCTCTAACCTGCATAGATCTCTAGCTATATCTCTAGTAAATGGTTGTCACCTTCCTAGAAATTATTTTATACAAGCCCTTAGGAAAATGAGAGTCCACTGAAGCCTTCACAAATATTGATCAGAGATGCTCATGGGAGGATCCTTTGGCACACTAATTAGCATAGATCTCTAGTCCTGCATAGATCTCTAGTTATATCTTTAGTAAATGGCTGTCACCTTCCTGGTAATTATTTTATACAAGCCCTTAGAAAAATGAGGGTCCACTGAAGCCTTCACAAATATTGATCAGAGATGCTCATGGGAGGATCCTTTGGCACACTAATTAGCATAGATCTCTAGCCCTGCATAGATCTCTAGCTATATCTCTAGTAAATGGCTGTCACCTTCCTGGTAATTATTTTATACAATCCCTTAGGGAAATGAGGGTCCACTGAAGCCTTTTTGCATATTGAGTGTGAAGTGCCAGATTTGTTCATGGGAGGATCCTTTGGCATGCTAATTAGCAAACGTAACTGATCTAAATATACCTATAGTCAATGACTGTCACCTTTTTTGCTAATTATGGTACAAAGACCCTGTGGGTAATGGAGGTTCACTGAAGGCTTTATTCATATTGATCAGTAACGCTCATGGGGGAATCTTTGGAACACTAGTTAACATATGTCCTCCCCTGAATATATATCTAGCTGAATATCTAAGAAGTGGCTGTCACCTTACTGGTAATTATTTTATACAAGCCTTTGTTAGAAGCAAAGGTCTATTAAAGACTTCATGAGAGTGAAGAGTCACATTTACTCATGGGTGGATCCTTTGGTATGCTAATTAGCATAAATAACTGATCTAAATATATTTCTATAAATACTTATATTTACCCTTTTTGTTAATTATGTTACAAAGGCCCTGTGGGTAATGAGAGTCCACTGAAACCTATATGCATATTGATCAGTCATGCTGATAGGGGGAACCTTTCGCACACACTAATTAACATATGTCCTCCCCTGAATAGATCTCTAGCTAAATATCTAATAAATGGCTGTCACCTTCCTGCTAAATATTTCACACAAGCTTTGTAAGAGGCAAAGGTCTATTAATGACTTCATGAGAATGAAGAGTCACGTTTGCTCATGGGTGGATCCTTTGGCATGCTTATTAAGATAAGTCATGGATCTACAGATATCTCTGTCTTTATCTCTAGTCATTGACTGTCACCTTCCTGATAATTATGTTATACAAGTCCAGTGGGAAATGAGGGTTCACTGAAGCCATCATGCGTATTGAGAGTGAAAAGACAGATTTTCTCATAGGAGGATCCTTTGGCATGCTAATTAGCTAAATTGCAATTACCCCTGTGGGTAATGAAGCTATACTGAAGCTTTCATATATGAAGTAAGTGAGGTATCAGATTTGCTCATGGGAGGATCCTTTTACATGCTAATTAGCATAAACCCTCCCACGCATATATCCCTATGTATTTCTATCTGCCTGTAAAATACTTTGGCCATTTCCATGGATGACTGAGATAACAAACAGATGGTACAATGGCTATCATGACCAGAAGAGCACGTTGAGGCTCCTGGATAAAGATGCTATGAAAGGGTCTTCAAACCTCTTCCTATTTGTCCCTTGATGAGGAAGAGGGTTCTTTTGTACATTGCCAAGACCGGAGGCACAACTTAGGCCTCTAAGCCATGATGTAACCGGAACTCAAACTACCCCGTCATTTTCAGTCGTAGAGTCTTCTTAACCCTCCGTCACATACAACTGATCTGACAGGCGCTTCTCTTTTACTTTCATTTCTCCTTCCTCACCAGATTGTGAGGAAACCCCCTCCCTCCAGGTAGTCTCCTGTCTCTTGAAGGTCTGTGAAACCTGATATCACAGTTGGATTTCAGAGCTTCAGGGGAGAGGATATAGCTGCACAGATCTCTCAGGCTCATTGTATGTGAATACGTCACATTCAGTAAGGTTGGTATTTTATGTTTTTATTCATCACAATAGTTTATTTAGCTTGTTTTATGAATGTATAGCACAAAATGTGAGGATATTTCATAGAAATAAGGGAGATTTTATAAAAGTGTGCTGCTCAGGCATATACAGTAGTTCCCTAACATATTCCTTCTCTTGCTTCAGATTATCTGCTGAAATGGAGAGGAAAATGTACAATTTATCCAAACAACTTGATGTTGAGGAAGTAACAAACATGCTGTTAGATGATAGAGACCTCACACTGAATGAGGATTTAGGAGAGGAAAGTGGTTTACAAGTTGTGATCTGATTGATTATCTGAAAATTCAGAAGCTGTCATATGTGGGAACTGTAAGAAAAAACAAAAGGGAATTGCCGCCACAGTTTGTAAGTGTGAAAGAGAGACAACAGTACAGCAGTATGTTTGCATTCCATAATGGAAAGGCTTTAGTTTCCTATGTACCACATGCCAAAAAAATCGTACTTCTTCTATCAACACTTCATGATGATGCTGCCATCGATCCTGGGACTGGGGCAGAAAAAAAACCGGAGATAATTACATTTTACAATGCCACCAAAGGGGGTGTGGATACAGCAGATCAGATGTGCTCCACTTTCAACGTCAGCAGAAACATCAAACGCTGGCCAATGGTCATATTTTTTGCTATGTTGAATTTGGGTGGTATAAATTCACAAGTAATTTATCTTGAGAACAAGCTTGAACCACTCCGTAGACGATTGTATCTGAAAAAATTGGCCCATGAACTAGTACTTGGAGAGCTACGCAGGAGAAGCGTGAAAACAATCGGTATCCCCTCTCGCCTTCAAGTTCAGCTCAAAAGGTTCCGCCCAGAAGATGATGGTGAAAAGTCACCATCTGCACCACCTGCCAAACGGAAAGCGGAACCAGAAGGCTTTCAAATTATGAATGTCTCAAATGTCATAAAGCAATTTGCCTGACACATGCAAAAATGGTGTGTAATTCTTGCTATTTGCTCTGCAAGTGTGACCTTTCTGGGGAAACCTCAGCATCTACTTCTGATTGAATATGTTTTTAATAGTACTTAAGGTACCTTAAAATTAAGTTTGTGTTCAAAAATTTTCTTTGTACATGTTTTTGAGAGAGTCGAACTGGGGACTATTTGGCGGGAGTTTTGAAAAGTTTGTATTTCATAGTTATTAGTTTTATGTTAAGTAAATGTTTTTTTTTGCAACTGATTATGTGTAGTCTCTTTTATTACATCCCTATGAAGGTCACTGATCACTTTTAGAGCACTGAAATTGCAAACATTAGATATTATAGGTATTTTTCCAGCAGGCGCCTGACAGGCACATTGTATGTGAACTCGTTAGTCCGAATATTGTATGTGACGGAGGGTTAATTGGAGGAGGGGTTATTTTCACACTCTAAATGTACAACTGCTACCATTACACTCCTCGTTGCTTTGTTTAGGCAAAACATACAAAAAGAAAACAACCAAAACCAATGACTAGGATCAACAGAAATTGTTGTTCACAAAGAACACCATCTATCATGAGCACCGTGTCCTCAGTAACCGAGTTCCCAGTTGACATTTGGCTCTCAGCGATTCCCTTGTTTGCTCTTGATGGCAATAAGCAAAATAAGAATCGACTTATATGTCCACTGTGACACAAGAAGGAGATAAGGACTGGTATTAAAGGGAGCAAGCGTATAAGGAAGAGGCTAAAACATATTTTTTTCTATGAGCCTACTCCTTTCATCGAAATTACACCATTGGGCATACTGTCACAAATCTAAAAAAAAGTCCGATTCTAGAACTAATTGTGGCCTTTCCCCTTATACGTCTTCAGTTGGCATCCAACCAGCCATCAATAAATTTACTCATAGGATCTAGAGTTTAATTTGGCCATATGCATTCACATTCGGATTGGTGGGATAAGGCAATAACAGATGTGTATGGGGTTCTCGAAATGACAGAAAGTTGGAAATTCGGAAGATGCCAAGACTTCATACTCCCATTTTTCCATTAAAGACACAGTTTGTACTATACACAAGACCAAGTAGGCAGCAAAACAATTGAATGAAACAGGTACCTTCACAATATGTCCATCCTCGGTTACTTTGTAAAAGCTCGTTGACTCCACACAACAAGATGTATAAGGTGGTACTAGATATAGAAGTCCATATCAACCAGGCAGCAATTTCTCCATTTAATCAAAGGTCACCCATCAAAAAAGTATATATAGTTCTATTCATGACCAGTCATTCATTGTCAGCCAGCAGGTCAACCCTTAATGGTCAAGAGAATCCAACCTTCTTCTAGAAGCACCTATCGTAGAATGACTATTTGTTGACTGATGGCATCGAAAAAGCTTTCAGACACCTTACCTTTCCAACATGCTATATATAAAGTGTATATAGATATCACTTTACATCTCAGTTAGTATAATAACATGACAATCGCTAAACATACGCACCGGATTTACGCCAGGAGATTTACAGCATTTGGTAAATTGGTGTTTCCACAAGTCTAGGCGTGAAAGCGCTAACACAAATGAATACACAACTCTGAAAGCTTTAACAATAGTGCGATAGACGTGATGGATCAATAGATATATAGATATGACATAGATTGAAAAATAGGCATTTCTCCTCATTTACATAGTGTTCACCTTTCAAACACGCAATGATGTTTTTCGAACACACCATTTTTATAGGAAACCATTGAAGACCTGTTCAGGGATTTGGACCCCGGTGGCGGGTAAATGCTATAGATGTAGGGGGTTGCAATCACACTGGGGTTCTGAAGACTAAGGGGCCCAAAATACACCGTTGGCCTATAAGAAAAGACCAATCCCATTAAAGACTTGCAATAATTGGGGGCCCAGTTGGAGCATTTTCATTGGGCCCATAAGCGTCAAGTTACGCCATTACCGGTGATGGTTACCTCTGCAACTGCCAAGAGCTGCACCCATAGGAGTTGTTCCCAATGACAAACAAACATATGACATATCTGTGTTTCGAGAGACTAGAGGTCACTGATGTCCACTTATCTGTTATTGGGGTCCTTCAAGCACCAGGACCTGGATAAGACTGTATCTTTCCCAACTAAATTAGCTAAACACCGATTTAGTACTGACTAGTTGAAAAAATGCTCCGTTTTGCTAAGGACCTTGTCATTATATTGAACATTTTACCTATCCCAAGCCTAAAATAACTAAAATCAGAAAATATTAGATCATATTCCGTTGCATGGTAGATGGAAATAAAACGACATTAGGTGTAGCTTTAAGATCCACCCGATCATCATTGATCTACAGAACCTCCCTTCACTGGGTTATCAAAGCCAATCAGCTTCATTCTAGAACTTTAGTGACTTTGTATTATTTGTAAAAATTGATACATTCCTTAAAGGGGTACACGCCTCTCAAGCTTTGGTATAGTGGTGACTCTCCAGGTTCTCATTGAGGATTTCAGTAGTAGCCAACATTTAAGGCTTGAAGACCCCTTTCGTAAGGGATCTGCCCTTCAACCAGGCTTGACGCCTCTGATGGCACGCCTCTGCTCTGCGTAGTGGCAGCACATGTGTAATCAAGGTTATTCCATGGAAAGAGCAGCACCGGTGCAAATCTATAGGGCGATATCTCCGCGCTTGTTCCTAAAGGCTGGATATTAACCCCGTGCATTCAGTAAGCCAACCACCCATCGAGATAGGATTCGGCATCTCCCACCGCTATTCCTCCCAGCAGCGGTGGGCTCCTTGGGTTTGCCAAAATGAAATATGTAAATAGAGGTGAGAGATGGCAGCAAATCCCAGAATTAGCCGAACTCCGCCGGTGCAAACCATCCCTGACATCTCAGTCCCATAGGACCCTATCTCCAACCCCACCGAATAATAGCGGACGTTGCATAATATCCTTTACGATAGGCTGCAACCATCATTTAGGTTCATCTCAGCCTAAAAGGCAAAGAATTGAATATATTACCCCCAAAACCCCTTCCAAACAAAAACAACAACAACAACCCTGCAACAATAAAATGATGCCAATCTGATATCTGGAGGTGATTATAGGGTTAAAAGCCACGTCTAGAAGCTACAGGCAATCTCAAGCAAAATCCTCTCATGCGGCATGTCGGGAGACGAAGCAATAAAATTAATAATAAAATAGTCGTAGTAATCGTCACACCACGGGAGGAACAGAATATGCATAAAAATAAGACGGTGACCTTCATCATCATAAGTACGAAGGAACGGAAGATAAGGATTATTCATAAAAGCAAAGAATAAACTAAAATCGTAAAGTATCATATAAACACAATCAGCATCAGAGGACGAGGCTCAAAGGACACAGACGATGTAAAGAAAAATACTAAAAAAAACTATTCGGTAATCATCACAGTCTCAAGATAAAAACAATACAATAACCATAGAATAAAGAGAAAAATGATACAATGGGTGACAGAAAACTCAATAATAATCATAAAGGTAAAAAATGCAACAAACATTAAAAAAAATACAGTAACAATCATCATGTAAAAAGAAAAATGCTGAAAACAAATATAATAATAACCATAAAATAAAGGTAAAAGTGATAAAATAACTAATACACTAATAGTGATACACTAATAATCAACATAAACAGAATATTTATAAAAAAAATGAAAAGAAAATAAATAATCATTAGAGTAAAATAATAAAAAAAATAATAAAATAAATAATATGAAATCCAGAAGTGGATATGTAATCTGGGACTTTAAGTAGTCCTAAACATGTCGTCCTTTTACGGGGAGGGGGTGGGGAGGTGAGTGAAAAACCTATGGCCAGGGCCTGTTATGATTCTCGAGCCGGGCAACTTTTCCTTGGCAAAGCGTTGGTTAAAAAAAAAAAAAAAAAAAATCTTTCCCAACTCCGGTACGTAAACATTATCTGCGAATCCCATTTCCCAAATTTTTGCCCCTGCACCCCCCACCCCGCCCACACCATGGGTGCAACCCAAAAATGGGTAACCAGACCCTCTAAATTGTATCGCTCCATGGGACATTGAACCAAAAAATAAAAAAACATAGAATAAGAGAAATGACCCTCCTTGTCTCTCTAAACCCTTACAGCCTCAACCGTCCAGACATAGACAGCCAAGGAGAAATCATCGAGGTTTGTGAAAAATCCCATCAGACCAAGGGTTTTTTTTGTTTTTTTTTTATTATTTCCTTCCCCAAAAATGCCCGTCTGAGCGATGTGTAACGTGAGTCTCTCGTAAGTCTGATGCAGTGCACTGCCCGAGCGGAGAGGAAGACGAGGAGGCTGCTGGAAGGGAAGGACACCATTCGTTGGTCGGGGGGCTTTTCGAAAACCCTCTTTAGGGATGGATGGATGGATGGGATTGACTTGCAGCAATCGCTTACCATTCTGCAGGCTTCTCCGGTGGGCTCAGACGGCGCTTTCGAAATCCACCGCCGGACGTGTAGCATAAACCCTTCTCTGCTGTAGCGCTGCCCTGGTTTTCCTCCTAGGATGCTGCTCGGGGCTTCCTTGCAGAACAGCGGCGGCGGCGGCGGCACACAAGCCCAGCGCGCTCCCGGATCCCCCGCGTTTTGGAGAATTTGTAATTTTTGTCCTATTCTCTTTTGCAATGTCGTCGTCGCCTGATACAAACGGTAACATGTACATGGAGCGGAGGAGCACATGAATGAGGAGAAGGGACCAATCCTGCAAATGCTCAGCCCTGACAATCACGCAGGCATTGAAAGCCAGGCGCTACCACTCAGGGATGGAAGGGGGAGCCCGGGCTTCTTCCTCAGCTCACAGGCAGACGAGCCTTAGTGGAAAACACCCGCAGGTCGCTCCATCCTCCTCTCCGGCAGCATTTTCCTCTTTTTTTACTATTTGCTGTAGACTCCACATATACGTGCTGCCTGCTGCAGAGGACGGAGGCGGCTCGCGGCTCGGCCGCACGGGAAACGCACCGCTACCCAGAAACGAACAAGAAAGGAAAAAAACGTAACAATGTAATAACAATAATAATAATAATAATAATAATAATAATAATAATAGAGGTTGGGATCAGTGACGGAGAAGAGAAATCGTAGAAGTTCAGCTTCAACCTAGATTAGAAAATATACTAAGGAATACAGCAAGAGCAGCACAGAGTATTTCAGCTATAACAAGCGGTCCTTCGCCCCCCACTGTATGACATCCTGCCCCTCCAGTATATAGCATCCTCGGTGTATAACTCCTGGCCCCTCTCCCCCAGTGTATAATATCCAGCCCCTCTCCCCCTGTGTATAACATCCGGCGGTGCAGAGCTCCTGATTCCAGCAGCGCAGTCCTGTAATAGGAGGAGCCACCGGGGGAACAAGTCCGTCCGTGACATTTCTTCCTTCTAAATCTTCCCCCATCTCCTGTGAGTGATGTTATTGAGACTCAGCAACAAAGTGGAGACCCCGTAATGGTACAGAGCAGGGGGTCCGAGTGCTGAGGAGCAGAGGAGAGAAAAGACCACCGCTCTGCAGACCCCATAACTGCAGAGTACAGACCTCCTCTGGTATCAGCACAAACACTGCGCCCCCACCTGGAGCTTCATGACTGAGCAGCTTCATGCAGCCGTACATCACCAAGCACAATGTTGAGCGTCGGATGGAGTGGTGTAAGGCTATGTGCACACGTTGCAGATCTCCTGCAGAACTGCAGCTTTTTTTTCTGCACAGAAACGCTGCAGATCTGCAAGTGATTTACAGTACAATGTAAATCAATGGCAAAATAAAAATGCTGTGCTAATGGTGCAGAGAAATCTGCACAGAAAACGCAGCAGATTAAAAAAAAAGGACCATGTCAATTCTTTGTGCAGAACTGCTGCGTTTCTGCACCTATTCCATAATAGAAATCTGCAGGGGTAAAAAAAAAGGAAGAAATCTGCACAAAAATCTGCAACGTGTGCACAGACCAAAAAAAGGTGCAGATTCTGACCTGCGTTTTCTTGCAAGAAATTGAGAATCTGCACAGGAAATTCCCCAGTCAAATCTGCAACGTGTGCACATAGCCTAAAGCCGCCATCACTGGACTCTGGAGGAGACGTGTTCTGTGCAGTGATGGATCACACTGATCTTTCTGCGTCTGATGGAGGAGGCTGGGTTTGGAGGACGTTACCGCCTGACTGCATTGTGCCCCCTGTACAGATGGTGGAGGGGGATAATGCTAGGGGCTGTTATCACGGGGCGGCCTCGGACCCTCAGCTCCAGTGATGGTAAATCTTAATCTAGACCACAAGACATTGAGGACAATTGTAGCTTTGTGGGAACAGGTTGGGGTTCGCCCTTCTCTGTCCCCCATAACTGTGTCCCGTGCACAAGGTCCATACAGACATGGAGGAGAGAACGTGAGCGGCCGCACAGAGCCCGGACCTCAGCCCACCTAGACCAGAGATTGTGACCCCGGCCTCCCCCCAACATCAGGGTCTGACCCCACAAATGTCTTCTGGATGAAGGGACAAAATATTAGACCTACTTATTATAGGGGATTATAAATAAGAAAGTGGTAACTCCCCAGCAGGGCACTAGAGAAGAAGCAGATGATCCCTCTGCGTCTCCATGCTAACGTCGGCCTATATTATTAGATTTTTTTCTTCATTCTTGAAGGGACATAACTACATGTGATTAGATCGGGGGGGCCGTCACTTTTAGTAAATCTTTTCCCGGAGGCGTTTAACGTCGAGCTCTCTGCTAGAATAATGCGTTGTATTCCCCGGTTCTCCCCCATTACATCCATTTAATACATCATTTCAATACACAAGCAGTTTAGGCTTCTGCGCGAATGCAAAATACTGATTACGGAGTCCGATGCTCCAGGGGCTTCTCGGATGCCATGTTTCACATTGAGAACCCGTAAGAATCTGCTCTCCCCGGTCTGTCATCTAATCACAAGCCTGAGACCAGTTTCCGTAAGAAGCCCTCTGCTGGACAATTAGGGAAATGCTGCAAAAAAATATATAAAACCCTGTCCGCACAAAATAAATCCTTCTTACAGATTATCAAATCATCTGGATTATCATAAAAAAAGCGTACAAAATAACGTGAAAATCGCACCTGATCTATCAAAATATAAAATCAATTAAACCGATCAGTAAATGGCATAAATAGAAAAAATTAAAAATGCCAAAATTGCAATTTTTCTTTTGATGCAGCTCCTGCAGAAAAGTGCTGTAAGAAGCGATTAAAATGTCATATCATTCCCAAAATTGATTAAAAACATTATGTCTATTCTCGGAAAATACCGACACAATCAAAAAAAATGTTTTTTTTTTACATTTCTGATTTTTTTTTCACCACTAAAATAATGAAAACACAGGACAAGTTTGGTATCGCCGTGAATGTAATGATGAGGAGAATAACACTGCCAGGTTTTTTTTTACAAGACAATGTATGCTGTAAGGATAATTCACATAAAACAATGTTAGAAATGCTGGATTTTTGCAATTTCACCACATTTGGCTTTTTTTTTCCAGTTTTCCAATACACTATGTGTTAGGCCGGCGTCACACTCGGCGTAAGACAATACGGTCTGTATATTACGGCCGTAATACGCATAAAAGTCCCCAAAATAGTGGTCCGTAGCTCCTCCGTAGGCAGGGTGTGTCAGCGTGTTTTTCTCAAAGGCTTGCAAAACCAACATATGGATTTACAATGGATCCATGTGTTAAAAAAAACCCAAAAAAACATATATACTGTATATATATATATATATATATATATATATATATGTCAGTAGACACATATATGTATATATATTATTACTTCATACAGCGCTAGATAGCTTTAAAGCCGGTAATTCAATTACCGGCTTTTGCTTTCTCCTTCCTAAACCCGACATGATATGAGATATGGTTACATACAGTAAACCATCTCATATTCCCGTTTTTTTTGCATATTCCACACTACTAATGTTAGTAGTGTATATGTGCAAAATTTGGCCGTTCGAGCTATTAAATTAAAGGGTTAAATGGCGGAAAAAATTGGCGTGGGCTCCCGCGCAATTTTCTCCGCCAGAGTAGTAAAGCCAGTGACTGAGGGCAGATATTAATAGTCTGGAGAGGGTCCACGGTTATTGCCCCCCGCCCCCTGGCTAAAAACACCTGCCCCCAGCCACCCCAGAAAAGGCACATCTGGAAGATGCGCCTATTCTGGCACTTGGCCACTCTCTTCCCATTCCCGTGTAGCGGTGGGATATGGGGTAATGAAGGGTTAATGCCACCTTGCTATTGTAAGGTGACATTAAGCCAGATTAATAATGGAGAGGCGTCAATTATGACACCTATCCATTATTAATCCAATAGTAGTAAAGGGTTAAAAAAAACACAAACACATTATTAAAAAATATTTTAAGGTTGTTGTAATATTTTATTGTACTCTCAATCCACCTGAAGACCTTCGCTCTGTAACAAAGAAAAAATAATAAACCAACAATATCCATACCTTCCGAAGATCTGTAAGGTCCCACGATGTAAATCCATCTGACGGGGTTAAAATATTTTACAGCCAGGAGCTCTGCTAATGCAGCGCTGCTCGTGGCTGCAAAACCCCGGGGAATGAAGGTAAAGTAGGTCAATGACCTATATTTACCTTCATTTGCGGTGAGGCGCCCTCTGCTGGTTGTCCTCATATGAACTCGAGCCTGGGAGCTTTCTAGGAAAGTTCCCACGCTTGAGGAACAACCAGCAGAGGGCACCTCACCGCAAATGAAGGTAAATATAGGTCAAATGGCGGCGCTATATGGCGGTATAAGCGAACTCTGTTAACTCCACAGAGTCGCTAGAAATAAGATGCTGTGCCCGGTGGACCCCGGGTTGTGAGCGCACCTATTTATACATATATATATACTCGGTGTGTTTCGCCAACCCTAACAATACTAGCGTCAGGGTCTGGCTAGTAAATGGCGGACCAGCAGCAATCCTTGTGGTACATCCAGCAGCTGGAAGGTAGGTTGGTGGCTCTCGAGCGCTCAACCTCAGCTGTGGGTGTTACCGCAGTTGCTGTACAGGCTGCTAGTGTGGCTGCAGCAACCTTGTCCACGACCACCCCTGTTCCGACTCTATCTCGCCTCCCGCTGCCAGAAAAATTTTCTGGAGATAGTAAATCTTGTAGGGGTTTCGTGAGTCAGTGCTCTATACATCTCGAGCTCCTGGCTGCACGTTTCCCCACAGAGCAGGAAAAGGTGGGATTTATTGTGTCTCTCCTGTGGGACAGGGCATTTCAGTGGGCTACACCGCTGTGGGAGCATGGCGATCATGTGGTGCAGAGTGCTCCGCTGTTCCTGAGCACTCTGAAACAGGTCTTTTTAGGGCCTCAAGTCACCCATGATACAGCGCTCCAACTGTTAGCATTGACTCAGGGCTCGTCCTTGGTCAGCCATTTTGCCGTCCACTTCCGTACCCTAGCATCTGAGCTGGAGTGGTCGGATAAAGCCCTTATCCCTAAATTTTGGAGGGGGTGTTAGAGGTCGAGTTCCCGCTTCTGCACAGGGGGAATCTCGATCCATCTCCACTGCGGTCTCCCATTCTGTTCCAGCCGCAGTGGAGTCTGCTCAGCAAAGACGTCGGTCCCAGCGTCTTGCTCAATCTCACTCTGTTCTAAGAGTTACTGCTGCTTCTCCAGCTTCTGCCATTAAAGCCAGTGCTGGTCAGCAGCAAGCAGACTTCTCTGGGACTAAGTCCTTGTCTGCACATACTGAGCATGCCCAGGGTAAGATCTCCCATTGGAGATCGAGGGTCAGGTGCTCAGGCTCTGCGGCACATCCCATTGGTCCTCTTGGCAGGTCTTGGAAGGGCAAAAGTGCTGTAGCCACTTCCTGTGCTGCAACTATATAAACTGTGCATGACCGCACGGCCATGCGCTAGTATTGTCTCATAATTATATATGTGTGTGTGTAGATGGATGTATGTTGATGGATGAAAGCTCCTAAATATCCCTCCCTAGAGTTGTTGTCTGCTCGCGGATGTTGGTAGCTATCTAGCGCCCGACTAACCATCTGCACGATACACACATTACAGCGTCCTCTTGCTGTGTCCGCCTGTACGGCGCCGTGCGCTTGCCTAGCGCTTTCCATACACAAGCCTGTGTGGTTGGTGGCGTCCGTCAGTGCGGCATTGCTCGCACTCCTGTGCATTTATATATTTCTAATTAGTTTCCTTACACACCCAGTTGCGGTGTAGTGCCAGCAGGGGTCTAATCGGACTTCAATCCCAGTTGGGGTTAAGTACGCTGACTGCTTGCTCGCGCTTTAGGTGCGGTGCCGCGGTCCTGTGACGCAACAGGATTGCTTCCTTAACACTGGGTGAGGTTGAACCCACATGTGTTTACTTTAGTGTACCTCCATATAGTCTGCAATTTACTAGCAGCGGGTTTTCACCTGCACGGTGGACCTCGGACTGCGAACGCATCTATATCATCTTTCTGGGTGCGTTCCGCCAGTCCTAACATAATACTAGCGCCAAGGTCTGGCTAGTAAATGGCGGACGATCAGCGTTTACAGCGGTACATCCAGCAGCTGGAGGGAAGGTTGGCGGCTCTAGAGCGTTCAACTTCAGCTGTGGATGTTACTGCTGTCGCTGTTCAGGCTGCAAGTGTGGCTGCAGCTACCGTATCCACTGCTGCCCCTGTACCGACGCTATCTCGCCTCCCGCTACCAGAGAAATTTTCTGGTGACAGTAAGTCCTGTAGGGGTTTCGTGAGTCAGTGCTCAATACATCTCGAGCTTCTGGCCTCTCGTTTCCCTACAGAGCGGGCTAAGGTGGGCTTTATCATTTCCTTATTGTCGGACAGGGCGTTGCAGTGGGCTACGCCGCTGTGGGAGCGTGACGATCTTGTGGTGCAGAGTGCTCCGTTATTCCTGAGCACTCTGAAACAGGTCTTTTTAGGACCTCGTGTCACCCATGATACGGCGCTCCAACTGTTGGCATTGACTCAGGGCTCGTCCTTGGTCAGCCTTTTTGCCGTCCACTTCCGCACTCTAGCATCTGAGCTGGAGTGGTCGGATAAAGCCCTTATCCCTATATTTTGGAGGGGGCTGGCTGACCACGTTAAGGACGCCCTGGCCACTAGGGAGATTCCCGCCACACTGGAGGAATTAATAACTATATCTACTCGTATTGACCTCCGTTTTCACGAGCGGAGGTTAGAGCGAGCCCAGTGTAGGCAGAGGTTTCGGCTGGCTCCCACCTTCGCCAAACCTTTAGAATTTCCAGTCCAGGCTCCTGAGCCCCATGAACCTAAGGTGGTGTCACGAGCGGGATCTAAGTCCCGGACCGCCCGTGCACTCCAGGTTTGCCATGTATGCCAACAGTCAGGACATCTTGCCACCAGATGTCATCAGCGGTCGAGGAAACGTCAGCGTCTAGTAGTAGTAGGTGGAGGTGCACTAGACACTGCGACGTTTGCCTCCAAATTGTCTTTCAAGGGGACAATTACTTTTGGCTCATCCTCCCACTCGGTAGAGCTCTGCGTGGATTCTGGGGCGGAGGGCAATTTTATGTCTTCTGCCTTCGCCCAACGTCACGCAATACCCCTGGTTATGCTATCTCAACCAGTAACGGTACGAGTGGTGAATGGGTCGACACTCCCCGCACAGATAACACATCAGACCATCCCTTTTACTCTGTCCATGTCACCATCCCATCAGGAGATTATATCTCTGCTCATCATTCCTGAGGGGATTGATGAGATCCTGTTGGGGATACCTTGGTTACGGTACCACTCTCCTCACATCGAGTGGTCCTCTGGCAGAATTCTGGGATGGGGTGAATCTTGTGGGGGTAGGTGTCACCGAGAGTGCGTTCAGGTTGCTACTACAGAGGTACCCGCAGATCTATCCTCTCTCCCCAAGCAATATTGGTCTTATGCAGACGTGTTCTCCAAAAAGGCGGCAGAGACCCTTCCGCCCCATCGCCCCTATGACTGTCCTATCGATCTCTTGCCTGGTGCGGAGCCTCCCCGGGGTCGAGTTTATCCATTATCTCTCCCGGAGACGGAGGCCATGTCTCAGTACATTCAAGAGAATCTGGCAAGAGGGTTCATCAGGAAGTCAGTGTCACCTGCTGGGGCAGGGTTCTTCTTTGTGCAGAAGAAGAATGGGGAACTAGGTCCATGCATAGACTACAGGGGTCTTAACGCTATCACGGTTAAGAACAAGTATCCTTTGCCCCTGATATCCGAGCTCTTCGATAGGCTTCGGGGAGCTAGAGTGTTTACTAAATTAGATCTGCGGGGTGCTTATAACCTGATTCGCATCCGTGAGGGGGACGAATGGAAAACGGCGTTTAACACCAGAGATGGGCACTATGAGTATCTGGTGATGCCCTTCGGGCTCTGTAATGCTCCAGCCGTTTTCCAAGACTTTGTCAACGACATCTTCCGGGATATGCTTTCCACCTCAGTTGTAGTCTATCTGGATGATATTCTCATCTTTTCTCCAGATATGGACTCCCACCGGAAAGATGTTGGCAGAGTCTTCGACCTCCTACGGGCAAACTCTCTTTATGCTAAGTTGGAGAAGTGTATGTTTGAGCAGGAGTCTTTACCGTTCCTGGGCTATATCATCTCCGCCCAGGGATTGGCTAAGGATCCTGCCAAACTACCGGCTGTGATGGACTGGCAAGAGCCCCATTCTCTTAAAGCGGTGCAGCGCTTTATGGGGTTCATTAACTATTACCGCCAGTTCATTCCCCACTTCTCAACTCTGGTAGCTCCCTTGGTAGCCCTCACCAAGAAGGGAGCAAATCCCAAATTGTGGTCGGAAGAGGTCTCCAAGGCCTTCACTTCTATTAAGTCCCACTTTGCTAGCGCTCCCATCTTACGTCGCCCCGATGTTGATAAGCCATTCCTAATGGAGGTGGATGCCTCATCCGTTGGTGCTGGAGCAGTCCTCTATCAAAAGGACGCTCAAGGTCGGAAGCATCCATGCTTCTTTTTCTCAAAGACCTTTACGTCAGCGGAGAGAAATTACTCCATCGGGGATAGGGAGTTGCTAGCGATGAAGTTGGCCTTTTCGGAGTGGAGACATCTTCTGGAGGGTGCACGGTTTCCTTTCCAGGTCTTCACGGACCACAAAAATTTGGTGTATTTACACACAGCCCAGCGGCTGAATTCTCGTCAGGCCAGATGGTCCTTATTTTTCTCCCGGTTCCATTTTACTCTGCATTATCTCGCCGGGGAGAATATTCCTGCCGACGCTCTCTCTCGCTCCCTTATGTCAACTGAGGAGGAGGAAGAGGAGCCTCGGCTTATTGTCCCTGCTGAGAGCCTGAGAACCGTAGCGCCGGTTTCACTGGAGTCTGTGCCTCCGGGCAAGACTTTTGTGCCCATTAATTTGTGACCGGAGGTTCTCTCTTGGGCTCATTCGTCCAGGGTGGGTGGACACTTTGGGACAAAAAGGACATCTGAGCTACTGGCGAGGACGTACTGGTGGCCGCATTTGGTCCGGGATGTCAGGGATTATGTTCTGGCGTGTGTCTCCTGCGCCAAAAATAAATCTCCGCATCAAAGGCCAGCAGGGTTGCTCTATCCCTTGCCAGTGGCAGATAGGCCCTGGGAGATGGTCAGGATGGACTTTGTCGTGGGTTTACCCAAATCTCGCGGCTGTACCATTATTTGGGTCATCACCGATCATTTCTCAAAAATGGTGCATTTGGTGCCGCTACCACGATTACCTTCTGCACGGGCCTTGGCAGCGTTGATCATTAAGCACATCTTCCGCCTACATGGTGTGCCTGACAAAATTGTCAGTGACCGGGGTCCCCAGTTTGCGTCTCGGTTCTGGAGAGAGCTTTGTCGTCTACTCAGTATTGAGTTGAATCTCTCTTCCGCTTATCATCCCGAGACGAATGGGTTGGTAGAGAGGGCCAACCAGACCTTGGTCACATACCTGCGACATTTTGTTTCAGCCAGGCAGGATGACTGGGCATCCTTGCTATCATGGGCAGAGTTTGCGCTGAACAACGCCGTAGCTGACTCCACTGGACAAACTCCATTCCTCCTCAACTATGGTCAGCATCCACGGGTACCTGTGCCTATTCCCGTGTCTTCCGCAGACTCCAGGGTGGCAGACTGGCCTGTGGAGGCACGGGATATTTGGGACCGCACTCAGGATGCCATTCGGGCCTCTAAGGAGGGAATGAGGTCCTCCGCCGATGCTCATCAGCGCCCCGCTCCGACCTTTGCTCCTGGCGACTTGGTGTGGCTCTCCGCCCGTAACATCAGGCTGCGAGTTGAGTCCACTAAATTTGCTCCTCGATACTTGGGTCCCTTCAAGGTCCTCGAACAGGTTAATCCTGTGGTCTACCGTCTGGCCCTTCCTCCACGCCTTGGTATCACCGACACCTTTCATGTGTCCCTCCTTAAGCCCGTATACATGTCCCGGTTTTCTGAGTCATCTGCCGAGACATCGGGTTCGTCTACGGACGATTTCGAGGTGAACGCTATCTTGGGGTGCAAGGTGGTACGTGGCAAAAAATATTTTTTGGTGGACTGGAAGGGTTACGGCCCTGAGGATAGGTCCTGGGAGCCTGCTGAGCACATTCGGGCTCCGCAGCTTATTGCTGCCTTCGAACGTAGCACAGGGGGAATCTCGAGCCATCTCCACTGCGGTCTCCCATTCTGTTCCAGCCGCAGTGGAGTCTGCTCAGCAAAGACGTCGGTCCCAGTGTCTTGCTCAATCTCACTCTGTTCTAAGAGTTACTGCTGCTTCTCCAGCTTCTGCCATTAAAGCCAGTACTGGTCAGCAGCAAGCAGACTTCTCTGGGACTAAGTCCTTGTCTGCACATACTGAGCATGCCCAGGGCAAGATCTCCCGTTGGAGATCGAGGGTCAGGTGCTCAGGCTCTGCGGCACATCCCATTGGTCCTCTTGGCAGGTCTTGGAAGGGCAAAAGTTCTGTAGCCACTTCCTGTGCTGCAACTATATAAACTGTGCATGACCGCACGGCCATGCGCTAGTATTGTCTCATAATTATATATGTGTGTGTGTAGATGGATGTATGTCGATGGATGAAAGCTCCTAAATATCCCTCCCTAGAGTTGTTGTCTGCTCGCGGATGTTGGTAGCTATCTAGCGCCCGACTAACCATCTGCACGATACACACATTACAGTGTCCTCTTGCTGTGTTCGCTTGTACGGTGCCGTGCGCTTGCCTAGCGCTTTCCATACACAAGCCTGTGTGGTTGGTGGCGTCCGTCAGTGCGGCATTGCTCGCACTCCTATGCATTTATATATTTCTAATTAGTTTCCTTACACACCCAGTTGCGGTGTAGTGCCAGCAGGGGTCTAATCGGACTTCAATCCCAGTTGGGGTTAAGTACGCTGACTGCTTGCTCGCGCTTTAGGTGCGGTGCCGCGGTCCTGTGACGCAACAGGATTGCTTCCTTCACACTGGGTGAGGTTGAACCCACGTGTGTTTACTTTAGTGTACCGCCATATAGTCTGCAATTTACTAGCAGCGGGTTTTCACCTGCACGGTGGACCTCGGACTGCGAACGCATCTACAGGTCCTTCTCAAAAAATTAGCATATAGTGTTAAATTTTAATATTTACCATAATGTAATGATTACAATTAAACTTTCATATATTATAGATTCATTATCCACCAACTGAAATTTGTCAGGTCTTTTGTTGTTTTAATACTGATGATTTTGGCATACAACTCCTGATAACCCAAAAAACCTGTCTCAATAAATTAGCATATTTCACCCATCCAATCAAATAAAAGTGTTTTTTAATAACAAACAAAAAAACCATCAAATAATAATGTTCAGTTATGCACTCAATACTTGGTCGGGAATCCTTTGGCAGAAATGACTGCTTCAATGCGGCGTGGCATGGAGGCAATCAGCCTGTGACACTGCTGAGATGTTATGGAGGCCCAGGATGCTTCAATAGCGGCCTTAAGCTCATCCAGAGTGTTGGGTCTTGCGTCTCTCAACTTTCTCTTCACAATATCCCACAGATTCTCTATGGGGTTCAGGTCAGGAGAGTTGGCAGGCCAATTGAGCACAGTAATACCATGGTCAGTAAACCATTTACCAGTGGTTTTGGCACTGTGAGCAGGTGCCAGGTCGTGCTGAAAAATGAAATCTTCATCTCCATAAAGCATTTCAGCCGATGGAAGCATGAAGTGCTCCAAAATCTCCTGATAGCTAGCTGCATTGACCCTGCCCTTGATGAAACACAGTGGACCAACACCAGCAGCTGACATGGCACCCCACACCATCACTGACTGTGGGTACTTGACACTGGACTTCAGGCATTTTGGCATTTCCTTCTCCCCAGTCTTCCTCCAGACTCTGGCACCTTGATTTCCGAATGACATGCAAAATTTGCTTTCATCAGAAAAAAGTACTTGGGACCACTTAGCAACAGTCCAGTGCTGCTTCTCTGTAGCCCAGGTCAGGCGCCTCTGACGCTGTTTATGGTTCAAAAGTGGCTTTACCTGGGGAATGCGGCACCTGTAGCCCATTTCCTGCACACGCCTGTGCACGGTGGCTCTGGATGTTTCCACACCAGACTCAGTCCACTGCTTCCTCAGGTTCCCCAAGGTCTGGAATCGGTCCTTCTCCACAATCTTCCTCAGGGTCCGGTCTCCTCTTCTCGTTGTACAGCGTTTTCTGCCACATTGTTTCCTTCCAACAGACTTACCATTGAGGTGCCTTGATACAGCACTCTGGGAACAGCCTATTTGTTGAGAAATGTCTTTCTGGGTCTTACCCTCTTGCTTGAGGGTGTCAATGATGGCCTTCTTGACATCTGTCAGGTCGCTAGTCTTACCCATGATGGGGGTTTTGAGTAATGAACCAGGCAGGGAGTTTATAAAAGCCTCAGGTATCTTTTGCATGTGTTTAGAGTTAATTAGTTGATTCAGAAGATTAGGGTAATAGATCGTTTAGAGAACCTTTTCTTGATATGCTAATTTATTGAGACAGGTTTTTTGGGTTATCAGGAGTTGTATGCCAAAATCATCAGTATTAAAACAATAAAAGACCTGACAAATTTCAGTTGGTGGATAATGAATCTATAATATATGAAAGTTTAATTGTAATCATTACATTATGGTAAATAATGAAATTTAACACTATATGCTAATTTTTTGAGAAGGACCTGTATATCATCTTTCTGGGCGCGTTCCGCCAGTCCTAACAGGGGGCTGGCTGACCATGTGAAGGACGCTCTGGCCTCAAGGGAGATTCCTGCCACACTGGAGGAGTTAATAGCTGTGTCTACCCATATTGACCTCCGTTATCACGGCAGATGTTTCGGCTGGCTCCCACCTTCGCCAAACCTTTGAAATCTCCAGTCCAGGTCCCTGAGTCACATGAGGCCATGGAAGTGTCACGAGCGGGATCTAAGTCCCAGATCGCTCCTGCACACAAGGTCTGCCATGTTTGCCAGCAGTAAGGACATCTTGCCACCAGATTTTCACAGCGGTCGAGGAAACGTCAGCGTCTAGTGGTAGTAGGTGGAGGTACACTAAAAACGGTGACGTTTGCCTCCAAATTGTCCTTTAAGGGGCCAATTACAATAGGCTCATTCACTCACTTGGTTGAGCTCTGCGTGTCTTCTGCCTTCGCCCAACGTCACGCAATTCCTCTGGTAATGCTAGCTCAGCCAGTAACTGTACGAGTGGTGAATGGGTCGACACTGCCCTCACAGATAACACACCAGACCATCCCTTTCACTCTGTCCATGTTGCCATCTCATCAGGAGATAATATCTCTGCTCGTCATTCCTGAGGGAATTGATGAGATCCTGTTAGGGATGCCTTGGCTACGGTATCACTCTCCTCATATCGAGTGGTCCAAAAACAGAATTTTAGGATGGGGTGAATCTTGTGGGGGTAGATGTCAGAGGGAAGCGTGTTGTGAATTCCACTCTTGGGCTCCCTCCGGTGGTTGTAAGTGGCACTTTTGTGAGTTCTGCTCTTGGGCTCCCTCTTGTGGTTTCTAGTGGTATGGCTGCTCCTTGGAGTTAGCTGTCATCAACTGCCTCCACTTATCGTCTCTTCTGCTCTGCTATTTAGGCCTGGCTCTTTCTTCAGCCAGTGCCACTTGTAAATAGTTCCTGGTTGGATTCACATCTGTTTGGAGTTCCCTGTTTTCCTGACCAGTTCAGCAAAGCTAAGTTTTTGCTTGCTCTTTTCTGTCCATAGATTGTGGACTTATCCATTCTGTGCTTTCTATGTTTGTCCAGCTTATCAGTGTGAATTAATTCTGTCTTGCTGGAAGCTCTGGGAGGCAGATTTGCCCTCCACACCATTAGTCAGGTGTGGAGATTTTTTGTAAACTCTGCATGGATTTTTGTAGTGTTATATACTGACCGCACAGTATTCTATCCTGTCCTATCTATTTAGCTAGACTGGCCTCCTGTGCTCATCCTGGTTTCATTCTGTGTTTGTCTTTTCCCTCTCCACTCACAGTCATTATTTGTGGGGGGCTAATCTATCCTTCGGGGATTTTCTCTGAGGCAAGATATCTTTCCTGCTTCTTTCTTTAGGGGTAGTTAGCTCTTAGGCTGTGACGAGATGCCTAGGGAGAGTTAGGAGCATTCCACAGCTACTTCTAGTGTTGTGTTGAGCTTAGGGACTGCGGTCAGTACAGTTACCACTTCTTTCAGAGCTCGTTCCATGTTGCTCCTAGACCACCGTATCATAACAGTACAAGTGGCCAAAAATGAATTAAATACATCTCAAAAGAAGGAAAAGAAAGTTCTGAACCATTTTTTTTTCTGTGCTCTGGTTTGTCTTTTTTTTCCTCTTGATATCTGGGTGGTTCAGGATATATGCTTTGGCATGGATGTTCAGGGTTTGTTTTCTCGTGTGGATCAACTTGGTGCAAGAGTACAGAGTATCCAGGACTATGTTGTCCAGACTCCGGCTTTAGAGCCTAGAATTCCTACTCCTGATTTGTTTTTTGGGGACAGATCCAAGTTTTTGAACTTTAAAAATAACTGCAAATTGTTTTTTGCTTTGAAACCCCGTTCTTCTGGTGATCCCATTCAGCAAGTAAAAATCATCATATCCTTGCTGCGTGGTGACCCTCAAGACTGGGCTTTATCTCTTCAAACAGGGGATCCGGCATGATTGAATGTAGATGCATTTTTTCAAGCACTCGGATTATTGTATGACGAACCTAATTCTGTGGATCATGCTGAAAAAACCCTGTTGGCCTTGTGTCAAGGTCAGGAAGCGGCAGAGTTATACTGCCAGAAATTTAGAAAATGGTCTGTGCTCACTAAATGGAATGAAGAGGCTCTGGCTGCTATTTTCAGAAAAGGTCTTTCTGAAACCCTTAAAGATGTTATGGTGGGCTTTCCTACACCTGCCGGTTTGAGCGAATCTATGTCTCTAGCCATTCAGATTGATCGGCGTCTGCGCGAGCGCAAAGCTGTGCACCATATGGTAGTATCCTCTGAGCAAAGTCCTGAACCTATGCAATGTGATAGGATTTTGACTAGAACAGAACGGCAGGAATTCAGACGTCAGAATAGGCTGTGTTTTTACTGTGGTGATTCGGCTCATGTTATCTCTGATTGCCCTAAGCGTACTAAGAGAGTCGCTAGGTCTGTAACCATTAGTACTATACAGCCTAAATTTCTCTTATCTGTAACCCTGATTTGCTCATTGTCGTCCTTTTCTGTCATGGCATTTGTGGATTCAGGCGCTGCCCTGAACTTGATGGACTTAGAATTCGCCAGGTGTTGTGGTTTTTCCTTGCAGCCTTTGCAGAGCCCTATTCCTTTGAGGGGTATTGATGCTACACCCTTGGCCAAGGATAACCCTTAGTACTGGACACAGATGACTATGTACATGGCTCCTGCACATCAGGAAGATTGCCGTTTTCTGGTGTTGCATAACCTGCATGATGTTGTTGTACTGGGATTTCCATGGTTACAGGAACATAATCCGGTGCTGGATTGGAAAACTATGTCGGTGACTAGTTGGGGTTGTCGAGGGGTACATAGTGACGTTCCTTTGATGTCAATTTCCTCTTCCCCCTCTTCTCAGGTCCCTGAGTTTTTGTTGGATTTCCAGGATGTATTTGATGAACCCAAGTCCAGTTCCCTTCCTCCGCACAGGGACTGTGATTGTGCTATTAACTTGATTCCTGGTTGCAAGTTTCCTAAGGGCCGACTTTTAAATATGTCTGTGCCAGAGCATGCCGCCATGCGGAGTTATGTTAAGGAGTCTTTGGAGAAGGGGCATATTCGGCCCTCTTCGTCACCATTGGGAGCGGGTTTCTTTTTTGTTGCTAAGAAGGATGGCTCCTTGAGACCCTGTATTGATTATCGTCTTCTTAATAAGATCACGGTCAAATTCCAATACCCCTTGCCTTTGCTTACTGATTTGTTTGCTCAGATTAAGGGGGCTAGTTGGTTTACTAAGATTGACCTCCGAGGGGCATATAATCTTGTTCGTATTAAACAGGGTGACGAATGGAAAACTGCATTTAATACGCCCGAAGGCCATTTTGAATACCTTGTGATGCCATTTGGGCTCTCTAATGCTCCATCTGTGTTCCAGTCTTTCATGCACGATATTTTCCGCAATTATCTTGATTAATTCATGGTCATATATTTGGATGATATTTTGATTTTTTCCGATGATTGGGAGTCTCATGTGAAGCAGGTCAGGATGGTGTTCCAGATCCTTCGTGATAATGCTTTATTTGTGAAGGGGTCTAAGTGCCTTTTCGGAGTTCAGAAGGTCTCTTTTTTGGGTTTTATTTTTTCTCCCTCGTCTATAGAAATGGATCCTGTTAAGGTCCAAGCTATTCATGACTGGATCCAACCCACATCTGTGAAGGGTCTTCAAAAATTTTTGGGCTTTGCTAATTTCTATCGCCGTTTCATTGCCAACTTTTCCAGTGTGGTTAAGCCCCTTACTGATTTGACGAAGAAAGGCGCTGATGTGACGAATTGGTCCTCTGAGGCTGTTGAGGCCTTTCAGGAGCTTAAACGCCGATTTACTTCTGCCCCTGTGTTGCGTCAGCCGGATGTTTCTCTTCCTTTTCAGGTTGAGGTCGACGCTTCTGAGATTGGGGCAGGGGCCGTTTTGTCTCAGAGGGAGTCTGATGGTTCTTTGATGAAACCGTGCGCTTTTTTTTCCAGAAAGTTTTCGCCTGCGGAACGCAATTATGATGTCGGCAATCGGGAGTTGTTGGCTATGAAGTGGGCATTTGAGGAGTGGCGACATTGGCTTGAGGGAGCTAAACACCGTGTTGTGGTCCTGACCGATCATAAGAATCTGATTTACCTCGAGTCGGCCAAGCAGCTGAATCCTAGACAGGCTCGATGGTCCCTGTTTTTCTCCCGTTTTGATTTTGTGGTCTCGTATCTTCCGGGATCTAAGAATGTTAAGGCTGATGCCCTCTCTAGGAGTTTTTCGCCTGATTCTCCTGGAGTCCTTGAGCCGGTTGGCATTCTTAAGGAGGGGGTGATTCTTTCTGCTATCTCCCCTGATTTGCGGTGGGTGTTTCAGGAATTTCAGGCTGATAGGCCTGACCGCTGTCCAGTGGGGAAGCTGTTTGTTCCTGATAGATGGACAAGTAAGGTAATTTCTGAGGTTCATTGTTCAGTGTTGGCTGGTCATCCTGGGATTTTTGGTACCAGAGATTTGGTTGCTAGGTCCTTTTGGTGGCCTTCCTTGTCGCGCGATGTGCGTGCTTTTGTGCAGTCCTGTGGGACTTGCGCCCGGGCCAAGCCTTGCTGTTCCCGCACTAGTGGGTTGCTTTTGCCTTTGCCGGTCCTTGAGAGGCCCTGGACGCATATTTCCATGGATTTTATTTCGCATCTTCCTGTTTCCCAGAAGATGTCTGTTATCTGGGTTGTTTGTGACCGGTTCTCTAAAATGGTCCATCTGGTACCTTTGCCTAAGTTGCCTTCCTCCTCAGATCTGGTTCCATTATTTTTTCAGCATGTGGTTCGTTTGCATAGCATTCCGGAGAATATTGTGTCTGACAGAGGTTCTCAGTTTGTCTCTAGATTTTGGCGGGCCTTTTGTGCTAGGATGGGCATTGATTTGTCTTTTTCTTCGGCGTTCCATCCTCAGACCAATGGCCAAACTGAGCGAACTAATCAGACCTTGGAAACCTATTTTAGATGCTTTGTGTCTGCTGATCAGGATGATTGAGTGGTTTTCTTGCCGTTGGCCGAGTTTGCCCTTAATAATAGGGCTAGTTCGGCTACTTTGGTTTCACCTTTCTTTTGTAATTTTGGTTTTCATCCTCGTTTTTCTTCTGGGCAGGTTGAGCCTTCTGATTGTCCTGGTGTTGATTCTGTGGTGGACAGGCTGCAGCAGATTTGGACTCATGTGGTGGACAATTTGGCATTGTCTCAGGAAAGGGCTCAACGTTTTGCTAACCGCCGTCGGTGTGTTGGTCCCCGGCTTCGTGTGGGGGATTTGGTTTGGTTGTCTTCTCGTCATGTTCCTATGAAGGTTTCTTCTCCTCCTAAGTTTAAGCCTCGGTTTATTGGTCCTTATAAAATTTCTGAAATCTTTAATCCGTTGTCTTTTCGTTTGGCTCTTCCAGCCTCTTTTGCCATTCATAATGTTTTCCTTAGATCTTTGTTGCGGAGATATGTGGTGCCCGTTGTTCCCTCGGTTGACCCTCCTGCCCCAGTGTTGGTTGAGGGAGAGTTGGAATATGAGGTTGAGAAGATTTTGGATTCTCGTTTTTCGAGGCGGAGGCTTCAGTATCTTGTCAAGTGGAAGGGTTATGGCCAGGAAGATAATTCTTGGGTTGTTGCCTCCGATGTCCATGCCACCAATTTGGTTCGTGCTTTTCACTTGGCTCGTCCTGATCGGCCTGGGGGCTCTGGTGAGGGTTCGGTGACCAGTGCCACTTGTAAATGGTTCCTGGTTGGATTCACATCTCTTTGGAGTTCCCTGTTATCCTGACCAGTTCAGCAAAGCTAAGTTTTTGCTTGCTCTTTTCTGTCCATAGATTGTGGACTTATCCATTCTGTGCTTTCTATGTTTGTCCAGCTTATCAGTGTGAATTAATTCTGTCTTGCTGGAAGCTCTAGGAGGCAGATTTGCCCTCCACACCGTTAGTCAGGTGTGGAGATTTTTTGTAAACTCTGTGTGGATTTTTGTAGTGTTTTATACTGACCGCACAGTATTCTATCCTGTCCTATCTATTTAGCTAGACTGGCCTCCTGTGCTCATCCTGGTTTCATTCTGTTTTTGTCTTTTCCCTCTCCACTCACAGTCATTATTTGTGGGAGGCTAATCTATCCTTTGGGGATTTTCTCTGAGGCAAGATAGCTTTCCTGCTTCTTTCTTTAGGGGTAGTTAGCTCTTAGGCTGTGACGAGATGCCTAGGGAGAGTTAGGAGCATTCCACGGCTTCTTCTAGTGTTGTGTTGAGCTTAGGGACTGCGGTCAGTACAGTTACCACTTCCTTCAGAGCTCGTTCCATGTTGCTCCTAGACCACCGTATCATAAAAGAAGCGTTCAGGTTGTTACAACTGAGGTACCCAAAGATTTATCCTCTCTCCTCAAGCAATATTGACCCTATGCGGACGTGTTCTCCAAATGGGCTGCAGAGACCCTTCCACCTCACCGCCCCTATGACTGTCCTATTGACCTCTTGCCTGGTGCTTTGCCTCCCCGGGGTCGAGTCTATCCATTGTCTCTCCCGGAGACGGAGGCAATGTCACAGTATATCCGAGAGAATCTGGCAAGAGGATTCATTAGGAAGTCAATGTCACCTGCAGGGGCTGGGTTCTTCTTCGTACAGAAGAAGAGTGGAGAACTGCGTCCATGCATAGACTACAGGGGTCTTAACGCCATCACCGTTAAGAATAAGTACCCACTACCCCTGATATCTGAGCTTTTTGATACGGGGAGCAAGGTTTTTTTTAACTAAATTAGATCTGCGGGGTGCTTACAACCTGATTCGCATCCGTGAGGGGGACGAATGGAAGACAGCTTTTAACACCAGGAATGGGCACTATGAATATCTGGTGATGCCCTTCGGGCTCTGTAATGCCCCAGCCGTTTTCCAAGACTTTGTAAATTACATCTTCCGGGATATGCTTACCACCTCGGTCGTAGTTTACCTGGATGATATTCTCATCTACTCTCCAGATATAGACTCCCACCGGAGAGATGTTTGCAAGGTCTTCGACCTCTTACGGGCTAACTCACTCTATGCCAAGTTGGAAAAGTGTGTGTTTGAGCAGGAGTCCTTGCCTTTCCTTGGTTATATCATCTCTGCCCAGGTATTGGCTATGGATCCTGCCAAGCTACAGGCTGTGATGGACTGGCAGGAACCCCATTCTCTCAAAGCGGTGCAGCGCTTTATGGGGTTCATCAATTACTATTGCCAGTTCATTCCCCACTTCTCAACTTTGGTGGCTCCCTTGGTTGCCCTCACCAAGAAGGGGGCAAATCCCAAGTTGTGGTCGGAGGAGGTCTCCAAGGCCTTTCTCTCGATTAAGTCACACTTCGCTAGCACTCCCATCCCACATCGCCCCGACGTAGACAAGCCATTTATTATGGAGGTGGATGCCTCATCCGTTGGTGCTGGAGCAGTCCTCTTCCAAAAGGATGCTCAAGGTCGGAAGCATCCTTGCTTCTTCTTCTCTAAGACCTTTTCACCAGCGGAGAGGAATTATTCCATCGGGGACAGGGAGTTGCTAGCTATGAAGTTGGCTTTCTCAGAGTGGAGACATCTTCTGGAGGGAGCTCGCTTTCCCTTCCAGGTGTTCACAGACCACAAGAACTTGGTATATTTACAGACAGCCCAGCGGCTAAATTCTCGTCAAGCTAGATGGTCCCTGTTTTTCTCCCGGTTCCATTTCACCCTCCATTTTCTTTCCAGGGAGAAGAACGTTCATGCCGACGCTCTCTCTTGCTCTGTAGTATCATCAGAAGAGAAGGAAGAGGAGCCTCGGCTTATTGTCCCTCCAGAGAGCCTGAGAACCATGGCTCCGGTTTCACTAGAGTCTGTGCCCCCAGGCAAGACTTTTGTTCCATCTAATATGCGACCAGAGGTTCTCTCTTGGTCTCACTCGTCCAGGGTGGGTGGACATTTTGGGAACAAGAGGACATCTGGGCTCTTGGCGAGGGCGTACTGGTGGCCGCATATGGCCCGTGACGTCGGGGACTATATTTGGGCGTGTCTCCTGCTCCAAGAATCGGTCTACTCGGCAACGGCCTGCTGGGCAACTTTACCCCCTGCCGGTGGCAGACAGGCCCTGGGAGCTGGTCAGGATGGACTTTGTGGTAGGCTTACCCAAGTCTCATAACTGTACAGTTATCTGGGTAGTCTCCGACCATTTTTCTAAGGTGGTGCACTTGGTTCTGCTTCCACGGTTACCTTCTGCAAGGGCTTTAGCGGCGTTTTTCGTCAAACATGTTTTCCGTCTACATGGCATGCCTGACAAAATTGTCAGTGACCGAGGTCCTCAGTTTGCATCTCGGTTCTGGAGAGAACTCTGTCGTTTACTCAGCATTGAGCTGAATCTCTCTTCTGCTTATCATCCCGAGACGAATGGGTTGGTAGACAGGGCCAACGAGACTCTGGTCACATGCTTACGACATTTTGTCTCCGCCAGGCAGGATGACTGGGCATCTTTGCTACCTTGGGCGGAATTTGCTTTGAACAACGCCGTAGCCGACTCTACCGGGCAGACTCCTTTTCTTCTTAATTACAGCCAGCATCCGCGTGTTCCTGTGCCCATTCCCGTGTCATCCACCGATTCTAGGGTGGCAGACTGGGCGGTGGAGGCACGTGACATTTGGGACCGCACACAGAATGCCATCCAGGCCTCCAAGGAGAGAATGAGGGTTTCTGCTGATGCACACCGGCGCCCTGCTCCAACCTTTGCTCCTGGCGACTTAGTGTGGCTCTCCACCCGTAACATCAGGCTGCGAGTTAAGTCCACTAAATTTGCGCCTCGCTACATAGGCCCTTTCAAGGTTCTGGAACAGGTCAACCCTGTGGTCTACCGTTTGGCTATTCCTCCGCACCTTGGTATCACCGACACCTTTCACGTTTCTCTCTTAAAGCCTGTCTATATGTCCCGGTTTTCCGAGTCATCTGCTGGGACATCGGGTTCATCCACGGATGAGTTTGAGGTGAATGCTATCATGGGGTGCAAGGTGGTATGTGGCAAGAAATATTATCTGGTGGACTGGAAGGGTCACAGCCCAGAGGACAAAACCTGGGAACCTGTGGAACAAACTCAAACTCGTTCAAACTCGTTGCAGCCTTTGAGCGTAGCGAGGCCCAAGGAGGGGGGGGGCCCTAGGAGGGGGGGGTAATGTTAGGAGTCGAGTTCCCGCCGCTGCACAGGGGGAATCTCGAGCCGAGTCTGCTGTGGTCTCCCATTCTGCATCAGCCACAGTGGAGCCTGCTCAGCGGAGACATTGGTCCCAGCGTCTCACTCAGCCTGATAGTGTGCAAAGGGTTACTGCTGCCTTTTCAGGCTCTGCTGTTGTAGCCTGCACTGGTCAGCGGTGAGCAGGCTTTTCTGGGACTAAGTCCAGCTTTGCACACACTGAGCATGCCCAAGGTAAGACCTCTCATTGGAGGTCAGGGGTCACATGCTCAGGTACTGCAGCAGCTATCATTGGTCCTCTAGAAAGGTCCTGAAGTTGCTCAGGTACTGTAGCAAACTTCCATTGGTCCTTCTAGGAAGGTCCTGTATGTGCTGCAGTTATATAAGGTTTGCATGGCCGCACGGCCATGCCCTAGTATTACCTCATGTCATGAGCTTGTTAATTGTGGTTGCGCCTGTATGTGTGTGTTCAGGGACCCGGCTGAAATAAGCCCCTAGAATACTGGCACCTCCGGTGAGGAGTATTGCATGTATGTATTCGGGGACTCGGCTGAAATAAGCCCCTAGAATACCGGCTCCTCCGGTGAGGAGTGTTTGTATGCTTTTCTGGGTGCGTGACCATTGACTGCCTCCAGCTCAGCAGTTAGCTGTGTTCCCCTGTGACGCTAACAGGGCACAGCATCTTATTTCTAGCGACTCTGTGGAGTTAACAGAGATCGCTTATACCGCCATTTAGCGCCGCCATTTGCCAGCAGCAGGTTCCTCTCCTGCACAGTGGACCCCGGGTTGCGAATGCACCTATTTATGCATATCCGCCAACCCTAACAGGGCATATGTCGAGATATTTTCACTCCCGTTGGAACGTTTCAATTTGGATAAAGCTCGTTGGGACGATTCTAAAAAAGAGGATGAGGAGAGGAGAAGGTTTAGATTGATCTCTCGTACTTTCTCTAATTGGCTACAGGCTTTTGCAATTTTATCCAGTGTTATAGGGGAAATATCACCGAAGACTTGTGCCCCCTTATTCTGTTACATGGACATCATTGGTGAAGCATATAGAGTCTATGGGGGGCAGGGTTGGCTTAGATAGGACAAGCAATTCCGGCAACGTAAGGCGGTCCGTCCTAGCATTCGCTGGGATAACAAAGATATTGCTTTATGGATGAGGGTAACAGCCCCGGTTAGGTCGGGACAGGGATCTCAGTCATTTCTTGGGGGCACCGGGGGTCCAGGACAGTCAGGGCACTCGGTGGTCATGCAGAAAGGACTGTATTTTGCCTTTAACGAAGGGGCTTGCAGGTTTGGGGTAAAGTGTAAATTTAAGCACGAATGCTCATCGTGCGGAGGTAACCACGGGGCAGCAAGATGTTTCAGAGGAAAGCAAAAAGTGGTCAGATGGGTTTGACAAAAGGAGCAACGCCAGTGCAGAGATGGAACAGTTTCTAAGTAGATACCCGGATAGGGAGGCGGTGTTAACTTTACGGAATGGTTTTCGGGACGGTTTTACGTTTCCTTTTGTGGATGTTAAAGTGCAGTTGTCAACAAAAAATTTGAAATCTGCCTTCGAATTCCCTGAAGTGGTCACTGAAAAATTGAGCAAGGAAGTGGCTTTATGAAGAATGGCTGGTACATTTCAGTCCCTCCCTGTTGAGAATTTGAGAGTTTCCCCGTTAGGGGTAGTTCCCAAAAATGAGGTTAATAAATTTAGACTGATTCACCATCTTTCGTTTCCGAAAGGTTTATCATTATCAGTTAATGATGGCATTAATCCACAATTGTGTTCCGTTTTATATACGTCATTCGATGCGGCCGTGGATTGGATCAGACATTGTGGGCAGGGAGCTTGGTTGCCAAAAACAGATATCGAAGCTGCGTTTCATTTGATACCTGTTAATCCAGAGAGTTTGCATTTGCTAGGGTGTTTTTGGAATGAGGGTTTTTACGTTGATCGTTGTCTGACGATGGGGTGTTCATTGTCATGTGCGTATTTTGAGATGTTCAGCACATTTTTGGAGTGCACGGTAAAAGATGTTTCTGGACTCCGGTCTTGCATTCATTATCTAGATGATTTCTTGTTTGTTGGCTCAGCGCAATCAGCTGATTGTTCGGTTTTGCTTCACACGATGGAGGGAGTGGCAAACAAGTTCTGTTTTCCGTTGGCAGCTAAGAAGACAATGGGTCCGGTGACATCGCTGAGTTTTTTGGCTATCGAGATTGATACGGTCGCAATGGAGTGTAGGTTGCCTGAAGACAAATTGGTTGACATGAGAATGGAAGTGAAGCGAGTTATTGGGCAGAAGAAGGTAACGCTGCGTGGGATTCAATCGTTGCTGGAGAAGCTGAATTTCGCATGCCAGATCATGCCGATGGGCAGAGCCTTTTGCCGGAGGCTGTCCTTGGCTATGGCAGGGTTTCCGTCACCGTCACATTTTATTAGACTTCGGAAGGCTTTGAAAGATGATTTGAAGGTATGGGCGCTTTTCTTGGACTCATACAATGGGAGGTCGTTATCGATTTCACCAGTGGTGCCAGCTGAGATTTTGGGCTTTGTGATCGGTCCGGGTGGCGAACAAGGTTTTTGTTGGTTTTTCAAGAATAGTTGGCTGGCATGTCAATGGCCGCCTTTGTGGGTTGAGAGAGGTTTATCATCCAATCAGTTGTTGTGTTTGGTATTCCCTATCGTTGTTGCTTTATCATTGTGGGGAAAAGATGTTCAGAACATGAAGATTTGTTTTGGTTGTGGAGCGGAGGGGGCTGTGAGAGCCATAAATTCACTGTAATCGTCTGATCCGGCGCTGCTGAAAGTATTACAACATTTGGTGTGGATAGGTTTACAGTGTAACTTATGGGTCACGGCGGAATTCTGGCCTAATACCAATTTTACGGTTCTTGATGCTCTTTCTTGCTTGCAGTGGGATCGGATTCGAGAATTGGTGCCTCAAGCCTCAAGCGGATCTCATAGGAATGGCGTGCCCAGAGGACTTGTGGAATCTTCCATTGGGGAAGTAAGAGGGCTATTATCCAGATCCTTGGCAGCAGGGACATGGACACATTATGTTAAGTCATGGAACGTATGGGAGGATTGGAAGTCAACATTGGGGGCGGGATTAGAAGACGAGGGCAAATTGCTGTTGCTATTTGGGCATAATTGGGAATTAGGGTGGTCGGTCCCGAAGGTTAATCATTTCTTGTCGGGTTTAGCATTTGGATTTAAGTTTAGAGGGTTAGAAGATTTAACCAAATAGTTTATGGTCCTCCAAGTGATGAGAGGGTGGCGGAAAGGTTGGAAGATTATGGATGGGAGACGTTTTGTGTCTTATGAAATATTGTTGATTTTGCGCGATCAATTGTCCGGGGTTTGTTCTAACTCGTCGGAGGTTAATCTGTTCAAACTAGCGTTTTCTTTGGCGTTTTTTGGCGCATTTCGTTTGGGCGTGTTGGTTAGCCCCTCCAGGCAATGTAAAGGAGGTCTGCTGGGCCGTGACATGGTTATGCGTGGGGACAGGTTGGTGATCTGGTTGTGTTATTCTAAAATAGACGCGGTGGGAAATGGTTGTAGGGTTGTTCTTTTCGAGATGTCCGGTTCTCCGCTATACCCTTTGTTATGTTTTCAAGGGGTTAGTTTTTGGAAGATGATCCGTTGTTAATGCATGAGGATGCTCATTCTTATCTCGGTATCTGTTCATATCGGTATTCATGCGCTGCCTAGCGCAAGGGGGTATTTCGGCAAAGAATTTTACTCTTCATTCATTTCGAATAGGGCCAGCTACGGAGGCAGCCAGACGTGGTTTGGGGGAGGATTTAGTGCAAAAGATCGGCCATTGGTAATCCACGAGGTTCCGGTCATACATTCACCCGTCCTTGATCTGAGGGGCGTTGGTTTGGGGAGTTTATCGGGATAGTGCTTTGCATTTATTATGGTTGTGGTGTGTTGTTTCTTTTATCTCTTTCAGCGATGAGGCCATTGCTCACGTGGATTATGGGTCACTTGTTCATCTTTTGGGCAGCATTGTGTGCGGACATTCATCCAGAAGGGAGGCAGCTGGGTATGGAGAAGACATCGGCAGTCGTGAGGTGGATTGTCAAGCGCGGAATGTTATGGAAGCAGCTATTGCCTGAGTTTCACAACTTCAGTCGTTTGGACCGGGCGCCGTACTTGTTGGTGATCCACCTAGGGGGCAATGACCTCGGAAAGCGCCCATGTAGGGAGTTGATTAACGATATCAAGTTTGATTTGCTGAGGCTGTGGGCTATGTTTCCACGTTTCATGATGATCTAGTTCGATATTGTCCCCAGAAAGGTGTGGTATGGGGCTCGTTCCGTGCAAGGTTTGAACAGGGCTAGGATAAAGGTGAACAGGGAGGTTTCCAGTTTCATGGTTAGAAATGGGGCTATCGTGGTTCGCCATGTGGATTTGGAGTCGGGAACGGGCGAGTATTGGAGGAAGGATGATATCCACTTGAATGCCATTGGTCTGGATCTATGGTGCTTAGCAGTACAAGAAGGCATCGAGAAGGGGCATCTGGTGTGGCGGGACATAAATGTTTGAGGGGTCAGAACATTTATGCTGGTGGCGGGGAGGAGGAGGTCCTCGAAGTTGGTGGTGCCAATTAATGGCTCGGAGGGGGGGTAATTTTTAAATCCTGGAATCCCCCTTGTGTGGTTTAAAATGGAAGGGAAATATGGTGGTTACACGGTTGAGATGACTGGGGCCGTGGGTACTTTGGCAGATATTGGCCGGGCGAGTCTCTTAGCGTCTCTGAGCTGGTGCCTAGCGGCTAGAGGCAAGACGCGACCTGGAGGCCAAATTATGGTTATTTGGACCTGAGTTGGTTACTTGTTGGGGCTTCGAGGACCGCCCTCTCCGAGGTTTAATGTTAAATGAATAAACTGTTATGTTTGAATGATAATAAAGGCTGCTGTGGCCAATTTATCCAAATAAATGTTTGATGAGTAGTCATTTGGGCGTGGGGTAGAATATTGTTTTGAGAGAGGGCTTTAGGGGTTTAAAGATATTGGTTTGTATAAGGGAAACTCACGGGCATCATGAATACCCCATGTCAAGTGAGGACGTACTGGGCCACAGGCCTTTAAGGGAGAACATGACAAGGTTGAGAGGGACCATAGGGAGTGAAGAAAAAGAAGTGGGTTAGGATTAAGGTGGGTAGTAGATTTGAATTATGGGTCTAGGATTTGGTTATGGGGAAAGTAGGTGGGAATAGGGCGGAACTGGGGGGGCTAATATAAATGGGGGCATCTATCTTAGAGGAGCAACCATTTTGGTGCCCTCTTAGCAGTGAAACAAGCTCCCACCCACCCTCCCTTAATTTTGAGGAGTTTCTGGGTTATGTGTAGGAGTGGGAATCGTGGCATGGGTTCAGGGTAAGTTTAGTGCGGATTTGATCGGGTTTTCATAAGTGTTTCAGGGTGTGCTTTGTCGCGGCAGCAAATTCGGGGGGGGGAGGTCCTTGAAGTTGGTGGTGCCAATAAATGGCGGCTCGGAGGGGGGGGGGAATTTTAAGATCCTGGACTCCCCCTGGTGTGGTTTAAAATGGAAGGGAAATATGGTGTTTACACGGTTGAGATGACTGGGGCCGTGGGTACTTTGGCAGATATTGGCCGGGCGAGTCTCTTAGCGTCTCTGAGCTGGTGCCTAGCGGCTAGAGGAAAGACGCGACCTGGAGGCCAAATTATGGTTATTCGGACCTGAGTTGGTTACTTGTTGGGGCTTCGAGGATCGCCCTCTCCGGGGTTTAATGTTAAACGAATAAACTGCTATGTTTGCTTGTTAATAAAAGCTGCTGTGGCCAATTTATCCAAATAAATGTTTGATGAGTAGTCATTTGGGTGTGGGGTGGAATATTGTTTTGAGGGAGGACTTTAGGGGTTTAAAGATATTGGTTCGTATAAGGGAAACTCACGGGCATCACGAATACCCTATGTCATGTAACTTCTGTAATCTTGCTCTCTAGATAGTCTAAGTACAGGTCAGCAGCAGACAATCAAAACGTTTTGTGTTGTGGACCTGCATAGCCAACAGCCACTGAATTATGGCCAATTTAGATGAGCCAATAATCATGAAATGTGTGATTGTAAGAGCGCGTCTTCCTGATTATTGGCTGATTTAGATAGGTCAATAATCACCTGATGTAAGAGCATAATGATTTTTAGTCACATGTGACGATTTTTAGCTGGCTTAAAAATCAAGGTTCTTGGTAGCACATTCCTCGCGGTAAACAGGACGTGTGCTCCTGAGAACAGGTCATTTTACCTGTGTGAATAGGCCATGTAGGATGCTGACTGAGGTGTATATAGCTGGTCGGTGGTCATGTACATGTTATAACATTTCATCAAAGTGCAGTCCGACGTTTTCCACGCACTCATTGAATTGCATGACCGACTGTGATCGGAATTTCAGATCAGTCTCAGACATGCAGCAATGGCTTCCTCAGACTGGCTTCGTCTGTCTAAATAACAAAATCTCAAATGCAGATACCATCATTGAAGATCGGGATTAAAGCGACCCATATATATGGCTACTAACCTGTGGAGCTTCCGAACAACATTAGATCACCAAAGTATGGAGCATATACACCACCACAAAAAAGTTCCTTAGAAGAAAATTGTATTCTTTAATTAAACGAGCAGATAAAAACAGCAGTCATTAGATTATTCATATACAAACAGAGCTATTCAGATAAGGCCACTGATGCAAAGATGTAAAGTAACAACAGATAAGACAATAGACAGGGTATAAATAATATACAGTCATCAGTAATATCCTCAATCTAGATTTCAAATTAAACTAAAGTGCCTAGAGCATTAAAGATATAGGGATGACCACATCCTAAGTGTCCTGGAAGGAGATAATACTAAAATATCCTGGAAATTTCTCCTGGTACTTCGGTCAGTGACCTTTCATAGAGAACTCCCTACATACAGCACTGTGTGGTCATATGTATTAAAAAAATGGTCTTACCCATGTTAGTGTCCATCTGCAACCACGTGCCCCGACGCGCGTTTCGCAATGGCTTCCTCGGGGGGCCAAGTTGACTTTGTCTGTCTGAGGTAAATATTGAACATGCGCAGGGTCCATACACTAACATTGGTCTGAGTGAGATCCAATGTTTATTTCTCACGGATCTCACTCAGACCGATGATACAGCATTAGCACAAGCCCCAACACTGCACGAATAAAAATGTGATCAGGCCACAGAAACAACTTATTACACCGATACAAATAACAGAACACCAGAACCAGTTTTACTGTACAGAAATGGCAACAAAGCCAAGACGACTATATCGATATGGGAACAAAACCAAATCACAAGTAAATGATGTGAAAATTGCTGCATTTTAAAAGGATGTGCCATTTTAAGGAAAAGGTAGATGGAGGCATAGCACCACCCCACCTACCCCACAAAAAAAGCAGATTGAAAAGAAACAAAAAGTGTTTAAAGCTGTTTAGAAATTTAAAGGGAACTTGTCATCAGTTTTTGAGTCTCTCATCAAATGTCACCGGTGTTATCTGCTCTGTGCTGCATTACATGAATGTGTATATTGAGTCCTGCCTTCCCCTGTACAATCCCCAAACCATCTGCGGTGTGTGCGCCTCCTCTCTGTTCCTAATTGCTGTCCTCCAGCTCTGATTACACCAATCACCAATCATCATCAATCCACACCGGATGACTTGTCCTGTGTCATCTACATAGGGCAACGAAACATTGCGCCTGTGCAGTAGCATCAGCGGCCCGTCCTCTTTGCAGGTGGAGCAAGGCACATTCTTGGATATGCGACAAAAGATGTAATTCCAGCACTGGTGAATGTGCGCGAGACGGCGATGCTACTGTGAAGACGTAAGATTTTGTTGCACTATGTGGATATATTTATCAGAGCTGAAGAACGATATTTAGGAGCAGAAAGGAGGCACACGGACCACAGAGATGATGCCCGACCAGCCTCACTTAAATACAGCGTGGGAGCAACTCAAATGTTTTTTGGGGGGTAAACAGGGGGTCAGGAGTCAATATACATGTCAGTGTAATGCAGCACAGAGCAGATAAAGTTGGTGGCATTTGTTGAAAGAATCAAAGACCGGTGATAAGCTCCCTTTAAAGCTGTGTGCCCACGTTGTGTGTTTTTTATGCGTTTCTGCCGCTTTTTTTGCCGCAGCGGAAACGCATAAAACGCTTAAAAACCACATTCCCATGGAATCCTATGGGATTCCGCAGTTGCTGTGCCCATGCTGCAGATTTTCCTGCTGCGGAATCGCATAGCGGTAAACTCCGCAGCATGCTCATTACTTCTGCGGAATCGCGGCGATTCCGCAGCCATAGGAATGCATTGAAACGCGCACTTTACGCATGTTGCTATGCCCACTATGCGTAAAGTGAGCGCTTCATGTGCAGGTAGTACCTGGGTCTGGAGGAGAGGAGACTCTCCTTCAGGCTCTGGGTACAATATTCATGTAAAAAAAAAAGAATTGAAATAAAAAATAGGGATATACTTACTTTCTGATGGCCCCCGGAGTCCACCCGGCTCTCAACGGTGCACGTGGCGGCTTCTGTTCCCAGGGGATGAATTGCACGAATCACCTGGGCTCACGTCGCGGTCACGTGACCGTGACGTCACAAAGGTCCTTCGCGCAAAGCATCCCTGGGAACGGAACGTACCAGGAGCGCCGCTGAGGAAAAGGGGGCCGCCGGAAGGTGAGAATAACCATATTTAATATTTTTTTTATTATTTTTTTTTATTCTATCTTTTACTCTTGATGCTGCATAGGCAGCATCAATAGTAAAAAGTTGGTCACACTTGTCAAGCACTTTTCCAAGAGGTGCTTCAAATCACTTGGAAAACGCAAGCATTCTGCAAGCTAAAAACGCTTGTGCTTTGCGGGAAAACGCATGTGAATTCCGCATGCGTTTTACCCGAGGCAGGGAGTTGCGGAAATGCTGCGGACATTTCCACAGCATTTCTGCAACGTGGGCACATAGACTTGTTTCCACAAACCTGCAACACAGGACAGTAAACTGCAAGTTGCAGAAATAAAGTGTGGGCATCCTGGGGGGTTGTGATTCTGCAGCATTATAGTACATACACACATATAAACAGTGCATGTTTGTGTATACAATCATGGCCAAAAGTATTGACACACCTGCAATTCTGCCAGATAATACTCAGTTTCTTCCTGAAAATGATTGCAATCACAAATTATTTGGTATTATTATCTTCATTTAATTTGTCTTAAATGAAAAAACACAAAAGAGAATGAAGCAAAAAGCAAAACATTGATCATTTCACACAAAACTCCAAAAATGGGCCAGACAAAAGTATTGGCACCCTCAGCCTAATACTTGGTTGCACAACCTTAAGCCAAAATAACTGCGACCAACCGCTTCCGGTAACCATCAATGAGTTTCTTACAATGCTCTGCTGGAATTTTAGACCATTCTTCTTTGGCAAACTGCTCCAGGGCCCTGATATTTGAAGGGTGCCTTCCCCAAACTGCCATTTTTAGATCTCTCCACAGGTGTTCTATGGGATTAAGGTCTGGACTCTCTGCTGGCCACCTTAGAAGTCTCCAGCGCTTTCTCTCAAACCATTTTCTAGTGCTTTTTGAAGTGTGTTTTGGGTCATTGTCCTGCTGGAAGACCCATGACCTCTGAAGGAGACCCAGCTTTCTCACACTGGGCCCTACATTATGCTGCAAAATTTGTTGGTAGTCTTCAGACTTCATAATGCCATGCACACGGTCAAGCAGTCCAGTGGCAGAGGCAGCAAAGCAACCCCAAAACATCAGGGAACCTCCACCATGTTTGACTGTAGGGACCGTGTTCTTTTCTTTGAATGCCTCTTTTTTTCTCCTGTAAACTCTATGTTGATGCCTTTGCCCAAAAAGCTCTACTTTTGTGTCATCTGACCAGAGAACATTCTTCCAAAACGTTTTAGGCTTTTTCAGGATAGTTTTGGCAAACACCAGCCAGGCTTTTTTATGTCTCGGGGTAAGAAGTGGGGTCTTCCTGGGTCTCCTACCATACAGTCCCTTTTCATTCAGACACCGACGGATAGTACAGGTTGACACTGTTGTACCCTCCGACTGCAGGGCAGCTTGAACTTGTTTGGATGTTAGTTGAGGTTCTTTATCCAACATCCGCACAATCTTGCGTTGAAATCTCTTGTAAATTTTTATTTTCCGTCCACATCTAGGGAGGTTAGCCACAGTGCCATGGGCTTTAAACTTCTTGATGACACTGCGCACTGTAAACACAGGAACATTCAGGTCTTTGGAGATGGACCTGTAGCCTTGAGATTGCTCATGCTTCCTCACAATTTGGTTTCTCAAGTCCTCAGACAGTTCTTTGGTCTTCTTTCTTTTCTCCATGCTCAATGTGGTACACACAAGGACACAGGACATAGGTTGAGTCAACTTTAATCCATGTCAACTGGCTGCAAGTGTGATTTTTCGAACGATGCCAATACTTTTGTCCACCCCATTTTTTATCTTTGGTGTGGAATTATATCCAACTTGGCTTTAGGACAATTCTTTTTGTGTTTTTTTCATTTAAGACAAATTAAATGAAGATAATAATACCAAAGAATTTGTGATTGCAATCATTTTCAGGAAGAAACTGAGTATTATCTGACAGAATTGCAGGGGTGTTAATACTTTTGGCCATGACTGTATATTAGTGTTGAGCGATACCTTCCGATATCCAGAAGTATCAGTATCGGATTGGATCAGCCGATATCCAAAAAATATCGGATATCGCCAATACCGATACTCGATACCAATGCAAGTCAATGGGACACAAATATCGGAATGTAATTAAGCCCTTTCTGTCCTTCTACATCCTGTTCCGGAGGGGAGAAGAGTGTGCGGACACTGTGCGTGTTTGTGTGTGCGGGCGGGGTCTGTGCGGGCCTGCCGGGGATCTGTGCGGGCCTCTTGGGGTTCTGTGCGGGTTGCCGGGGGTCTGTGTGGGCCTGCCAGGGGTCTGTATGGGCCTGCCGGGGCTCTGTGCGGGCTGCCGGGGCTTTGTATGGGCTGCCGGGGCTCTATGCGGGCTGCCGGGGCTCTGTGCGGGCTGCCGGGGGTCTGTGCGTGTGTGCAGGCATCATCCGATGGGACTACAAGTCCCATCGGACAATGCTTGCTACAGTGACAGTGATTGACACATTAGCCAATGATGGGACAGTAGTAGTACCATCATCCGGCTAATGTGTTGAATGAAAAAAAAAGCATACATACTACATACATACTACATAAATACTACATACTACATACATACAACATACATACTACATACACACTACATACATACTACATACAGTACTTTCATACATTACATACTGTACAATACATACATATAGACATACAGTACATATAACATAGGGTACATACTCACCATTAATTGTCATTTTGATCCCCAAAGCCAGTGTCACCTGTAAAAAAGGTTAAAATAGCAAACAACCAATATACTCCCTGTCCGCAGAAATCCACGAGTGTCCCACGACGATCTCCCGTGGAGAACGGCAGCATCAGCTGATGCGACCGCTCTCCAGGGGATCCATGAACACAATGACAGAACGAAGGTATCCTTCCACCCTGTATTCCTCCGCCACTGTAAAAAAATAGTCCCTAGTCTCACTTTTGGCATTGTTGTGTGAGAAATTTTCCCACGCAGTAATTGCCATAAAGTGAGACTTTGTCCTAAGGTAACCTCAGTTATGCACTGCAGGAGCCATTGTCTTCTGTCAGTGTGTCACTGAGGGTCCTATAGAGCAGTGACATCACCCGATGTCACTGTTCTATAGGGGAGATCGTCGTGGGACACTCATTATTAATTGGACTACGGTGGACAGGTAGTATACGGTTTATTATTTTACGTTTTTTGCAGGCGCTGAAGTATGGTAAGTATGGTTAAATGAAGAATATGAAAATACTTTTTTCCTAATGTGTGTGTGTTTTATTAACCCTTTATTACTATTGGATTAATAATGGATAGGTGTCTTATTGACGCCTCTCCATTATTAACCCGGCTTATTGTCACCGTACAATAGCAAGGTGACATTAACCCCTTATTACTCCATATCCCACCGCTACACGGAAGTGGGACGAGAGGGGCTAAGTGCCGGAATTGGTGTATCTTACAGATGCGCCATTTCTGGGGCGGCTGCGGACTGGTATTTGTAGCCAGGGGGGGGGGGCAATATCCATGGCCCCGCTCTAGGCTATGAATATCAGCCCGCAGCTGTCTGCATAGCCTTTCTGGCTATAAAATATAGGGGGACCCCACATCATTTTTTGGGGGGTCCCCCTATTTTAATAGCCAGTAAAGGCTACGCAGACAGCTGCGGGCTGATATTCATAGCATGCTACAAATATTGTCCCCCGGCCATTGGCTTTCCCCTTCTGGCGCAGAAAATTGCGCGGGAGCCCACGCCATTTTTTTCCATTTTTTTTAATTAAATGCTCATTAAGGCCTCTTTCACACGTGTGTCGGTACAGGTCCGTCGCTATGCGTCGGGCCGACGTACCAATGCACGTTGGGAAACTTGTGCACGACGTGGGGAGCGGATGCAGTTTTTCAACGCATCCACTGCCCATTTTGAAGTCTGGGGAGGATGGGTGGAGTTTCAGCCGCGCATGCGCGGTAGAAAATGGCGGACGCGACGGACAAAAAAGTTCACTTGAATGTTTTTTCGTGCCGACGGTCTGCCAAAACACGACGGATCCGTTGCACCCTGAGAAATAAAAAAGCCAGGCTGGAGTTTGCCTAAACTTACCTGAAAAAGCCTAAAACGTTTTGGAAGAATGTTCTCTGGTCAGATGACACAAAAGTAGAGCTTTTTGGGCAAAGGCATCAACATAGAGTTTACAAGAGAAAAAAAGAGGCATTCAAAGAAAAGAACACGGTCCCTACAGTCAAACATGGCGGAGGTTCCCTGATGTTTTGGGGTTGCTTTGCTGCCTCTGGCACTAGACTGCTTGACCGTGTGCATGGCATTATGAAGTCTGAAGACTACCAACAAATTTTGCAGCATAATGTAGGGCCCAGTGTGAGAAAGCTGGGTCTCCCTCAGAGGTCATGGGTCTTCCAGCAGGACAATGACCCAAAACACACTTCAAAAAGCACTAGAAAATGGTTTGAGAGAAAGCACTAGAGACTTCTAAGGTGGCCAGCAATGAGTCCAGACCTGAATCCCATAGAATACCTGTGGAGAGATTTTAAAATGGCAGTTTGGAGAAGGCACCCTTCAAATATCAGGGCCCTGGAGCAGTTTGCCAAAGAAGAATGGTCTAAAATTCCAGTGGGGCATTGCAAGAAACTCATTGATTGTTACCGGAAGCGGTTGGTCGCAGTTATTTTGGCTAAAGGTTGTGCAACCAAGTATTAGGCTGAGGGTGCCAATACTTTTGTCTGGACCATTATTGGAGTTTTGTGTGAAATGATCAATGTTTTGCTTTTTGCTTCATTCTCCTTTGTGTTTTTTTAATTTAAGACAAATTAAATGAAGATAATAATACCAAAGAATTTGTGTTTGCAATCATTTTCAGGAAGAAACTGAATATTATTTGACAGAATTGCAGGGGTGTCAATACTTTTGGCCACAACTGTATATATATATATATATATATATATATATATATATATATATATATATACTAGATGGTGGCCCGATTCTAACGCATCGGGTATTCTAGAATATGTATGTAGTTTATTTATGAAGTTTTCAGAATAATGCAATTTTTACACAGGATTCGGCTGGCCGCGACCAATTAGCGAAGCGTGGTTCAAATTCCACGCCAATTCGCGGACAGACTGCGACTGTCGCTGATTGTTCGCAGCCGGCCGGGCGTGACCAATTAGTGTAACCAGTGCCGGCTCCAGGTTTTTGAGGGCCCCGGGCAAAAGAGTCTCAGTGAGCCCCCCTATTTAACACATACCATAATTCATGATGCACAGATACAGAAGAGAAATATAGCACAGCCAAGTAGCGTATATCACAGCCCACGTAGCATATAGCACAGCCACGTAGTATATAACACAGCCACATAGTATATTGCCCAACCACATAGTATATAGCACAGCCCACATAGTATATAACACAGCAACGTACTATATAGTACAGCCACGTAGTATATTGCCCAACCACGTAGTATATAGCACAGCCCACATTCTAAATGGCACAGACACATAGTATATTGCCCAGCCACGTAGTATATTGCACAGACACGTAGTATATAGCACAGACAAGTAGTATATAGCACAGACACGTAGTATATTGCCCAGCCACGTAGTACCCTGTTTCCCCGAAAATAGGGCGCCCCCCGAAAGTAAGGCATGCTAGGGGGAGCACTGTGCCTGCTAATATAAGGCACCCCCCGAAAATAAGGCATACCTTGCTCTGTGCATGGGGCATGCAGTTGTGTCTCGCTCCCGCTGTCCGGTGCCCACCACTGCAGCCGCGCTGTTCGCAGGAGTTAAATCACAGCCTCGGAGCTGTGTGCCGATCTCTGCCCATGAGCCCTGCACCAATCATAGCGCAGGAACCATGTGCCAGCTGACGTCATCCATAGCTTCTGATTGTTCCTGGGCTGTGATTGGCCCAGGGCTCCTGCGCTCTGATTGGCCCAGGGTTCATTTAAGGACAGTGCTATTGCTAGACATGAGAGATATGGGCCAATGATTCTGAAAGAAGTGGAGTCACAAGAAATTCCACAGGAACTTCAGAGTTTGGATTGTTATGATGATGTTCCAGAAGATGATGACATGGTTGTCATTGAATAAATCTTGTTTTGTGTTATTAAATATTGAGATCAGTAAATTAACCATTGTTCGTTGTTTTACGTGTTGTACTTGGAAATACCGTAATTATACGGTAGTAACAAGAAATTCTGGATACAATTCACAGTTTATTTGATTCTACTGTTTTGTGATGACTACTTTTCAGTAGGGTTGAGCGACTTTTACTTTTATAGGATCGGGTCGGGTTTCACGAAACCCGACTTTCTCAAAAGTCGGGTCGAGTGAAAGCGGCCGATCCTATAGAAAAGTCGGGGTCGGGGTCGGCTGAAACACGAAACCCAATGCAGTGCATTGGATTTCTAATGGTTCCCAGGGTCTGAAGGAGAGGAAACTCTCCTTCAGGCCCTGGGATCCATATTTAAGTGTAAAATAAAGAATTAAAATAAAAAATATTGCTATACTTACCCTCTGACGCGCCCTGGTACTAACCGGCAGCCTTCCTTCCTTAGAATCAGCGCATGAAGGACCTTCGGTGACGTCGCGGCTTGTGATTGGTCGCGTGAGCGGTCACATGGGCGGTCACGCAACCAATCACAAGCCGCGACGTCATCTAAGGAAGGAAGGCTGCCGGTTAGTACCAGGGCGCGTCAGAGGGTAAGTATAGCAATATTTTTTATTTTAATTCTTTATTTTACACTTAAATATGGATTCCGATACCGATTTCTGATATTGCAAACATATCGGAACTCGGTATCGGAATTCTGATACCAGATTCAGAAGATCGCCGACCTCATGGCCGACCCCACACAGGGTCGGGTCGCGTTTCATGAAACCCGACTTTGCCAAAAGTCGGCGACTTCTGAAAATGGCGACCCGTTTCGCTCAACCCTACTTTTCAGCATACGCTGGTATGTTAATACATGTTAATTTTTTGTTAAAAAAAAATTTGTCAATTCTTTTTCTTGAGAAAATAAGACACCCCCTGAAAATGAGACATGGTGCAACTTTCGGAGCAAAAATTAATATAAGACGGTGTCTTATTTTCGGGGAAACAGGGTATATTGCCCAGCCATGTAGTATATTGCCCAGCCACGTAGTTTATTGCACAGCCACGTAGTATATTGCACAGCCACGTAATATATTGCACAGCCACGTAGTATATAGCACAGCCACGTAGTATATAGCACAGAGACGTAGTATATAACACTGCCCATGCAGTATATAACCCAGGCCACAGAGTATAGAGCACAGCAATGTAGCATATTGCCCAGCCACATAATATATACCACAGCCACGTAGTATATAGCACAGCCCACATAGTATATAGCATAGAGATGTAGTATATAACAGAGCCCACACAGTATCTAACACAGCCCACGTAGTATATAACAGCCCACGCAGTATATAACACAGCCCACGTAGTATATAGCAATGTGGGCATCATATCCCTGTTAAAAAAAGAATTAAAATAAAAAATAGTTATATACTCGCCTTCAGTCGGCCCCCGGATCCAGCCCAGGTGTTTACTGATGCTTCTCGTGACGCTCCTGTCCCAAGAATGCATTAAGGTCTCGCGAGATGATGATGTAGCGGTCTTGCGGGACCGCTACGTCATCATCTCGCAAGACCGCAATGCATGGACTGGACCGTCGCGAGCAGCGGGAAAGGCCCTGGAAGGTGGGTATATAATGATTTTTTTTAATTATTATTTTTAACATTAGATCTTTTTACTGATGATGCTGCATAGGCAGCATCAATAGTAAAAAGTTGGTCACACAGGGTTAATAGCAGCTTTAACGGACTGTGTTACACCACGGCATAGCGCGGTCTGTTAACGCTGCCGTTAACCCTGCGTAAGTGCTGACTGGAGGGGAGTATGGAGCGGACACTGACGACAGGGGAGTAGGGAGCGGCCATTTCTCGGCCACACTGTGCCCGTCGCTGATTGATCGTGGCCGTTTGACCGCGCCCAATCAGCGACTTGGGATTTCCGTGACAGACAGACAGAAAGACAGACAGAAAGAAGGAAGTGACCATTAGACAATTATATAGTATATATACATATATATATACAGTATACACAGGGCCGGCTCAGGTTTTAGAGGGCCCCGGGCGAAAGAGTCTCAGTGGGCCCCCCTCTTTAACACATACCACGATTCATGATGCACAGATACAGCAGAGAAATATAGCACAGCCCACGTAGCGTATAACACAGCCCACATAGTATATAACACAGCCACGTAGTATATAGCAAAGCCCACGTAGTATATAACATAGCCATGTAGTAAATAGCACAGCCACTTAGTATATAGCACAGCCCACGCAGTATATAGCACAGACGCGTAGTATATTGCCCAGCCACGTAGTATATTGCCCAGCCACATAGTATATTGCCCAGCCACGTAGTATATAGCACAGACACGTAGTATATTGCTCAGCCACGTAGTATATTGCCCAGCCACATAGTATATTGCCCAGCCACGTACTATATTGCTCAGCCACGTAGTATATAGCACAGCCACATAGTATATTTCACAGCCATGTAATATATTGCCCAGCCACGTAGTATATAGCACAGCCATGTAGAATATAACACAGGCAGGCCACGTACATAGTATATAACACAAGCAGCCCACGTACGTAGTATATAACACAGGCAGCCCACGTATGTAGTATATAACACAGGCAGCCACATAGCATATAGCACAGCCACGTAGTATATAACACAGGCAGCCCACGTAGTATATAACACAGGCAGCCCACGTAGTATATAACACAGGCAGCCCAGCTCACCCACCACCACGTAATCGCCGTCGCCCCCGACCATTGTGGACACAGGATCTGCGCACATGCACTGACGAATGCTGCTTGTCTTCTGCTGCTCGCTGCTCTGGAAATGGACGATGGACCCAGGTCCCGAACCGTGTCGTGACGCGATCTGTGTGTCAGCGCTGCTCTTCTTAGGATGACGAGCTCCTCACTCTCACCCGGAAGTGACGAACGAGCATCTCATGGGGCCACAATGTATGGAGCATCGTATGGGGCATAATGTGTGGAGCATCTCATGGGGCCATAATGTGTGGAGCATCTCATGGGGCCACAATGTATGGGGCCATAATGTGTGGAGCATCTCATGGGGCCATAATGTGTGGAGCATCTTATGGGGCCATCAACCTTTATGCAGCATTGTATGGGGCAAATGTTTCTATGGAGCATCTTATGGGACCATTATTAACCTTTGTGCAGCATGATATGGGGTATATTTTAATATGGAGCATCTTATGTGGCCATCATGAACTGTATGGAGCATTATATGGGGCTCCTGATTCAATATGGATATTCAAAAACACTTAACCTACTGATGTCTCAATTAATTTTACTTTTATTGGTATCTATTTTTATTTTTGACATTAATCGGTAGCTGCTGCATTTCCCACCCTAGGCTTATACTCGAGTCAATAAGTTTTCCCAGTTTTTTGTGGCAAAATTAGGGGGTCGGCTTATACTCGGGCCGGCTTACACTCGAGTATATACGGTAAATAAGCCCTTTCTGTCCTTCTATATACTGTTCCGGAGGGGGAAAGAGTGTGGGTGGTGCGTGGGCGGACACTGTGCGTGTGCCGGGGCTCTGTGCGGGCTGCCGGGGCTCTGTGCGTGTGTGCAGGCATCATTCAATGGGACTACAAGTCCCATCGGACGATGCCTGCTACACTGACAGTGATTGACACATTAGCCAATGATGGGACAGTAGTAGTCCCATCATCCGGCTAATGTGTTGAATGAAAAAAACACATACTCCATACATACTTCATACATACTTCATACATACTCCATACATACTACATACAGTACATTCATACATTACATACAATACATACATATAGACATACAGTACATTAAACATAGATTACATACTCACCATTACTTGTCATTTTGACCCCCGAAGCCAGTGTCAAACTGTAAAAAATATGAAAAAAACAAACAACCAATATACTCCCTGTCCACAGAAATCCACGAGTGTCCCACGACGATCTCCTGTGGAGAGGTGGAGAGCAGCAGCATCAGATAATGCGACCGCTCTCCAGGGGCCCCAGAAACACAATGACGGGAGGAAGGTATTCCTCCGCCGCTGTAAAAAAAAGTCCCTAGTCTGACTTATAGCATTGCTGGGTGAGAAATTTTCTCACGTAGCAATTGCCATAAAGTAAGACTTTGAACTTTAGTAACATCAGTGATACTCTGCAGGAGCCATTGTCTCCTGTCAGTGTGTCACTGAGGGTCCTATAGAGCAGTGAGATCACCTGATGTCACTGTTCTATAGGGGAGATCGTCGTGGGACACTCGTTATTTATTGGACTACGGCAGACAGGTAGTATACGGTTTATTGTTTTAAGTTTTTTGCAGGCGCTGAAGTATGGTAAGTATGGTTAAATGAAGAATATTAAAATACTTTTTCCTAATCTGTGCGTGTTTTATTAACCCTTTATTACTATTGGATTAATAATGGATAGGTAGGTGTCTTATTGACGCCTGTCTGTTATTAACCCGGCTTAATGTCACCGTACGATAGCAAGGTGACATTAAGCGGTGGGATATGGATGCGCCATTTCTGGGGCGGCTGCGGACTGGTATTTGTAGCCGGGGGGGGGGGGGGCAATATCCATGTCCCCACTCTAGGCTATGAATATCAGCCCGCAGCTGTCTGCATAGCCTTTCTGGCTATAAAATATAGGGGGACCCCACGTCATTTTTTTGGGGGGTCCCCCTATTTTAATAGCCAGTAAAGGCTACGCAGACAGCTGCGGGCTGATATTCATAGCAGGCTACAAATACTGGCCCCCGGCCGTCGGCTTTCCCCCTCTGGCGCAGAGAATTGTGCAGGAGCCCACGCCGTTTTTTTTCCGTTTTTGTTGTTTTTTTAAATTCAACGCTCATAAAGGCCTCTTTCACACTTGTGTCAGTACGAGTCCATCGGGCCGACGTACCGACGCACATTGTGAAATTTGTGCACGGCGTGGGCAGCGGATGCAGTTTTTCAACGCATCCGCTGCCCATTCTGAAGTCCAGGGAGGAGGGGGCGGAGTTTCGGCCGCACATGCGCGGTAGAAAATGGCGGACGCGACGGACAAAAAATGTTCACTTGAACATTTTTTCGTGCCGACGATCCGCCAAAACACGACGGATCCGTTGCACGACGGGACATACTTCAGCGCCTGCAAAAAACGTAAAACAATAAACCGTATACTACCTGTCCGTCGTAGTCCAATTAATAACGAGTGTCCCACGACGATCTCCCCTATAGAACAGTGACATCGGGTGATGTCACTGCTCTATAGGACCCTCAGTGACACACTGACAGAGACAATGGCTCCTGCATTGTATCACTGAGGTTACTAAAGTTGAAAGTCTTACTTTATGGCAATTGCTGCGTGAGAAAATTTCTCACCCAGCAATGCCATGAGTCAGACTAGGGACTTTTTTTTACAGCGGCGGAGGAATACCTTCCTCCCGTCATTGTGTTTCTGGGGCCCCTGGAGAGCGGTCGCATTATCTGATGCTGCTGCTCTCCACCTCTCCACGGGAGATCGTCGTGGGACACTCGTGGATTTCTGCGGACAGGGAGTATATTGGTTGTTTGTTTTTTTCACATTTTTTACAGGTGACACTGGCTTCGGGGATCAAAGTGACAAGTAATGGTGAGTATGTAATCCATGTTTTATGTACTGCATGTCTATATGTATGTCATGTATGTAATGTATGAATGTACTGTATGTAGTATGTATGGAGTATGTATGGAGTATGTATGAAGTATGTATGGAGTATGTGTTTTTTTCAGTATTATGTATATAGTATGTATATAGTATGTATGTATGTAGTATGTATGCATGTATGTAGTATGTATGTATGTATGTAGCATGTATGTATGTATGTATGTAGTATGTATGTAGTATGCATGTATTATGTAGTATGTATGTAGTAAGTATGCAGTATATATGCAGTATGTATGTATGTATGTAGTATTTATGTAGCATGTATGTATGTAGTATGTGTGTAGTATGTATGTATGAATGTAGTATGTGTTATGACCTGGTGGTTAGGAGCACCAGGAATGACCTGATGGTTAAACTCACAGGACAAGCTCTGGGAAGTGGGAACTTTGCTGACCGCAATCCCTAATCCTATCACACACACTAGAAATAGCCGTGGAGCGTACCTAACAGGCCTAGACGCCTCGGACACAGCCTAAGAACTAGCTAGCCCTAGAGATCGAAAATAAAGCCTACCTTGCCTCAGAGAAATTCCCCCAAAGGAAATGCCAGCCCCCCACAAATATTAACTGTGAGTTAAGATGAAAGTCACAAACACAGAAATGAAACAGGTTTAGCAAAGGGAGGCCAGACTAACTAAATAGACAGAGGATAGGAAAGGTATCTTTGCGGTCAGCACAAAACTACAAAAGACCACACAGAGTGTGCAAAAAGACCCACGCACCGACTCACGGTGCGGAGGCGCCACCCTGCATCCCAGAGCTTCCAGCTAGCAAGACAAAATCATGAAAGCAAGCTGGACTAGAAAACCATGAACAGAAAATAACAAACGGGGACTTAGCTTCTTGCAGGAAGAGACAGGTCTCCAGAAGATCTAAGAGCGAACTGAACCAGCACAGGAACATTGACAGCTGGCCTGGAGTAACGATCTGAGTGGAGTTAAATAGAGCAGCCAACCAAAGGATAGACCACGTCACCTGTGTAAGGAACCTCAGAAGCAGCAGCTTCACTCACAGCCACCAGAGGGAGTCCATGGACAGAACTCGCCGAAGTACCATTCACGACCACAGGAGGGAGCTCGACAACAGAATTCACAACAAGTATGTATGTACAGTGGGGCAAAAAAGTATTTAGTCAGTCAGCAATAGTGCAAGTTCCACCACTTAAAAAGATGAGAGGCATCTGTAATTTACATCATAGGTACACCTCAACTATGGGAGACAAACTGAGAAAAAAAATCCAGAAAATCACATTGTCTGTTTTTTTATAATTTTATTTGCATATTATGGTGGAAAATAAGTATTTGGTCAGAAACAAACAATCAAGATTTCTGGCTCTCACAGACCTGTAACTTCTTCTTTAAGAGTCTCCTCTTTCCTCCACTCATTACCTGTAGTAATGGCACCTGTTTAAACTTGTTATCAGTATAAAAAGACACCTGTGCACACCCTCAAACAGTCTGACTCCAAACTCCACTATGGTGAAGACCAAAGAGCTGTCAAAGGACACCAGAAACAAAATTGTAGCCCTGCACCAGGCTGGGAAGACTGAATCTGCAATAGCCAACCAGCTTGGAGTGAAGAAATCAACAGTGGGAGCAATAATTAGAAAATGGAAGACATACAAGACCACTGATAATCTCCCTCGATCTGGGGCTCCACGCAAAATCCCACCCCGTGGGGTCAGAATGATCACAAGAACGGTGAGCAAAAATCCCAGAACCACGCGGGGGGACCTAGTGAATGAACTGCAGAGAGCTGGGACCAATGTAACAAGGCCTACCATAAGTAACACACTATGCCACCATGGACTCAGATCCTGCAGTGCCAGACGTGCCCCACTGCTTAAGCCAGTACATGTCCGGGCCCGTCTGAAGTTTGCTAGAGAGCATTTGGATGATCCAGAGGAGTTTTGGGAGAATGTCCTATGGTCTGATGAAACCAAACTGGAACTGTTTGGTAGAAACACAACTTGTCGTGTTTGGAGGAAAAAGAATACTGAGTTGCATCCATCAAACACCATACCTACTGTAAAGCATGGTGGTGGAAACATCATGCATTGGGGCTGTTTCTCTGCAAAGGGGCCAGGACGACTGATCCGGGTACATGAAAGAATGAATGGGGCCATGTATTGTGAGATTTTGAGTGCAAACCTCCTTCCATCAGCAAGGGCATTGAAGATGAAACGTGGCTGGGTCTTTCAACATGACAATGATCCAAAGCACACCGCCAGGGCAACGAAGGAGTGGCTTCGTAAGAAGCATTTCAAGGTCCTGGAGTGGCCTAGCCAGTCTCCAGATCTCAACCCTATAGAAAACCTTTGGAGGGAGTTGAAAGTCCGTGTTGCCAAGCGAAAAGCCAAAAGCATCACTGCTCTAGAGGAGATCTGCATGGAGGAATGGGCCAACATACCAACAATAGTGTGTGGCAACCTTGTGAAGACTTACAGAAAACGTTTGACCTCTGTCATTGCCAACAAAGGATATATTACAAAGTATTGAGATTAAATTTTGTTTCTGACCAAATACTTATTTTCCACCATAATATGCAAATAAAATGATAAAAAAACAGACAATGTGATTTTCTGGATTTTTTTTTCTCAGTTTGTTTCCCATAGTTGAGGTCTACCTATGATGTAAATTACAGACGCCTCTCATCTTTTTAAGTGGTGGAACTTGCACTATTGCTGACTGACTAAATACTTTTTTGCCCCACTGTATGTATGTAGTATGTATGTATGTATGTAGTAAGTATGTATGTAGCATGTATGTAGTATATATGTATGTATGTAAGTAGTATGTATGCAGTATGTATGTATGTAGTATGTATGTAGTATGTATGCATGTATGTATGTAGTATGTATGTATGTAGTATGTATGTAGTATGTATGTATGTAGTATGTATGTTGTATGCAGTATGTACGTAGTATGTATGTCGTATGTATGTATGTACATGTATATGTAGTATGTATGTATGTATGTACTGTATGTAGTATGTATGTAGTATGTATTTAGTATGTATGGAGTATTTTTATCTTTTTCATTCAACACATTAGCCGGATGATGGAACTACTACTGTCCCATCATTGGCTAGTGTGTCAATCACTGTCAGTGTAGCAGGCATCGTCCGATGGGACTTGTAGTCCCATCGGACGATGCCTGCACACACGCAGAGAGCCCCAGCACACACGCACAGAGGCACGGCAGAACGCACAGAGCCACAGCAGCCCGCACAGAGCCACGGCAACCTGCACAGAGCCACGGCAGCCCACACAGAGCCACGGCAGCCCACACAGAGCCCCAGCACGCAAGCACAGAGCCCCGGCTCACACGCACAGAGCCCCACGGTCACGCACAGACACCGCCCGCACAGACACCGTCCGCACACACACACACGCAGTCTCCGCCCACGCACCGCCCACATTCCATTATAGTGCACATTATAATTGCACTATAGAAACTTCCGATTCCGATTTCTGATATCGCAAAAATATCGGAACTCGGTACCGGATTTCCGATACAGCGAATATCGATCGGCCGATACCCGATATTTGCAGTATCGAAATGCTCAACACTAATAACCACTCTTTGTTTCCTATCCCTGAGCCAGCTCTTAACCCACCTACACATATTTTCCTCTATACCCATTATTCTCATTTTATGTATCAACCTTTTCTGTGGCACCGTATCAAAAGCTTTTGAAAAGTCCATATACACTACGTCCACTGGGTTCCCTTGGTCCAGTCCGGAACTTACCTCTTCATAGAAACTGATCAGATTAGTCTGACATGAACGGTCCCTAGTAAACCCGTGCTGATACTGGGTCATGAGGTTATTCCTCTTCAGATACTCCAGTATAGCATCCCTTAGAATGCCCTCCAGGATTTTACCCACAGTAGAGGTTAAGCTTACTGGCCTATAATTTCCGAGTTCAGTTTTTGTCCCCTTTTTGAATATTGGCACCACATTTGCTATACGCCAGTCCTGTGGTACAGACCCTGTTATTATGGAGTCTTTAAAGATTAAAAATAATGGTCTATCAATGACTGTACTTAGTTCCTGCAGTACTCGAGGGTGTATCCCATCCGGGCCCGGAGATTTGTCAATTTTAGTGATTTTTAGACGCCGCCGCACTTCCTGCTGGGTTAAGCAGGTGACATTTAATTGGGAATTTTTATCACTAGTCATTTTGTCTGCCATGGGATTTTCTTGTGTAAATACTGATGAAAAAAAGTCATTTAGCATATTGGCTTTTTCCTCATCCTCATCCAGCATTTCACCCAGACTATTTTTAAGGGGGCCAACACTATCACTTTTAGTTTCTTACTATTTATGTAGTTAAAGAATATTTTGGGATTATTTTTACTCTCTCTGGCAATGAGTCTCTCTGTCTCAATCTTTGCTGCCTTGATTTGCTTTTTACAGAATGTATTTAATTTTCTGTATTTATTTAATGCCTCCTCACTACCTACTTCCTTTAATTCACTAAATGCTTTCTTTTTGTCACTTATTGCTCCCCTTACAGCTCTATTTAGCTATATTGGTTTCCTCCTATTTCTAGTATGTTTATTCCCATACGGTATATACTGTGCACAGGTCCTATCCAGGATGCTAATAAATGTCTCCCTTTTTCTTTGTGTATTGTTATGTCTCAGGATATCGTCCCAGGTAATTGCACCAAGATCCTCTCTCATCCGTTGGAAATTTGCCCTCCTGAAGTTTAGTGTCCTTGTAACCCCTCTACTACACATCTTATTAAATGATATATGAAAACTTATTATTTTGTGATCACTATTCCCCAAGTGACCCCCAACCCTTATATTTGATATGCGGTCTGGCCTGTTGGTTAATATTAGGTCTAGCAGTGCCCCCCTTCTTGTTGGGTCCTGAACCAGTTGTGAAAGGTAATTGTCTCTCAGTTGTCAAAAACCGATTACCTTTGCTGGAACTGCAGGTTTCTGTTCCCCAATCTATTTCAGGGTAGTTGAAGTCCCCCATAATAATTACTTCCCCTTGAGTCACAGCTTCATCTATTTGCTTTACGAGGATATTCTCCATTGCTTCCATTATTTTTGGAGATTTATATCAAACCCCTATCAGTAAATTATTATTTTTTCCCCCTTCCCTTATCTCCACTCACAGGGATTCTACATTTTCATTAGATTCACCTATATTATCACGCAGGATGGGTTTTAAGGATGATTTTACATATAGACACATCCCTCCCCCTCGCCTATCCATTCGGTCATTTCTGAACAGACTATAACCTTGCAAGTTAACAGCCCAGTCATGGCTCTCATCCAGCCACGTTTCAGATATCCCCACCATGTCATAATTATGCTCCAACAACATTAATTCTAACTCGTCCCTTTTGTTGGCAAGGCTTCTGGCATTAGTATACATGCACTTGATGTTCCTCTCTGTACCTCTATTCTTTCTTAAATTATATTAACCCCCATCTTCCTTATTATTTGAGCCCAGGTCTCTATCTGCACTATCTTCCCCTCCTATAAAATGAATACCCTCCCCCCATTCCCTAGTTTAAACACTCCTCCAACCTTCTAGCCATTTTCTCCCCCAGCACAGCTGCACCCTCCCCATTGAGGTGCAACCATTCCCTAGCGTAGAGCCTGTAGCCAACTGAGAAGTCGGCCCAGTTCTGCAGGAACCCAAACCCCTCCTTTCTACACCAATTCTTGAGCCACTTATTAATCTCCCTAATCTCCCGTTGCCTTTCTGGCATGGCACGTGGTACAGGCAGTATTTTGGAAAATACCACGTTGGAGGTCCTTGCTTTCAGCTTGCAGCCTAATTAGCTGAAATCATCTTTAAGGACCTTCCACCTACCTCTAACTTTGTCATTTGTGCCAATGTGCACCATGACCGCTGGGTCCTCACCAGCTCCTCCCAGTAATCTGTCCACCCGATCAGCGATGTGTCGGACTCGAGCGCCAGGGAGGCAGCACACCGTTCGACGATCCCTGTCTTTGTGACAGATTGCCCTATCTGTTCCCCTAATAACTGAGTCACCCACTACCAGCACCTGTCTGGCCTGCCCTGCTCTCCTATTTCCCTCCTTACTGGAGCAGTCACTCCTCCGGCTTTCAGAGGACATGCCTGGCTGCAGCAGTGCTACCCCTGTACTGGCACCCCCCTCATCTGCCAACTTAGCAAACTTATTGGGGTGTGCCAGATCAGGACTAGCCTCCCTGGCACTCTTCCCTCTACCCCGCTTCCTAACTGTCACCCAGCTTGCTACTCCACCGTCCTGCAGCTCCATCCTACCATCCCCCCCTTATCTATCCCATTGAGCGTCTGCTCCGTGAGCAGAAGACTCCTCTCCATATTGTCTATGGATCTCAGTGTTGCCAGCTGCACATTTAGATCCAGAATCAGGGCTTCCAAATGCTCAACGTGCTCACATCTCGCACAGCAGTATTCACCCTCGACCGGCTGCTCAAGGATTGCATACATGTGGCAAGATGTGCACTGGATGGCATTAACAATAGTGGAGCACATTGCCTAATGGGGATTACACTAGACAGAACCGTTAAATAAAAAAACAAAAAAAAATGCAAAGTATTAATATAATACAGACAGCAATTCAGTAATTCCTCCCTTGGAAACTCCCTGAATCCAAAGTCACTGAATTACAAGTCACACTTACCGCCGTTCACACTTACGCTCAGGTCACAGTCAGCTCGTTCACTTGCTAAGCTGAAGATTTAAATATTCCACCTTGCTGTTCAATGCACTTCCAAAAAACATGATGCCTTTTTTTCCACGAAAAAAATGCATCACGGTAAAAAAATGCAGCATGTTCATTAACCCCTTAAGCCCCAAGGGTGGTTTGCACGTTAATGACCGGGCCAATTTTTACAATTCTGACCACTGTCCATTTATGAGGTTATAACTCTGGAACGCTTCAACGGATCTTGGCGATTCTGACAATGTTTTCTAGGGACATGTTGTACTTCATGATAGTGGTAAAATTTCTTCGGTATAACTTGCATATATTTGTGAAAAAAATGGAAATTTGGCGAAAATTTTGAAACTTTTGCAATTTTCCAACTTTGAATTTTTATGCCCTTAAATCACAGAGATATGTCTGTAAAATATTTAATAGGTAACATTTCCCACATGTCTACTTTACATCAGCACAATTTTGGAACCAAAAATGATTTTTGTTAGGGAGTTATAAGGGTTAAAAGTTGACCAGCAATTTCTCATTTTTACAACACCAATATTTTTTAGGGACCACATCACATTTGAAGTCATTTTGAGGGGTCTATATGATAGAAAATAACCAAGTGTGACACCATTCTAAAAACTGCACCCATCAAGGTGCTCAAAACCACATTCAAGAAGTTTATTAACCCTTCAGGTGTTTTACATGAATTTTTGGAATGTTTAAAAAAAAAATAACATTTAACTTTTTTTTAACAAAAAATTTATTTCAGCTCCAATTTGTTTTATTTTCCCAAGGGTAAGAGAAGAAATTGGACCTCAAAAGTTGTTGTGCCATTTGTTCTGAGTACGCCGATATCCCACATGTAAGGGTAAACCACTGTTTGGGTGCATGGCAGAGCTCAGAAGGGAAGGAGCGCCGTTTGACTTTTCAATGCAAAATTGACTGGAATTGAGATGGGACGCCATGTTGCGTTTGGAGAGCCCCTGATGTGCCTAAACACTGAAAGCCCCCACAAGTGACACCATTTTTGAAAGTAGACCCCCTAAGGAACTTATCTAGATGTGTGGTGAGCACTTTAACCCACCAAGTGCTTCACAGAAGTTTATAATGCAGAGCCGTAAAAATAAAAAATAATATTTTTTCACAAATATGATCTTTTCGCCCCCAATTTTTTATTTTCCCAAGGGTAGGAGAAGAAATTGGACCCCAAAGGTGGTTGTGCCATTTGTTCTGAGTATGTTGATACCCCACATGTGGGAGTGAACCACTGTTTGGATGCACGGCAGAGCTCGGAAGGGAAGGAGCGCCGTTTGACTTTTCAATGCAAAATTGACTGGAATTGAGATGGGACGCCATGTTGCATTTGGAGAGCCCCTGATGTGCCTAAACATTGAAACCCCTCACAATTGACACCATTTTGGAAAGTAGACCCCTAAGGAACTTATCTAGATGTGTGGTGAGCACTTTAACCCACCAAGTGCTTCACAGAAGTTTATAAAGCAGAGCTTTCACAAATATGATCTTTTCACCCCCAATTTTTTTTATTTTCCCAAGGGTAAGAGAAGAAATTGGACCCCAAAAGTTGTTGTGCCATTTGTTCTGAGTACGTCGATACCCCACATGTGGGGGTAAACCACTGTTTGGGCACATGGCAGAGCTCGGAAGGGAAGGCGTGCTGTGTGACACCATTTTGGAAACTAGACCCCCTAAGGAACTTATCCAGATGTGTTTTGACAGCTTTGAACCCCCAAGTGTTTCACTACAGTTTATAAAGCAGAGTCGTGAAAATAAAAATTAATTTTTTTCCCACAAAAATGTTTTTTTAGCCCCCAAATTTTTATTTTCCCAAGGGTAACAAGAAATATTGGACCATAAAAGTTGTTGTCCAATTATTTCTGAGTACGCTGATACCCCATATGTGGGGGGAACCACCGTTTGGGCGCATGGCAGAGCTCGGAAGGGAAGGAGTGCCATTTGGAATGCAGACTTAGATGGATTGGTCTGCAGGCGTCACGTTGCATTTGCAGAGCCCCTGATGCACCTAAACAGTAGAAACCCCCCCACAAGTGACACCATTTTGGAAACTAGACCCCCCCAAGGAACTTATCTAGACATGTTTTGACAGCTTTGAACCCCCAAGTGTTTCACTACAGTTTATAACGCAGAGTCGTGAAAATAAAAATAATTTTTTTCCCACAAAAATGTTTTTTTAGCCCCCCAAATATTTATTTTCCCAAGGGTAACAAGAGAAATTGGACCCCAATAGTTGTTATCTAATTTGTCCTGAGTATGCTGATACCCCATATGTTGGGTAAACCCCTGTTTGGGCGCATGGGAGAGCTCGGAAGGGAAGGAGCACTGTTTTACTTTTTCAACGCAGAATTGGCTGGAATTGAGATCGGACGCCATGTCGCGTTTGGAGAGCCCTGATGTGCCTAAACAGTGGAAACGCCCAATTCTAACTGAAACCCTATCCCAAACACACCCCTAACAATAATTCCAACCATAACTCTAACCACACCCCTAATCCTGACACACCCCTAACCCTAATCCCAACCGTAAATGTAATCCAAACCCTAACTTTAGCCCCAACCCTAACTTTAACCCCAACCCTAACTTTAGCCCCAACCCTAACTCTAACTTTAGCCCCTACCCTAACTTTAGCCCCAACCCTAACCCTAACTTTAGCCCTAACCCTAACTCTAACTTTAGCCCCAACCCTAACTTTAGCCCTAACCCTAACTTTAGCCCCAACGCTAACCCTAACTTTAGCCCCAACCCTAACTTTAGCCCCGCCTTAACCCTAACTTTAGCCCCAACCCAAACTTTAGCCCTAACCCTAACTTTAGCCCCAATTCTAACCCTAACTTTAGCCCCAACCCTAACTTTAGCCCCAGCCTTAACCCTAACTTTAGCCCCAACCCTAACTGTAGCCATAACTCTAGCCCCAACCCTAGCCCCAACCCTAAACCTAGCCCCAACCCTAGCACCAACCCTAGCCCCAACCCTAACCCTAACCCTAGCCCCAACCCTAACCCTAGCCCTAACCCTAGCCTTAGCCCTAACCCTAGCCCTAACCCTAGCCCTAACCCTAGCCCTAACCCTAACCCTAGCCCTAACCCTAATGGAAAATGGAAATAAATACATTTTTTTAATTTTTTTATGTTTCCCTAATTAAGGGGGTGATGAAGGGGGGTTTGATTTACTTTTCTAGCGGATTTTTATGATTGGCAGCTGTCACACACTAAAAGACGCTTTTTATTGCAAAAAATATTTTTTGTGTTACCACATTTTGAGACCTATAATTTTTCCATATTTTGGTCCACAGAGTCATGTGAGGTCTTGTTTTTTGCAGGACGAGTTGACGTTTTTATTGCTAACATTTTCGGGCATGTGACATTTTTTGATCGCTTTTTATTCCGATTTTTGTGAGGCAGAATGACCAAAAACCAGCTATTCATGAATTCTTTTTTTTTGGGGGGGGCGTTTATACCGTGTTTGGTAAAATGGATAAAGCGGTTTTATTCTTCGGGTCAGTACGATTACAGCGATACCTCATTTACATCTTTTTTTTATGTTTTAGCGCTTTTTATACGATAAAACCTATTTTATAAAAAAAATAATTATTTTTGCATCGCTTTATTCTGAGGACTGTAACTTTTTTATTTTTTCGCTGAAGATGCTGAATAGTGGCTTGTTTTTTGTGGGACAAGATGACATTTTCAGCGGTACCAGGGTTATTTATATCCGTCTTTTTGATCGCGTGTTATTCCACTTTTTGTTCGGCGGTATGATAATAAAGCGTAGTTTCTTGCCTCGTTTTTTTTTTTTTACGGTGTTCACTGAAGGGGTTAACTAGTGGGACAGTTTTATAGGTCGGGTCGTTACAGACGCGGCGATACTAAATGTGTGTACTTTTATTGTTTTTTTTATTACTTAGATAAAAAAATGTATTTATGGGAACAATATATTTTTTTTTTCTTTATTTAGGAATTTTTTTAAATTTTTTTTACACATTTAAAAAATATTTTTTTTCTTTTTTACTTTGTCCCAGGGGGGACATCACTGTATAGTGACAGATCGCTGATCTGACACTTTGCAGAGCACTGTGTCAGATCAGCGATCTGGCGTGCCCTGTGTTATGATCTGGTGGCCTAGGAGCAGCATGAGACGCACTCTGGAGAAGGTGGTCCCTGTACTGACCGCAAACCCTGAACCTAGCAGCGCAACTAGAAGTAGCCGTGGGGGGTACCTAACACTCCCTAGACCCCTCGGCACAGCCTAAGATCTAACTACCCCTAAAGACAGAAACAGGAAACATATCTTGCCTCAGAGAAAATCCCCAAAGGATAGATAGCCCCCCACAAATATTGACTGTGAGGCCGGCTTCACACTTGCGAGTTTTACGGACGTAAGAGCGCAGAAACTACGTCCGTAAAACTCGCAAAAAATACGGCACAATTATTCTCTATGCCCCTGCTCCTATCTGCCGTATTTTACTGATCAGTATTATACGGCTTTCTACGGCCGTACAAAATCGCAGCATGCTGCGTTTGTCACCGTACTGCGCAAGAAATACGCCAATGAAAGTCTATGGAAGTGTGAAAAATACGGATTACACACGGACAAGCAGTGTGACTTGCGAGAAATACGCAGCGCTGTTAGAGAGAAAAGCCGGTAATTCAGTGCGGTGTACAGTAAAATCACACTGACAGCTTACAGTCCAATAGGTAGAATAAATGTGTACACATAGAATAGGTATATATATATATATATATATATATATGTCAGTGAGACACATATATGTATATATATTAATATTTATTCCAGCGCTATACAGCTTGAAAGCCGGTAATTCAATTACCGGCTTTTTCTTTCTCCTTCCTAAAACCCGACATGATTTGAGACATGGTTTACATACAGTAAACCATGTCTTCTCTCCATTGTTTTTGCAGATTCCACACTACTAATGTCAGTAGAGTGTATCTGCAAAATTTGGCCGTTCTAGCTCTTAAAATAAAGGGTTAAATGGCGGAAAAAATTGGCGTGGGCTCCCGCGCAATTTTCTCCGCCAGAGTAGTAAAGCCAGTGACTGAGGGCAGATATTAATAGCCTGGAGAGGGTCCATGGTTATTGCCCCCCCCCTGGCTAAAAATATCTGCCCCCAGCCACCCCAGAACAGGCACATCTGGAAGATGCGCCTATTCTGGCACTTGGCCACTCTCTTCCCATTCCCGTGTAGCGGTGGGATATGGGGTAATGAAGGGTTAATGTCACCTTGCTATTGTAAGGTGACATTAAGCCTAATTAATAATGGAGAGGCGTCAATTATGACACCTATCCATTATTAATCCAATTGAATGAAAGGGTTAAATAAAACACAAACACATTATTTAAAATTATTTTAATGAAATAAAAACAATGGTTGTTGGAGTATTTTATTCTACGCCCAATCCAATCACTGAAGACCCTCGTTCTGTGAAAGAAAAAACATAATAAACCAACAATATACTTACCCTCCGCAGATCTGTAACGTCCAACGATGTAAATCCTTCTGAAGGGGTTAAAACATTTTGCAGCAAGGAGCTTTGCTAATGCAGGCTGCTCCTCGCTGCAAAACCCCGGGGAATGAGTCTAAATATAGATCAATGAGCTATATTTAGCTTCATTTGCGGTGAGGCGCCCTCTGCTGGATGTTCATAGATCGTGGGAAATTTCCTAGAAAGCTCCCAGGCTTTCTAGGCAAGTTCCCACGATCTATAAACAGCCAGCAGAGGGCGCCTCACCGCAAATGAAGCTAAATATAGCTCATTGATCTATATTTAGACTCATTCCCCGGGGTTTTGCAGCGAGGAGCAGCCTGCATTAGCGGAACTCCTTGCTGCAAAATGTTTTAACCCCTTCAGAAGGATTTACATCGTTGGACGTTACAGATCTGCGGAGGGTAAGTATATTGTTGGTTTATTATGTTTTTTCTTTCACAGAACGAGGGTCTTCAGTGATTGGATTGGGCGTAGAATAAAATACTCCAACAACCATTGTTTTTATTTCATTAAAATAATTTTAAATAATGTGTTTGTGTTTTATTTAACCCTTTCATTCAATTGGATTAATAATGGATAGGTGTCATAATTGACGCCTCTCCATTATTAATTAGGCTTAATGTCACCTTACAATAGCAAGGTGGCATTAACCCTTCATTACCCCATATCCCACCGCTACACGGGAATGGGAAGAGAGTGGCCAAGTGCCAGAATAGGCGCATCTTCCAGATGTGCCTGTTCTGGGGTGGCTGGGGGCAGATATTTTTAGCCAGGGGGGGGCCAATAACCATGGACCCTCTCCAGGCTATTAATATCTGCCCTCAGTCACTGGCTTTACTACTCTGGCGGAGAAAATTGCGCGGGAGCCCACGCCAATTTTTTCCGCCATTTAACCCTTTATTTTAAGAGCTAGAACGGCCAAATTTTGCAGATACACTCTACTGACATTAGTAGTGTGGAATCTGCAAAAAAAATGGAGAGAAGACATGGTTTACTGTATGTAAACCATGTCTCAAATCATGTCGGCTTTTAGGAAGGAGAAAGAAAAAGCCGGTAATTGAATTACCGGCTTTCAAGCTGTATAGCGCTGGAATAAATATTAATATATATACATATATGTGTCTAATGACATATATATACAGTGGGGCAAAAAAGTATTTAGTCAGTCAGCAATAGTGCAAGTTCCACCACTTAAAAAGATGAGAGGCGTCTGTAATTTACATCATAGGTAGACCTCAACTATGGGAGACAAACTGAGAAAAAAAAATCCAGAAAATCACATTGTCTGTTTTTTTTAACATTTTATTTGCATATTATGGTGGAAAATAAGTATTTGGTCAGAAACAAACAATCAAGATTTCTGGCTCTCACAGACCTGTAACTTCTTCTTTAAGAGTCTCCTCTTTCCTCCACTCATTACCTGTAGTAATGGCACCTGTTTAAGCTTGTTATCAGTATAAAAAGACACCTGTGCACACCCTCAAACAGTCTGACTCCAAACTCCACTATGGTGAAGACCAAAGACCTGTCAAAGGACACCAGAAACAAAATTGTAGCCCTGCACCAGGCTGGGAAGACTGAATCTGCAATAGCCAACCAGCTTGGAGTGAAGAAATCAACAGTGGGAGCAATAATTAGAAAATGGAAGACATACAAGACCACTGATAATCTCCCTCGATCTGGGGCTCCACGCAAAATCCCACCCCGTGGGGTCAGAATGATCACAAGAACGGTGAGCAAAAATCCCAGAACCACGCGGGGGGACCTAGTGAATGAACTGCAGAGAGCTGGGACCAATGTAACAAGGCCTACCATAAGTAACACACTACGCCACCATGGACTCAGATGCTGCAGTGCCAGACGTGTCCCACCAGTACATGTCCGGGCCCATCTGAAGTTTGCTAGAGAGCATTTGGATGATCCAGAGGACTTTTGGGAGAATGTCCTATGGTCTGATGAAACCAAACTGGAACTGTTTGGTCAGAAACACAACTTGTCGTGTTTGGAGGAAAAAGAATACTGAGTTGCATCCATCAAACACCATACCTACTGTAAAGCATGGTGGTGGAAACATCATGCTTTGGGGCTGTTTCTCTGCAAAGGGGCCAGGACGACTGATCCGGGTACATGAAAGAATGAATGGGGCCATGTATCGTGAGATTTTGAGTGCAAACCTCCTTCCATCAGCAAGGGCATTGAAGATGAAACGTGGCTGGGTCTTTCAACATGACAATGATCCAAAGCACACCGCCAGGGCAACGAAGGAGTGGCTTCGTAAGAAGCATTTCAAGGTCCTGGAGTGGCCTAGCCAGTCTCCAGATCTCAACCCTATAGAAAACCTTTGGAGGGAGTTGAAAGTCCGTGTTGCCAAGCGAAAAGCCAAAAACATCACTGCTCTAGAGGAGATCTGCATGGAGGAATGGGCCAACATACCAACAACAGTGTGTGGCAACCTTGTGAAGACTTACAGAAAATGTTTGACCTCTGTCATTGCCAACAAAGGATATATTACAAAGTATTGAGATGAAATTTCGTTTCTGACCAAATACTTATTTTCCACCATAATATGCAAATAAAATGTTAAAAAAACAGACAATGTGATTTTCTGGATTTTTTTTTCTCAGTTTGTCTCCCATAGTTGAGGTCTACCTATGATGTAAATTACAGATGCCTCTCATCTTTTTAAGTGGTGGAACTTGCACTATTGCTGACTGACTAAATACTTTTTTGCCCCACTGTATATATATATATATATATATATATAGACAGTATATATATATTCTTTTTTCTTTTTGGGACACATGTATCATTTCTATAGCGGTATGTTGGTTTTGCAAGCCAGCGAGAAAACCACGCAGTACGGATGCCATACGGATTACATACGGAGGATGCCATGCGCAAAAAACGCTGACACACCCTGCCTACGGAGGAGCTACGGACCACTATTTTCGGGACATTTCAGCGTATTACGGCCGTAATATACGGACCGTATTTTCATACGCTGAGTGTGAAGCCGGCCTGAGAGGAGAGGGAAATAACATACGCAGATATGAAATCAGATTTTAGCATAGGAGGCCATACTAGCTAAAAAGAAAGAAAAGAACAGAGTACTATGCGGTCAGTATAAAAACACTAGAAAATATCCACCGCAGAAAATACGGATCACCACATCTGACTAAAGACATGGGTGGTTAATCTGCATCTCCAGAGAAATAGCTAGGCTGCAAAAAATCCTTCACAGACTAAGCTGGACAAGACAAAAACATAATGGATCCTTTAGTCAGTGCCAGTTGTCCATTGTTCTGGAAGGATTCACTTCCCTGCTGGTCTCTCCAGGTTGCTGTGCTTTTCTACAAAGATAAGTCCTGGCTTGGTTTTTGCTGTCCACCTGCTGTGGACCTATTGTTCTGTGCATATTCATGTTTTTGTCTTGTCCAGCTTAGTCTGTGAAGGATTTTTTGCAGCCTAGCTATTTCTCTGAAGATGCAGATATACCCCCCATGTCTTTAGTCAGATGTGGTGATCCGTATTTTCTGCGGTGGATATTTTCTAGTATTTTTTATACTGACCGCATAGTACTCTGTTCTATTCTTTCTTTTTAGCTAGTATGGCCTCCTATGCTAAAATCTGATTTCATATCTGCGTATGTTATTTCCCTCTCCTCTCACAGTCAATATTTGTGGGGGGCTATCTATCCTTTGGGGATTTTCTCTGAGGCAAGATAGGTTTCCTGTTTCTGTCTTTAGGGGTAGTTAGATCTTAGGCTGTGCCGAGGGGTCTAGGGAGTGTTAGGTACCCCCCACGGCTACTTCTAGTTGCGCTGCTAGGTTCAGGGTTTGCGGTCAGTACAGGGACCACCTTCTCCAGAGTCCGTCTCATGCTGCTCCTAGGCCACCAGACCATAACATTTTACATGAGACTCCCAATCATTGGAAAAAATCAAAATATCATCCAAATATACAACCATGAATTTATCAAGATAACTCCGAAAGATATCATGCATGAAGGATTGGAACACAGATGGGGCATTAGAGAGTCCAAATGGCATCACAAGGTATTCAAAATGGCCTTCGGGCATATTAAATGCAGTTTTCCATTCGTCACCCTGCTTGATACGAATAAGATTATATGCCCCTCGAAGGTCAATCTTAGTAAACCAGCTAGACCCCTTAATCCTAGCAAACAAATCAGTAAGCAAAGGCAAGGGGTATTGAAATTTAACCGTGATCTTATTCAAGAGGCGATAATCAATACAGGGTCTCAAGGAGCCATCCTTCTTGGCAACAAAAAAGAACCCCGCTCCCAACGGTGAAGAAGATGGCCAAATATGCCCTTTCTCCAAAGACTCCTTAACCCCTTCCCGACCTTTGACGCATACGCTGCGTCATGAAAGTCGGTGCCATTCCGACCCATGACGCAGCATATGCGTCATGGAAAGATCGCGTCCCTGCAGGCCGGGTGAAAGGGTTAACTCCCATTTCACCCGATCTGCAGGGACAGGGGGAGTGGTAGTTTAGCCCAGGGGGGGTGGCTTCACCCCCTCGTGGCTACGATCGCTCTGATTGGCTGTTGAAAGTGAAACTGCCAATCAGAGCGATTTGTAATATTTCACCTAAAAAACTGGTGAAATATTACAATCCAGCCATGGCCGATGCTGCAATATCATCGGCCATGGCTGGAAACACTTATGTGCACCCACCCCACCCCTCCGATCGCCCCCCCAGCCCCCCAATCTGTGGTCCGCTCCCCTCAGTCCTGTGCTCCGCTCCCCCGTCCTCCTGTCCGCTTCCCCGTGCACCAATCACACCCCCTGTGCTGCAATCAAACCCCCCCGCACTCCGATCCCCCCCCCGCACACAGCGACCCCCCCCCCGTGCTCCGATCCACCCCCCCCCGCACAGCGATCCCTCACCCCGTGCTCCAATCCTTCCCCGTGCTCCAATCCTCCCTCCCGTGTTCCGATCCACCCCCCCATGATCCGATCCACCCCCCCCGTGCTACGACGCCCCCCCCGTGCCCTGATCTCCCCCCCCTTATACTTACCTGGCCGCCCGAGGTCCGTCCGTCTTCTTTCCTGGGCGCCGCCATCTTCCAAAATGGCGGGCGCATGTGCAGTGCGCCCGCCGAATCTGCCGGCCGGCAGATTCGTTCCAGAGTGAATTTTGATCACTGAGATATATCCTATCTCAGTGATCAAAATAAAAAAAATAGTAAATGACCCCCCCCTTTGTCACCCCCATAGATAGGGACAATAAAAAAAATAAAGATTTTTTTTTTTTTCACTAAGGTTGGGGTAAGAACTAGGGTTAGGGTTAGGGGTAGGGTTAGGGTTAGGGGTAGGGTTAGGGGTAGGGGTAGGGTTAGGGCTAGGGTTAGGGGTAGGGTTAGGGCTAGGGTTAGGGTTAGGGTTAGGGGTAGGGTTAGGGCTAGGGTTAGGGTTTCGGTATGTGCACACGTATTCTGGTCCTATGCGGATTTTTCCGCAGCGGATTTGAAAAATCCACAGTGCTAAACCGCTGCCGATTTATCGTGGATTTACCGCGGTTTTTCTGCGCATTTCACTGCGGTTTTACAACTGCGATTTTCTATTGGAGCAGTTCTAAAACCGCTGCGGAATCCGCAGAAAGAAGTGACATGCTGCGGAATGTAAACCGCTGCGTTTCCGTGCAGTTTTTCCGCAGCATGTGTACAGCGATTTTTGGTTCCCATAGGTTCACATTGAACTGTACACTCATGGGAAACTGCTGCGGATCCGCAGCGTTTTCCGCAGCGTGTGCACATACCTTTAGAATTAGGCTATGTGCACACGGTGTGGATTGGCCGCTGCGGATTCGCAGCAGTGTTCCATCGGGTTTACAGTACCATGTAAACATATGGAAAACCAAATCCGCTGTGCCCATGGTGCAGAAAATACCGCGCGGGAACGCTGCGTTGTATTTTCCGCAGCATGCCAATTCTTTGTGCGGATTCCGCAGCGTTTTACACCTGTTCCTCAATAGGAATGCACAGGTGAAATCCGCACAAAAAACACTGGAAATCCACGGTAAATCCACAGGTAAAACGCAGTGCCTTTTACCCGCGGATTTTTCAAAAATGATGCTGAAAAATCTCATACGAATCCGCAACGTTGGCACATAGCCTTAGAGTTGGGTTGGAATTAGGGTTGTGGTTAGGGTTAGGGGTGTGTTGGGGTTAGGGTTGTGGTTAGGGGAGTGTTGGGGTTAGGGTTGTGATTAGGGTTACGGCTACAGTTGGGATAAGGGTTAGGGGTGTGTTGGAGGTAGAATTGAGGGGTTTCCACTGTTTAGGCACTTCAGGGGGTCTCCAAACGCAACATGGCGCCACCATTGATTCCAGCCAATCTTGTATTCAAAAATTCAAATGGTGCTCCCTCACTTCCGAACCCCGACGTGTGCCCAAACAGTGGTTTACCCCCACATATGGGGTACCAGCATACTCAGGACAAACTGCGCAACAATGACTGGGGTCCAATTTCTCCTGTTACCCTTGAGAAAATAAAAAATTGCTTGCTAAAACATCATTTTTGAGGAAAGAAAAATGATTTTTTATTTTCACGGCTCTGCGTTGTAAACGTCTGTGAAGCACTTGGGGGTTCAAAGTGCTCACCACATATCTAGATAAGTTCCTTGGGGGGTCTAGTTTCCAAAATGGGGTCACTTGTGGGGGGTTTCTACTGTTTAGGCACACCAGGGGCTCTGCAAACGCAACGTGACGCCCGCAGACCATTCCATCAAAGTCTGCATTTCAAAAGTCACTACTTCCCTTCTGAGCCCCCACGTGTGCCCAAACAGTGGTTTACCCCCACACATGGGGCATCAGCGTACTCAGGAGAAACTGGACAACAACTTTTGTGGTCCAATTTCTCCTGTAACCCTTGGGAAAATAAAAAATTCTGGGCTAAAAAATTATTTTTGAGGAAAGAAAACGTATTTATTATTTTCACGGCTCTGCGTTATAAACTTCTGTAAAGCACTTGGGGGTTGAAAGTGCTCACCACACATCTAGATAAGTTCCTTTGGGGGTCTAGTTTCCAAAATGGGGTCACTTGTGGGGGGTTTCTACTGTTTAGGCACACCAGGGGCTCTGCAAACGCAATGTGACGCCCGCAGACCATTCCATCAAAGTCTGCATTTCAAAAGTCACTACTTCCCTTCTGAGCCCCCACGTGTGCCCAAACAGTGGTTTACCCCCACACATGGGGTATCAGCGTACTCAGGAGAAACTGGACAACAACTTTTGTGGTCCAATTTCTCCTGTAACCCTTGGGAAAATAAAAAATTCTGGGCTAAAAAATTATTTTTGAGGAAAGAAAACGTATTTATTATTTTCACTGCTCTGTGTTATGAACTTCTGTGAAGCACTTGGGGGTTCAAAGTGCTCACCTCACATCTAGATAAGTTCCTTTCGGGGTCTAGTTTCCAAAATGGGGTCACTTGTGGGGGGTTTCTACTGTTTAGCCACATCAGGGGCTCTGCAAACGCAACGTGACGCCCGCAGAGCATTCCATCAAAGTCTGCATTTCAAAACGTCACTACTTCACTTCCGAGCCCCAGCATGTGCCTAAACAGTGGTTTACCCCCACATATGGGGTATCAGCGTACTCAGGAGAAACTGGACAACAACTTTTGGGGTCAAATTTCTCCTGTTACCCTTGGGAAAATAAAAAATTGCGGGCTAAAATTCATTTTTGAGAAAATAATTTTTTTTTTTTATTTTCATGGCTCTGCGTTATAAACTTCTGTGAAGCACTTGAGGGTTCAAAGTGCTCACTACACATCTAGATTAGTTCCTTTGGGGGTCTAGTTTCCAAAATGGGGTAATTTGTGGGGGATCTCCAATGTTTAGGCACACAGGGGCTCTCCAAACGCGACATGGTGTCCGCTAATGATTGGAGATAATTTTCCATTTAAAAAGCCAAATGGCGTGCCTTCCCTTCTGAGCCCTGCCGTGCGCCCAAACAGTGGTTTACCCCCACATATGGGGTATCTGCATACTCAGGACAAACTGGACAACAACATTTGTGGTCCAATTTCTCCTATTACCATTGGCAAAATAGGAAATTCCAGGCTAAAAAATCATTTTTGAGAAAAGAAAAATTATTTTTTATTTTCATGGCTCTGCATTATAAACTTCTGTGAAGCACCTGGGGGTTTAAAGTGCTCAGTATGCATCTAGATAAGTTCCTTGGGGGGTCTAGTTTCCAAAATGGGGTCACTTGTGGGGGAGCTCCATTGCATAGGCACACAGGGGCTCTCCAAATGCGACATGGTGTCCGCTAACAATTGGAGCTAATTTTCCATTCAAAAAGTTAAAAGGCGCGCCTTCCCTTCCGAGCCCTGCCGTGTGCCCAAACAGTGGTTTACCCCCACATATGAGGTATCGGTGTACTCGGGAGAAATTGCTCAACAAATTTTAGGATCCATTTTATCCTATTGCCCATGTGAAAATGAAAAAATTGAGGCGAAAATAAATTTTTTGTGAAAAAAAAGTACTTTTTCATTTTTACGGATCAATTTGTGAAGCACCTGAGGGTTTAAAGTGCTCACTAGGCATCTAGATAAGTTCCTTGGGGGGTCCAGTTTCCAAAATGGGGTCACTTGTGGGGGAGCTCCAATGTTTAAGCACACAGGGTCTCTCCAAACGCGACATGGTGTCCGCTATCGATGGAGATAATTTTTCATTCAAAAAGTCAAATGGCGCTCCTTCCCTTCCGAGCCTTACCATGTGCCCAAACAGTGGTTTACCCCCACATGTGAAGTATCGGTGTACTCAGGAGAAATTGCCAAACAAATTTTAGGATCCATTTTATCCTGTTGTCCATGTGAAAATGAAAAAATTGAGGCTAAAAGAATTTTTTTGTGAAAAAAAAGTACTTTTTCATTTTTACGGATCAATTTGTGAAGCACCTGGGGGTTTAAAGGGCTCACTATGCATCTAGATAAGTTCCTTGGGGCGTCTAGTTTCCAAAATGGGGTCACTTGTGGGGGAGCTCCAATTTTTAGGCACACGGGGGCTCTCCAAATGTGACATGGTGTCCGCTAAAGAGTGCAGCCAATTTTTCATTCAAAAAGTCAAATGGCGCTCCTTCCCTTCCAAGCCCTGCCGTGCGCCCAAACAGTGGTTTACCCCCACATATGAGGTATCAGCGTACTCAGGACAAATTGGACAACAACGTACGTGGTTCAGTTTCTCCTTTTACCATTGGGAAAATAAAAAAATTGTTGCTGAAAAATCATTTTTGTGACTAAAAAGTTAAATGTTCATTTTTTCCTTCCATGTTGCTTCTGCTGCTGTGAAGCACCTGAAGGGTTAATAAACTTCTTGAATGTGGTTTTGTGCACCTTGAGGGGTGCAGTTTTTAGAATGGTGTCACTTTTGGGTATTTTCAGCCATATAGACCCCTCAAACTGACTTCAAATGTGAGGTGGTCCCTAAAAAAAATGGTTTTGTAAATTTCGTTGTAAAAATGAGAAATCGCTGGTCAAATTTTAACCCTTATAACTTCCTAGCAAAAAAAAATTTTGTTTCCAAAATTGTGCTGATGTAAAGTAGACGTGTGGGAAATGTTATTTATTAACTATTTTGTGTCACATAACTCTCTGGTTTAACAGAATAAAAATTCAAAATGTGAAAATTGCGAAATTTTCAAAATTTTCGCCAAATTTCCGTTTTTATCACAAATAAACACAGAATTTATTGACCTAAATTTACCACTAACATGAAGCCCAATATGTCACGAAAAAACAATCTCAGAACCGCTAGGATCCATTGAAGCGTTCCTGAGTTATTACCTCATGAAGGGACACTGGTCAGAATTGCAAAAAACGGCAAGGTCTTTAAGGTCAAAATAGGCTGGGTCATGAAGGGGTTAATATAGCTCCGCATGGCGGTATGTTCAGGCACAGACAGGTTGAAAAGTCGGCCCTTAGGGAACTTACAACCTGGAATCAAGTCAATAGCACAATCACAGTCCCTATGTGGTGGAAGGGAACTGGATTTGGGCTCATCGAATACATCCTGGAAGTCAGACAAAAACTCAGGAATTACAGAAGAGGGGGAAGAGGAAATTGACATCAAAGGAACCTGATCATGAACCCCCTGACAACCCCAACTAGTCACAGACATGGATTTCCAATCTAACACCGGATTATGTAGCTGCAACCATGGAAAACCCAGCACAATATCATCATGCAAATTATGCAACACCAGAAAACGACAATCTTCCTGATGGGCTGCCGCCATGCGCATGGTCAGCTGTGTCCAAAACTGAGGTTTATTTTTAGCCAACGGTGTAGCATCAATGCCCCTCAAAGGCATAGGGTTCTGCAAAGGCTGCAAGGGAAAACCACAACGTCTGGCAAATTCTAAGTCCATTAAGTTCAGAGCGGCGCCTGAATCCACAAATGCCATGACAGAAAATGATGATAATGAGCAGATCAAGGTCACGGATAACAGAAATTTAGGTTGTATAGTACTGATTGCAACAGAACTAGCGATTCTCTTAGTACGCTTAGGGCAATCAGAAATAACATGAGCAGAATCGCCGCAGTAAAAACAAAACCTATTCTGACGCCTAAATGTTTGACGTTCAGCTTTAGACAAAATCCTATCACACTGCATATGCTCAGGGCTCCGCTCAGAGGGCAACGCCACAGTGTGCACAACTCTGCGCTCGCGCAAGCGCCGATCAATCTGAATGGCCAGAGACATAGAATCACTCAGACCAGCAGGCGTGGGGAACCCCACCATAACATCTTTAACGGATTCAGAAAGACCCTTTCTGAAAATTGCCGCCAAGGCATCCTCATTCGATTTAGTCAGTACAGACCATTTTCTAAATTTCTGGCAATACAATTCTGCCGCTTCTTGACCTTGATACAGGGCTAAGAAGATTTTCTCAGCCTGATCCACAGAATTAAGCTCATCATACAACAACCCCAATGCCTGAAAGAACGAATCAACATTAAGCAAAGCAGGATTGCCAGATTCCAGGGAAAATGCCCAATCCTGTAGGTCACCACGCAGCAGAGATATGATGATTTTAACCTGCTGAATAGGATCACCAGAAGACCGGGGTCTTAATGCAAAAAACAGTTTACAGTTATTTTTGAAACTCAAAAATTTGGATCTGTCACCAAAGAATAAATCAGGAGTGGGAATCTTAGGTTCTAAGGCAAGAGTTTGAACAATTAAATCTGAAATACCCTGTACACTAGCAGCAAGCTGATCCACCCGAGAGACTAACTCCTGAACATTCATGTTAATACTAGACTCCGTAGCCACCCAGAGGTAAAGAGGGAGGAAAATACCAAACAGGCTAAGGAAAAAAAAATGGCTCAAAAGCTTCCCGCCCTTCTTCTGAGATGCAATTAACTCATTGTTGACCAATTGTACTGTTATGATCTGGTGGCCTAGGAGAAGCATGAGACGGACTCTGGAGAAGGTGGTCCCTGTACTGACCACAAACCCTGAACCTAGCAGCGCAACTAGAAGTAGCCGTGGGGGGTGTTGTGAATTCCGCTCTTGGGCTCCCTCTGGTGGTTGTAAGTAGCATTTTTGTGAGTTCTGCTCTTTGGCTCCCTCCTGTTGTGAATTCTGTGGCTGAATTCACTCCTGTGGTCACAAGTGGTACTGCAGCTTCTGAGCTTCCTCCCTCAGGTGTTCTGGTGAGCTCGTTAACTGCTTCATTACTTAACTCCGCCTGATGCTGCTATCCTTGCTCCTTGTCAATGTTTCAGTGTTGGATCTGAGCTTCTCCTGATTGTTCCTGTGACCTGCTGCTCTTTATAGCTAAGTGCTTTTTGCCTTTTTTGTTGCTTTTTTTCTGTCCAGCTTGTCTTTTGTTTTGCTGGAAGCTCTGAGACGCAAGGGTGTACCGCCGTGCCGTTAGTTCGGCACGGTGGGTTTTTTTTTGCCCCCTTTGCGTGGTTTTGCTTTAGGGTTTTTTGTAGACTGCAAAGTTCGCTTTACTGTCCTCGCTCTGTCCTAGAATATCGGGCCCCACTTTGCTGAATCTATTTCATCCCTACGTTTTGTCTTTTCATCTTACTCACAGTCATTATATGTGGGGGGCTGCCTTTTCCTTTGGGGAATTTCTCTGGGGCAAGTCAGGCCTATTTTTCTATCTTCAGGCTAGCTAGTTTCTTAGGCTGTGCCGAGTTGCCTAGGTAGTTGTTAGGCGCAATCCACAGCCGCTTTTAGTTGTGTTTAGGATAAGATCAGGTGTGCAGTCCACAGAGTTTCCACGTCTCAGAGCTCGTTCTTGTATTTTGGGTATTTGTCAGATCACTGTGTGCGCTCTGATCGCTAAGCACACTGTGTTTCTGGATTGCCTTCATAACACCTGTCATTAGCAAACATAACACTACAAGGAGCCTAACTAATGATTCTCAATAGAGGGAAAGAAAAAGTTCTGACATCATTTTTTTTTTTTTTTTCTGCTCTGTGTTCACTTTTTTTTTTTTTCCCCTAGACATTTGGGTATTCTGGACACAGGTGTGGACATGGATATTCAGGGTCTGTGCTCTTCAATGGATAATCTCGTTATAAATGTACAAAAAATTCAAGATACTATTGATCAGAAATCTATGTTAGAACCAAGAATTCCTACTCCTGATTTGTTTTTTGGAGATAGAACTAAGTTTCTAAGTTTCAAAAATAATTGTAAGCTATTTCTGGCCTTGAAACCTCATTCTTCTGGTAATCCTATTCAACAGGTTTTGATTATTATTTCTTTTTTGCGCGGCGACCCTCAAGACTGGGCATTTTCTCTTGCGCCAGGAGACCCTGCATTGAGTAGTGTCGATGCGTTTTTCCTGGCGCTCGGATTGCTGTACGATGAGCCTAATTCAGTGGATCAGGCTGAGAAAAATTTGCTGGCTTTGTGCCAGGGTCAGGATGATATAGAAGTATATTGTCAGAAATTTAGGAAATGGTCAGTACTCACTCAGTGGAATGAATCTGCGCTTGCAGCTTTGTTCAGAAAGGGTCTCTCTGAGGCTCTTAAGGATGTCATGGTGGGATTTCCTATGCCTGCTGGTTTGAATGAGTCTTTGTCTTTGGCCATACAGATCGGTCGACGCTTGCGCGAGCGTAAATCTGTGCACCATTTGGCGGTACTACCTGAGGTTAAACCTGAGCCTATGCAGTGCGATAGGACTATGACTAGAGTTGAACGGCAGGAATACAGACGTCTGAATGGTCTGTGTTTCTACTGTGGTGATTCCACTCATGCTATTTCTGATTGTCCTAAGCGCACTAGGCGGTCCGCTAGGTCTGCCGTCATTGGTACTGTACAGTCCAAATTCCTTCTGTCCATTACCTTGATATGCTCTTTGTCGTCGTTTTCTGTCATGGCGTTTGTGGATTCGGGCGCTGCCCTGAATCTGATGGATTTGGATTATGCTAAACGTTGTGGGTTTTTCTTGGAGCCTTTGCGGTGTCCTATTCCATTGAGAGGAATTGATGCTACACCTTTGGCCAAGAATAAACCTCAATACTGGGCCCAGCTGACCATGTGCATGGCTCCTGCACATCAGGAAGTTATTCGCTTTCTGGTGTTGCATAATCTGCATGATGTGGTCGTGTTGGGGTTGCCATGGCTACAAACCCATAATCCAGTATTGGATTGGAATTCCATGTCGGTATCCAGCTGGGGTTGTCAGGGGGTACATGGTGATGTTCCATTTTTGTCGATTTCGTCATCCACCCCTTCTGAGGTCCCAGAGTTCTTGTCTGATTATCAGGATGTATTTGAAGAGCCCAAGTCCGATGCTCTACCTCCGCATAGGGATTGTGATTGTGCTATCAATTTGATTCCTGGTAGTAAATTCCCTAAAGGTCGATTATTTAATTTATCCGTGCCCGAACACGCCGCTATGCGCAGTTATGTGAAGGAATCCCTGGAGAAGGGACATATTCGCCCATCGTCATCACCACTGGGAGCAGGGTTCTTCTTTGTAGCCAAGAAGGATGGTTCGCTGAGACCGTGTATTGATTACCGCCTTCTTAATAAGATCACTGTTAAATTTCAGTATCCCTTGCCATTGTTATCTGACTTGTTTGCTCGGATTAAGGGGGCTAGTTGGTTCACTAAGATAGATCTTCGTGGTGGGTATAATCTGGTGAGAATCAGGCAAGGAGATGAATGGAAAACTGCATTCAATACGCCCGAGGGTCATTTTGAGTATCTAGTGATGCCGTTCGGACTTGCCAATGCTCCATCTGTGTTTCAGTCTTTTATGCATGACATCTTCCGTGAGTATCTGGATAAATTCCTGATTGTTTACTTGGATGACATTTTGATCTTCTCAGATGATTGGGAGTCTCATGTGAAGCAGGTCAGAATGGTTTTTCAGGTCCTGCGTGCTAACTCTTTGTTTGTGAAGGGATCAAAGTGTCTCTTCGGTGTGCAGAAAGTTTCATTTTTGGGGTTCATCTTTACCCCTTCTACTATCGAGATGGATCCAGTTAAGGTCCAAGCCATCCAGGATTGGATTCAGCCGACATCTCTGAAAAGTCTGCAAAAGTTCCTGGGCTTTGCTAATTTTTATCGTCGCTTCATCTGTAATTTTTCTAGCATTGCCAAACCATTGACCGATTTGACCAAGAAGGGTGCTGATTTGGTTAATTGGTCTTCTGCTGCGGTGGAAGCTTTTCAGGAGTTGAAGCGTCGTTTTTGTTCTGCCCCTGTGTTGTGTCAGCCAGATGTTTCTCTTCCGTTCCAGGTCGAGGTTGATGCTTCTGAGATTGGAGCAGGGGCGGTTTTGTCACAGAGAGGTTCTGATTGCTCAGTGATGAAACCATGTGCTTTCTTTTCCAGGAAGTTTTCGCCCGCTGAGCGTAATTATGATGTGGGCAATCGAGAGTTGCTGGCCATGAAGTGGGCATTCGAGGAGTGGCGTCATTGGCTTGAAGGAGCTAAGCATCGCGTGGTGGTATTGACTGATCATAAGAACTTGACTTATCTCGAGTCTGCCAAGCGCTTGAATCCTAGACAGGCCCGTTGGTCGTTGTTTTTTGCCCGCTTCGACTTTGTGATTTCGTACCTTCCGGGCTCTAAAAATGTGAAGGCGGATGCTCTGTCTAGGAGTTTTGTGCCCGACTCTCCGGGTTTATCTGAGCCAGCGGGTATCCTCAAGGAAGGAGTCATTGTGTCTGCCATCTCCCCTGATTTGCGGCGGGTGCTGCAAAAATTTCAGGCGAATAAACCTGATCGTTGTCCAGCAGAGAAACTGTTTGTCCCTGATAGGTGGACTAATAAACTTATCTCTGAACTTCATTGTTCGGTGTTGGCTGGTCATCCTGGAATCTTTGGTACCAGAGAGTTAGTGGCTAGATCCTTCTGGTGGCCATCTCTGTCACGGGATGTACGTACTTTTGTGCAGTCCTGTGGGATTTGTGCTAGGGCTAAGCCCTGCTGTTCTCGTGCCAGTGGGTTGCTTTTGCCCTTGCCGGTCCCAAAGAGGCCTTGGACACATATTTCGATGGATTTCATTTCTGACCTTCCCGTTTCTCAAAAGATGTCAGTCATTTGGGTGGTCTGTGATCGCTTTTCTAAAATGGTCCATCTGGTGCCCTTGGCTAAATTGCCTTCCTCCTCTGATTTGGTACCTTTGTTCTTTCAGCATGTGGTTCGGTTGCATGGCATTCCTGAGAATATTGTTTCTGACAGAGGTTCCCAGTTTGTTTCAAGGTTTTGGCGAGCCTTTTGTGGTAGGATGGGCATTGACCTATCCTTTTCCTCGGCTTTCCATCCTCAGACTAATGGCCAGACCGAACGAACCAATCAGACCTTGGAAACATATCTGAGATGTTTTGTTTCTGCAGACCAGGATGATTGGGTGTCCTTTTTGCCGTTGGCTGAGTTCGCCCTTAATAATCGGGCCAGCTCGGCTACCTTGGTTTCTCCATTTTTTTGCAATTCTGGGTTCCATCCTCGTTTCTCTTCAGGACAGGTTGAGTCTTCGAACTGTCCTGGTGTGGATTCTGTGGTGGATAGGTTGCAGCAGATCTGGACTCAGGTAGTGGACAATTTGATCTTGTCCCAGGAGAAAGCTCAACTTTTCGCTAATCGCAGACGCCGTGTGGGTCCCCGACTTCGTGTTGGGGATCTGGTTTGGTTATCTTCTCGTCATATTCCTATGAAGGTTTCCTCTCCTAAATTTAAACCTCGTTTTATTGGTCCGTATAGGATTTCTGAGGTTCTCAATCCTGTGTCTTTTCGTTTGACCCTCCCAGACTCCTTTTCCATACATAATGTATTCCATAGGTCGTTGTTGCGGAGATATGTGGCACCTATGGTTCCATCTGTTGAGCCTCCTGCCCCGGTTTTGGTGGAGGGGGAATTGGAGTATATTGTGGAGAAGATTTTGGATTCTCGTGTTTCTAGACGGAAACTCCAGTATCTGGTTAAATGGAAGGGTTATGCTCTGGAAGATAATTCCTGGGTTTTTGCCTCTGATGTTCATGCTTCCGATCTTGTTCGTGCCTTTCATGCGGCTCATCCTGGTCGGCCTGGGGGCTCTGGTGAGGGTTCGGTGACCCCTCCTCAAGGGGGGAGTACTGTTGTGAATTCTGTGGCTGAATTCACTCCTGTGGTCACAAGTGGTACTGCAGCTTCTGAGCTTCCTCCCTCAGGTGTTCTGGTGAGCTCGTTAACTGCTTCATTACTTAACTCCGCCTGATGCTGCTATCCTTGCTCCTTGTCAATGTTTCAGTGTTGGATCTGAGCTTCTCCTGATTGTTCCTGTGACCTGCTGCTCTTTATAGCTAAGTGCTTTTTGCCTTTTTTGTTGCTTTTTTTCTGTCCAGCTTGTCTTTTGTTTTGCTGGAAGCTCTGAGACGCAAGGGTGTACCGCCGTGCCGTTAGTTCGGCACGGTGGGTTTTTTTTTTGCCCCCTTTGCGTGGTTTTGCTTTAGGGTTTTTTGTAGACTGCAAAGTTCGCTTTACTGTCCTCGCTCTGTCCTAGAATATCGGGCCCCACTTTGCTGAATCTATTTCATCCCTACGTTTTGTCTTTTCATCTTACTCACAGTCATTATATGTGGGGGGCTGCCTTTTCCTTTGGGGAATTTCTCTGGGGCAAGTCAGGCCTATTTTTCTATCTTCAGGCTAGCTAGTTTCTTAGGCTGTGCCGAGTTGCCTAGGTAGTTGTTAGGCGCAATCCACAGCCGCTTTTAGTTGTGTTTAGGATAGGATCAGGTGTGCAGTCCACAGAGTTTCCACGTTTCAGAGCTCGTTCTTGTATTTTTGGGTATTTGTCAGATCACTGTGTGCGCTCTGATCGCTAAGCACACTGTGTTTCTGGATTGCCTTCATAACACCTGTCATTAGCAAACATAACACCCTCCTGTGGTTTTGAGTGGTATGGCTGCTTCTTGGATTTAGCTTCAGCAGCTGTTTTCACTGATCGTCTTTCTGGCTCGGCTATATTAGTCTGGTCTTATCCCTCATTCAATGCCATTTGTCAATTGTTCCTGCCTTGAGTCATTGCTTTTAGGACTTTCCTGACACTCTGACCAGTTCATCTAAGCTAAGTCCTTGCTTGTCATTTTGCGGTTCTCTTGTTGTGGACTTTGTTGTTCAGCACTTTCTTTGTTTTTGTTCATTTGTCCAGCTTTTCTGTATGGATCTATTCGGCTAAGCTGGAAGCTCTGGGCAGCAGAGTTTGCCCTCCACACCTTTAGTCAGGTGTGGAGATTTTTGCATTTCTCTGCGGTGGACTTTTTCTAGTTTTTATTACTGACCGCACAGCGTTCTGTCTTGTACTATTTTCTATCTAGCTAGAAGTGTGCTAAATCTTGTTTCATACTACGTATGTCATTTCCTTCTCCTCTCACAGTCATTATTTGTGGGGGGCTAATCTATCCTTTGGGGATTTTCTCTGAGGCAAGATAGTTTTCCTGCTTCTATCTTTAGGGGTAGTTAGCTCTTAGGCTGTGACGAGATGCCTAGGCAGAGTTAGGAGCATTCCACGGCTACTTCTAGTGTTGTGTTGAGCTTAAGGACTGCGGTCAGTATAGTTGCCACCTGCTCAGAGATAGACGCATGTCGCTCCTTAATCACAAGATCATAACAGTACTACTGGCCAAAAATGAGCTGAATGCCTCTCAAAAGAAGGAAGAGAAAAAGAGTTCTGAGCCATTTTTTTTTCTTTAGTTTGTTTTGTCATTTTCCTTCCTCTTGATCTCTGGGTGATTCGGGATTTGGATGCAGGCATGGATGTTCAGGGTTTGTTTTCTCATGTGGATCAGCTTGCTGCAAGAGTACAGAGTATTCAAGATTATGTGGTTCAGACTCCGGCCTTAGAGCCTAGAATTCCTACTCCGGATTTGTTTTACGGGGATAGATCTAAGTTTTTGAACTTTAAAAATAGTTGCAAATTGTTTTTTGCTCTGAAACCCCGTTCCTCTGGTGACCCCATTCAGCAAGTAAAGATAGTTATTTCTCTTCTGCGTGGCGACCCTCAGGACTGGGCATTCTCACTTGAGTCAGGGAATCCGGCATTGCTTAATGTAGATGCATTTTTTCAATCGCTCGGATTATTGTATGACGAACCTAACTCTGTAGAGCATGCTGAGAAAACACTGTTGGCCCTGTGTCAGGGTCAGGAAGCGGCAGAATTATACTGCCAGAAATTTAGAAAATGGTCTGTGCTCACTAAAAGGAATGAGGAGGCTCTGGCAGCAATTTTCAGAAAGGGTCTTTCTGAAGCCCTTAAAGATGTTATGGTGGGGTTTCCCACGCCTGTTGGTTTGAGCGAATCTATGTCTCTGGCCATTCAGATTGATCGGCGCCTGCGCGAACGCAAAGTGGTGCACCATATGGCAGTGTCCTCTGAGCAAAGTCCTGATCCCATGCAATGTGATAGGATTTTGACTAGAGCGGAACAGAGGGGATACAGGCGTCAGAATGGGCTGTGTTTTTACTGTGGTGATTCTGCTCATACTATTTCTGATTGCCCTAAGCGTATTAAGAGGGTCGCTAGATCTGTTACCATTAGTACTGTGCAGCCTAAGTTTCTCCTGTCTGTGACCCTGATTTGCTCATTGTCATCTTTTTCTGTCATGGACTCATGGCATTTGTGGATTCAGGCGCTGCTAAGAACTTAATGGACTTAGAATTCGCTAGGTGCTGTGGTTTTTCTTTGCAGCCTTTGCAGAGTCCCATACCCTTGAGGGGTATTGATGCTACACCATTGGCCAAGAATAAACCTCAGTACTGGACGCAGATGACTATGTACACGGCTCCTGCACATCAGGAAGATTGCCGTTTTCTGGTGTTACATAATTTACATGATGTTGTTGTACTGGGTTTTCCATGGTTACAAGTACACAATCAAGTGCTGGATTGGAAATCAATGTCTGTGACTAGTTGGGGTTGTCAAGGGGTACATAGTGACGTTCCTTTGATGTCAATTTCCTCTTCCCCCTCTTCTGATGTTCCTGAATTTTTGTTAGATTTCCAGGATGTATTCGATGAGCCCAAGTCCAGTTCCCTTCCTCCACATAGGGACTGTGATTGTGCTATTGACTTGATTCCTGGCTGTAAGTTCCCTAAGGACCGACTTTTCAACCTGTCTGTGCTAGAGCATGCCGCCATGTGGAGCTATGTTAAGGAGTCTTTAGAGAAGGGGCATATTCGGCTGTCTTCGTCACCATTGGGAGCGGGATTCTTTTTTGTTGCTAAGAAGGATGGCTCCTTAAGACTCTGTATTGATTATCGCCTTCTTAATAAGATCACGGTCAAATTCCAATACCCTTTACCTTTGCTCTCTGATTTGTTTGCTAGGATTAAGGGGGCTAGTTGGTTTACCAAGATTGACCTTCGAGGGGCATATAATCTTGTTCGTATTAAACAGGGTGACGAATGGAAGACTGCATTTAATACGCCCGAAGGCCATTTTGAATACCTTGTGATGCCATTTGGGCTCTCTAATGCTCCATCTGTGTTCCAGTCTTTCATGCATGATATTTTCCGCAATTATCTTGACAAATTCTTGATTATGTATTTGGATGATATTTTGATTTTTTCCGATGATTGGGAGTCTCATGTGAAGCAGGTCAGGATGGTATTCCAGATCCTTCATGATAATGCTCTGTTTGTGAAGGGGTCTAAGTGCCTATTTGGAGTTCAAAAGGTCTCTTTTTTGGGGTTTAATTTTTCTCCTTCGTCTATAGAAATGGATCCTGTTAAGGTCAAAGCCATTCATGACTGGATTCAACCCACATCTGTGAAGAGCCTTCAGAAATTTTTGGGCTTTGCTAATTTTTATCGCCGTTTCATTGCCAACTTCTCTAGTGTGGTTAAACCCCTGACCGATTTGACGAAGAAAGGCGCTGATGTGACTAATTGGTCCTCTGAGGCTGTTGAGGCCTTTCAGGAGCTTAAACGCCAATTTACTTCTGCCCCAGTGTTGCGTCAACCGGATGTTTCTCTTCCTTTTCAGGTTGAGGTTGACGCTTCTGGATTGGGGCAGGGGCCATTTTGTCACAGAGGAATTCTGATGGTTCCTTGATGAAGCCATGTGCCTTCTTTTCCCGAAAGTTTTCACCTGCGGAACGCAATTATGATGTCGGCAATCGGGAGTTGTTGGCTATGAAGTGGGCATTTGAGGAGTGGCGACATTGGCTTGAGGGAGCCAAGCACCGCATTGTGGTCCTGACCGATCATAAGAATTTGATTTACCTTGAGTCGGCCAAACGGCTGAACCCTAGACAGGCTCGGTGGTCCCTGTTTTTCTCCCGTTTTGATTTTGTGGTCTCGTATCTTCCAGGATCTAAGAATGTTAAGGCGGATGCCCTCTCTAGGAGTTTTTTGCCGGATTCTCCTGGAGTCCTTTAGCCGGTTGGCATTCTTAAGGAAGGGGTGATTCTTTCTGCCATCTCCCCTGATTTGAGGCGGGTGCTTCAGGAATTTCAGGCTGATAGGCCTGACCGCTGTCCTGTGGGGAAGCTGTTTGTTCCTGATAGATGGACGAGTAAGGTGATTTCTGAGGTCCATTGTTCAGTGTTGGCTGGTCATCCTGGGATTTTTGGTACCAGAGATTTGGTTGCTAGGTCCTTTTGGTGGCCTTCCTTGTCGCGCGATGTCCGTGCTTTTGTGCAGTCCTGTGGGACTTGCGCCCGAGCCAAGCCTTGCTGTTCCTGCGCTAGTGGGTTGCTTTTGCCTTTGTCCGTCCCGGAGAGGCCTTGGACGCATATTTCCATGGATTTTATTTCGGATCTTCCTGTGTCCCAGAGGATGTCTGTTATCTGGGTGGTTTGTGACCGGTTCTCTAAAATGGTCCATTTGGTACCTTTGCCTAAATTGCCTTCCTCCTCTGATTTGGTTCCATTGTTTTTTCAGCATGTGGTTCGTTTGCATGGCATTCCGGAGAATATTGTGTCGGACAGAGGTTCCCAGTTTGTTTCCAGGTTTTGGCGGGCCTTTTGTGCTAGGATGGGTATTGATTTGTCTTTTTCTTCGGCGTTCCATCCTCAGACCAATGGCCAAACTGAGCGAACTAGTCAGACCTTGGAAACCTATTTGAGATGCTTTGTGTCTGCTGATCAGGATGATTGGGTGACTTTCTTGCCGTTGGCCGAGTTTGCCCTTAATAATCGGGCCAGTTCGGCTACTTTGGTTTCGCCTTTCTCTTGTAATTTTGGTTTCCATCCTCGTTTTTCTTCAGGGCAGGTTGAGCCTTCTGATTGTCCTGGTGTTGATTCTGTGATGGACAGGTTACAGCAGATTTGGACTCATGTGGTAGACAATTTGACGTTGTCCCAGGAAAAGGCTCAGCGTTTTGCTAACCGCCGTCGGTGTGTTGGTCCTCGGCTTCGTGTGGGGGATTTGGTTTGGTTGTCCTCTTGTCATGTTCCTATGAGGCCGGCGTCACACACAGCGTAAAACAATACGGTCCGTATATTACGGCCGTAATACGCTGAAAAGTCCCGAAAATAGTGGTCCGTAGCTCCTCCTTAGGCAGGGTGTGTCACCGTTTTTTGCGCATGGCATCCTCCGTATGTAATCCGTATGGCGGCCGTAATGCGTGTTTTTATCGCAGGCTTGCAAAACCGGCATACGGCTATACAAGGGATCCATGTGTAAAAAAAAAAACATACATACTGTCTATATATATATATATATATATATATATATATATATATATATATATGTCAGTAGACACATATATGTATATATATTAATATTTCATCCAGCGCGATCTAGCAGAAAGCCGGGAATTCAATTACCGGCTTTTGCTTTCTCCTTCCTAAACCCGACATGATTTGAGACATGGTTTACATACAGTAAACCATGTCTTCTCTCCATTTTTTTTGCAGATTCCACACTACTAATGTCAGTAGTGTGTATCTGCAAAATTTGGCCGTTCTATCTACTAAATTAAAGGGTTAAATGGCGGAAAAAATTGGCGTGGGCTCCCGCGCAATTTTCTCCGCCAGAGTAGTAAAGCCAGTGACTGAGGGCAGATATTAATAGCCTGGAGAGGGTCCACGGTTATTGGCCCCCCCTGGCTAAAAACACCTGCCCCCAGCCACCCCAGAACAGGCACATCTGGAAGATGCGCCTATTCTGGCACTTGGCCACTCTCTTCCCATTCCCGTGTAGCGGTGGGATATGGGGTAATGAAGGGTTAATGCCACCTTGCTATTGTAAGGTGACATTAAGCCTAATTACTAATGGAGAGGCGTCAATTATGACACCTATCCATTATTAATCCAATTGAATGAAAGGGTTAAAAAAAAACACACACACATTATTAAAAATTATTTTAATGAAATAAAAACAAAGGTTGGTGTAATATTTTATTTAACGCCCAATCCAATCACTGAAGACCCTCGATCTGTAAATAAAAAAACATAATAAACCAACAATATACATACCTTCCGAGGATCTGTAAAGTCCAACGATGTAAATCCTTCTGAAGGGGTTAAAACATTTTGCAGCCAGGAGTTCTGCTAATGCAACGCTACTCCTGCCTGCAAAACCCCGGAGAATGTAGGTAAAGTAGGTCAATGACCTATATTTACCTGCATTTGCGGTGAGGCGCCCTCTGCTGGCTCTTCCTAGATCGTGGGAACTTTCCTAGAAAGCTCCCTGGCTCGAGAACTCGAGTCTGGGAGCTTTCAAGGAAAGTTCCCACGATCTAGGAAGAGCCAGCAGAGGGCGCCTCACCGCAAATGCAGGTAAATATAGGTCATTGACCTACTTTACCTACATTCTCCGGGGTTTTGCAGGCAGGAGTAGCGTTGCATTAGCAGAACTCCTGGCTGCAAAATGTTTTAACCCCTTCAGAAGGATTTACATCGTTGGACTTTACAGATCCTCGGAAGGTATGTATATTGTTGGTTTATTATGTTTTTTATTTACAGATCGAGGGTCTTCAGTGATTGGATTGGGCGTTAAATAAAATATTACAACAACCTTTGTTTTTATTTCATTAAAATAATTTTTAATAATGTGTGTGTTAGGTCTCGAGTTCCCACTTCTGCACAGAGGGAATCTCGGGCCGTCTCCGCTGCGGTCTCCCATTCCTATCCAGCCGCAGTGGAGTCTGCTCAGCAAGGACGTCGGTCCCAGCGTCTTGCTCGGTCTCGCTCTGTACAGAGAATTACTGCTGCTTCTTCAGCTCCTGCCATTAAAGTCAGTGCTGGTCAGCAACGAGCGGACTTCTCTATGACTAAGTCCTTATTTGCGCACACTGAGCATGCCCAGGGCAAGATCTCCCGTTGGAGATCGAGGGTCATGCGCTCAGGCTCTGCAGCGCATTCCATTGGTCCTCTTAGCAGGTCTTGGAAGGGCAAAGTTTCTGTGGCCACTTCCTGTCCTGCAACTATATAAACTGCGCATGACCGCACGGCCATGCGCTAGTGTACAATTATTATGTGTGTGTGTAGATGGATGTATGTCGATGGATGAAAGCTCCTAAGTATCCCTCCCTAGAGTTGTTGACTGCTCGCGGATGATGGTAGCTCTCTAGCGCCCGACTATCCATCTGTATGTTACACACATCACAGTGTCCTATAGCTGTGCCTGCCAGTACGGCGCCGTGCGCTTGCCTTGCGCTTTCCATACCCAAGCCTGGTTGGTTAGTGGCGTCCGTCAGTGCGGCATCGCACGCACTCTTGTGCTCATTTGTTACTAATAAGGTTCATTACACACCCAGTTGCGGTGTTGTGCCAGCAAGGGTCTAATCGGACTTCAATCCCTTTCGGGGTTAAGTTCGCTGACTACTTGCTCACGCTCTATGTGTGGTACCGCGGTCCTGTGACTTAACAGGATCGCTTTCTTCACGTTGGGTGAGGTTTAACCCACGTGTTTATACTTTTAGGACCGCCATATAGTCTGTCATTCACTAGCAGCGGGTTTCGCCTGCACGGTGGACCCCGGACTGCGAACGCATCTATATCATCTTACTTGGTGCGTTCTGCCAGTCCTAACATTACACTAGCGCCAGGATCTGGCTAGTGATGACAGACAAACAGCAATCCTTCCGGTATATCCAGCAGCTGGAGGGTAGGTTAGCGGCTCTCGAGAGCGCAACCTCAGCTGTGGATGTGACCGCAGTTGCTGTACAGGCTGCCAGCGTGGCTGCAGCAACTTTGTCCATTGCCACCCCTGTTCCGACATTTTCTCGCCTCCCGCTGCCAGAAACATTTTCTGGTGATAGCAAATTTTGTAGGGGATTTGTGAGTCAGTGCTCTATTCATCTTGAGCTCCTGGCTGCACGCTTCCCCACAGAGCGGGCTAAGGTGGGATTTATTGTATCTATATTGTCGGACAGGGCGTTGGAATGGGCTACGCCGCTGTGGGAGCGTGGCGATCATGTGGTGCAGAGTGCTCCGCTGTTTTTGAGCACTCTGAAACAGGTCTTTTTAGGACCTCAAGTCACCCATGATACTGCGCTCCAACTGCTGGCATTAACTCAGGGTGAGTCCTTGGTCAGTCATTTTGCCGTCCAATTCCGCACTTTAGCATCTGAGCTGGAATGGTCGGATAAAGCTCTTATCCCCATATTTTGGAGGGGCTTGGCTGACCACGTAAAGGACGCTCTGGCCACTAGGGAGATTCCTACCACACTGGAGGAGTTAATAACAGTCTCCACTCGAATTGATCTCCGTTTTAACGAGCGGAGGTTAGAGCGAGCCCAGTATAGGCAGAGGTTTCGGCTGGCTCCTACTTTCGCCAAACCTCTTGAATCTCCGGTCCTGGTTCCTGAGTCACATGAGGCCAGAGAAGGGTCACAAGCGGGATCTAAGTCCTGGACCGCTTGTGCACTCAGGGTCTGTCATGTTTGCCAGCAGTCAGGACATCTAGCCACCAGATGTCCTCAGCGGTCGAGGAAACGTCAGCGTCTAGTGGTCGTAGGTGGAGGTACACTAGACACGGCGACGTTTGCCTCTAAATTGTCCTTTAAGGGGACAATTACTATAGGCTCATTCTCCCACTCAGTAGAGCTCTGCGTGGATTCTGGGGCGGAGGGCAATTTTATGTCTTCTGCCTTCGCCCAACGTCACGCAATACCCCTGGTTATGCTAGCTCAACCTGTAACGGTACGAGTGGTGAATGGGTCGACACTGCCCTCACAGATAACACACCAGACCATCCCTTTTACTCTGTCCATGTCGCCATCTCATCAGGAGATTATTTCTCTGCTCGTCATTCCAGAGGGAATTGATGAGATCCTGTTGGGAATACCTTGGCTACGGTACCACTCTCCTCATATCGAGTGGTCCTCTGGCAGAATTCTGGGATGGGGTGAATCTTGTGGGGGTAGGTGTCAGAGGGAGTGCGTTCAGGTTGCTACAATAGAGGTACCCGCAGATCTATCCTCTTTCCCCAAGCAGTATTGGTCTTATGCAGACGTGTTCTCCAAAAAGGCGGCGGAGACCCTTCCGCCCCATCGCCCCTATGACTGTCCTATTGACCTCTTGCCTGGTGCTGAGCCTCCCCGGGGTAGAGTCTATCCGCTATCTCTCCCGGAGACGGAGGCAATGTCACAGTACATCCAGGAAAATCTGGCAAGAGGGTTCATCAGGAAGTCAGTGTCACCTGCTGGGGCAGGGTTCTTCTTCGTGCAGAAGAAGAATGGGGAATTGCGTCCATGAATAGACTACAGGGGTCTTAACGCCATCACCGTTAAGAATAAGTACCCTTTGCCTCTGATATCCGAGCTGTTCGATAGGCTTTGGGGAGCAAGGGTATTTACTAAATTAGATCTGCGGGGTGCTTACAACCTCATTCGCATCCGTGAGGGGGACGAATGGAAGACGGCGTTTAACACCAGGGATGGGCACTATGAATATCTGGTGATGACCTTCGGGCTCTGTAATGCCCCAGCCGTTTTCCAAGACTTTGTGAACGATATCTTCCGGGATATGCTTTCCACCTCGGTCGTAGTCTATCTGGATGATATTCTCATCTACTCTCCAGATATTGACTCCCACCGGAGAGATGTTAGCAAAGTCTTCGACCTCCTACGGGCAAACTCTCTCTATGCCAAGTTGGAGAAGTGTATGTTTGAGCAGGAGTCCTTACCTTTCCTAGGCTACATCATCTCAGCCCAGGGATTGGCTATGGATCCTGCCAAACTACAGGCTGTGATGGACTGGCAGGAACCCCATTCTCTTAAAGCGGTGCAGCGCTTTATGGGATTCATCAATTATTATCGCCAGTTCATCCCGCACTTCTCAACTTTGGTAGCTCCCTTGGTTGCCCTCACCAAAAAGGGGGCGAATCCCAAATTGTGGTCTGAGGAGGTCTCCAAGGCCTTTATCTCTATAAAGTCACACTTCGCTAGCGCTCCCATTCTACATCGCCCCGATGTTGATAAGCCATTTATCATGGAGGTGGATGCCTCTTCTGTTGGTGCTGGAGCAGTCCTCTTCCAAAAGGATGCTCAAGGTCGGAAGCATCCATGCTTCTTTTTCTCCAAGACCTTCGCACCAGCAGAGAGGAATTATTCCATCGGGGACAGGGAGTTGCTAGCCATGAAGTTGGCTTTCTCGGAGTGGAGACATCTCTTGGAGGGAGCACGTTTTCCCTTCCAAGTCTTCACAGACCATAAAAATTTGGTATACCTGCAGATAGCTCAGTGGTTGAATTCTCGCCAGGCCAGATGGTCCTTGTTCTTCTCCCGGTTTAATTTCACCCTCCATTTCCTTTCTGGGGAGAAGAACATTCAGGCCGACGCTCTCTCTCGCTCCGTTGTGTCATCTGCGGAGGAGGAGGAGAAGCCTCGGCTTATTGTCCCCACCGAGACACATGGGAAGAAGGAATCAATATCACCATTACACACTGAACGGGAAACCACTGGGTAAATCTGACAGGGAGAAGGACTTGGGGATCCTAGTTAATGATAAACTTACCTGGAGCAGCCAGTGCCAGACAGCAGCTGCCAAGGCAAACAGGATCATGAGGTGCATTAAAAGAGGTCTGGATACACATGATGAGAGCATCATACTGCCTCTGTACAAATCCCTAGTTAGACCGCACATGGAGTACTGTGTCCAGTTTTGGGCACCGGTGCTCAGGAAGGATATAATGGAACTAGAGAGAGTACAAAGGAGGGCAACAAAATTAATAAAGGGGATGGGAGAACTACAATACCCAGATAGATTAGCGAAATTAGGATTATTTAGTCTAGAAAAAAGACGACTGAGGGGCGATCTAATAACCATGTATAAGTATATAAGGGGACAATACAAATATCTCGCTGAGGATCTGTTTATACCAAGGAAGGTGACGGGCACAAGGGGGCATTCTTTGCGTCTGGAGGAGAGAAGGTTTTTCCACCAACATAGAAGAGGATTCTTTACTGTTAGGGCAGTGAGAATCTGGAATTGCTTGCCTGAGGAGGTGGTGATGGCGAACTCAGTCGAGGGGTTCAAGAGAGGCCTGGATGTCTTCCTGGAGCAGAACAATATTGTATCATACAATTAGGTTCTGTAGAAGGACGTAGATCTGGGGATTTATTATGCTGGAATATAGGCTGAACTGGATGGACAAATGTCTTTTTTCGGCCTTACTAACTATGTTACTATGTTACTATGAGAGCTTGAGAACTGTGGCTCCGGTTTCGCTGAAGTCTGTGCCCCCGGGCAAGACTTTTGTTCCATCCAGTTTGCGACCGGAGGTTCTTTCTTGGGCGCACTCGTCCAGGGTGGGTGGACATTTTGGTACTAAAAGGACATCTGAGCTACTGGCGAGGACATACTGGTGGCCGCATATGGCCCGTGATGTCGCGGAGTATGTTCGGGCGTGTGTCTCTTGCGCCAGGAACAAGACTCCTCGGCAACGGCCAGCTGGTTTGCTGTATCCTCTGCCCGTGGCGGACAGGCCCTGGGAGATGGTCGGGATGGACTTTGTGGTGGGCTTGCCCAAGTCTCGTAACTGCACCATTATCTGGGTGATCACCGACCATTTTTCCAAAATGGTGCATTTGGTGCCTCTTCCACGGCTACCATCTGCACGGGCGTTGGCTGTCTTGTTTATCAAGCATATCTTTCCCCTACACGGTATGCCAGACAAAATTGTTAGTGACCGGGGTCCCCAGTTTGCGTCTCAATTCTGGAGAGAGCATTGTCGTCTACTCAGTATTGAGTTAAATCTCTCTTCGGCATATCATCCAGAGACGAATGGGTTGGTTGAAAGGGCCAACCAGACCTTGGTCACATATCTGCGACATTTTGTTTCTGCCAGGCAGGATGACTGGGCATCCTTGTTACCGTGGGCAGAGTTTGCACTTAACAATGCCGTAGCCGACTCCACCGGTCAGACTCCATTCCTCTTAAATTACGGCCAGCATCCGCGTGTTCCTGTGCCCATGCCTGTGTCTTCCGCTGACTCCAGGGTGGCAGACTGGGCTGTGGAGGCACGGGACATTTGGGATCGCACGCAGGATGTCATTCGGGCCTCCAAGGAGAGAATGAGGTCCTCCGCCGATGTTCATCGGCGCCCCGCTCCGACCTTTGCCCCTGGCGACTTGGTGTGGCTCTCCGCCTGTAACATCAGGCTGCGAGTTGAGTCCACTAAGTTTGCTCCTCGCTACTTGGGTCCCTTCAAGGTTCTCGAACAGGTTAATCCCGTGGTCTACCGTCTGGCTCTTCCTCCACGCTTGGGTATCACCGACACCTTTCACGTATCCCTCTTGAAACCCGTATACATGTCCCGGTTTTCCGAGTCATCTGCCGGGACATCGAGTTCGTCTACGGACGATTATGAGGTGAACGCTATTTTGGGGTGCAAGGTGGTACGCGGAAAAAAGTTCTATTTGGTGGATTGGAAGGGTTATGGCCCAGAGGAGAGGTCATGGGAACCTGCTGAAAACATTCGGGCCCCACAGCTCATTGCTGCCTTCGAGCGTAGCGAGGCCCAAGGAGAGGGGGGCATGTTAGGTCTCGAGTTCCCACTTCTGCACAGGGGGAATCTTGGGCCGTCTCCGCTGCGGTCTCCCATTCCTATCCAGCCGCAGTGGAGTCTGCTCAGCAAGGACGTCGGTCCCAGCGCCTTGCTCGGTCTCGCTCTGTACAGAGAGTTACTGCTGCTTCTTCAGCTCCTGCCATTAAAGTCAGTGCTGGTCAGCAACGAGCGGACTTCTCTGGGATTAAGTCCTTATTTTCGCACACTGAGCATGCCCAGGGCAAGATCTCCCGTTGGAGATCGAGGGTCATGTGCTCAGGCTCTGCAGCGCATTCCATTGGTCCTCTTGGCAGGTCTTGGAAGGGCAAAGTTTCTGTGGCCACTTCCTGTCCTGCAACTATATAAACTGCGCATGACCGCACGGCCATACGCTAGTGTACAATTATTATGTGTGTGTGTAGATGGATGTATGTCGATGGATGAAAGCTCCTAAGTATCCCTCCCTAGAGTTGTTGACTGCTCGCGGATGATGGTAGCTCTCTAGCGCCCGACTATCCATCTGTATGTTACACACATCACAGCGTCCTATAGCTGTGCCTGCCAGTACGGCGCCGTGCGCTTGCCTTGCGCTTTCCATACCCAAGCCTGGGTGGTTAGTAGCGTCCGTCAGTGCGGCATCGCACGCACTCTTGTGCTCATTTGTTACTAATAAGGTTCATTAGACACCCAGTTGCGGTGTTGTGCCAGCAGGGGTCTAATCGGACTTCAATCCCTTTCGGGGTTAAGTTCGCTGACTACTTGCTCGCGCTCTATGTGTGGTACCGCGGTCCTGTGACTTAACAGGATCGCTTTCTTCACGTTGGGTGAGGTTTAACCCACGTGTTTATACTTTTAGTACCGCCATATAGTCTGTCATTCACTAGCAGCGGGTTTCGCCTGCACGGTGGACCCCGGACTGCGAACGCATCTATATCATCTTACTTGGTGCGTTCCGCCAGTCCTAACAGTGTGTGTGTTTTTTTTTAACCCTTTCATTCAATTGGATTAATAATGGATAGGTGTCATAATTGACGCCTCTCCATTATGAATTAGACTTAATGTCATCTTACAATAGCAAGGTGGCATTAACCCTTCATTACCCCATATCCCACGGGAATGGGAAGAGAGTGGCCAAGTGCCAGAATAGGCGCATCTTCAAGATGTGCCTTTTCTGGGGTGGCTGGGGGCAGGTGTTTTTAGCCAGGGGGGGGGCAATAACCATGGACCCTCTCCAGGCTATTAATATCTGCCCTCAGTCACTGGCTTTACTACTCTGGCGGAGAAAATTGCGCGGGAGCCCACGCCAATTTTTTCCGCCATTTAACCCTTTAATTTAGTAGATAGAATGGCCAAATTTTGCAGATACACACTACTGACATTAGTAGTGTGGAATCTGCAAAAAAAATGGAGAGAAGACATGGTTTACTGTATGTAAACCATGTCTCAAATCATGTCGGGTTTAGGAAGGAGAAAGAAAAAGCCGGTAATTGAATTACCGGCTTTCAAGCTGTATAGCGCTGGAATAAATATTAATATATATACATATATGTGTCTCACTGACATATATATATATATATATACCTATTCTATGTGTACACATTAATTCTACCTATTGGACTGGAAGCTGTCAGTGTGATTTTACTGTACACCGCACTGAATTACCGGCTTTTCTCTCTAACACCGCTGCGTATTTCTCGCAAGTCACACTGATTGTCCGTGTGTAATCCGTATTTTTCATGCTTCCATAGACTTTCATTGGCGTATTTCTTGCGCAGTACGGTGACAAACGCAGCATGCTGCGATTTTGTACGGCCGTAGAAAGCCGTATAATACTGATCAGTAAAATATGGCAGATAGGAGCAGGGGCATAGAGAATAATTGTGCCGTATGTTTTGCGAGTTTTACGGACGTAGTTTCTGCGCTCATACGTCCGTAAAATTCGCAAGTGTGACGGCGGCCTGAAGGTTTCTTCCCCTAAATTCAAGCCTTGGTTTATTGGTCCTTATAAGATTTCTGAGATTATCAATCCTGTGTCTTTTCGTTTGGCCCTTCCAGCCTCTTTTGCCATCCACAATGTTTTCCATAGATCTTTGTTGTGGAGATATGTGGTGCCCGTTGTTCCATCAGTTGATCCTCCTGCCCCGGTGTTGGTTGAGGGGGAGTTGGAATATGTGGTTGAGAAAATTTTGGATTCTCGTTTTTCGAGGCGGAAGCTTCAGTATCTTGTCAAGTGGAAGGGTTATGGCCAGGAGGATAATTCTTGGGTTGTTGCCTCCGATGTTCATGCCGCCGAGTTGGTTCGTGCTTTTCATTTGGCTCATCCTGATCGGCCTGGGGGCTCTGGTGAGGGTTCAGTGACCCCTCCTTAAGGGGGGGTACTGTTGTGAATTCCGCTCTTGGGCTCCCTCCGGTGGTTGTAAGTAGCATTTTTGTGAGTTCTGCTCTTTGGCTCCCTCCTGTGGTTTTGAGTGGTATGGCTGCTTCTTGGATTTAGCTTCAGCAGCTGTTTTCACTGATCGTCTGTCTGGCTCGGCTATATTAGTCTGGCCTTATCCCTCATGCAATGCCAGTTGTCAATTGTTCCTGCCTGGAGTCATTGCTCTTAGGACTTTCCTGACACTCTGACCAGTTCATCTAAGCTAAGTCCTTGCTTTTCCTTTTGCGGTTCTCTTGTTGTGGACTTTGGTGTTCAGCACTTTCTTTGTTTTTGTTCATTTGTCCAGCTTTTCTGTATGGATCTATTCGGCTAAGCTGGAAGCTCTGGGCAGCAGAGTTTGCACTCCACACCTTTAGTCAGGTGTGGAGATTTTTGCATTTCTCTGCGGTGGACTTTTTCTAGTTTTTATTACTGACCGCACAGCGTTCTGTCCTGTACTATTTTCTATCTAGCTAGAAGTGGCTTCCTGTGCTAAATCTTGTTTCATACTACGTATGTCATTTCCTTCTCCTCTCACAGTCATTATTTGTGGGGGCTAATCTATCCTTTGGGGATTTTCTCTGAGGCAAGATAGTTTTCCTGCTTCTATCTTTAGGGGTAGTTAGCTCTTAGGCTGTGACGAGATGCCTAGGCAGAGTTAGGAGCATTCCACGGCTACTTCTAGTGTTGTGTTGAGCTTAGGGACTGCGGTCAGTATAGTTGCCACCTGCTCAGAGCTAGACGCATGTCGCTCCTTAATCACCAGATCATAACAGGGGGGTACCTAACACTCCCTAGACCCCTCGGCACAGCCTAAGATCTAACTACCCCTAAAGACAGAAACAGGAAACCTATCTTGCCTCAGAGAAAATCCCCAAAGGATAGATAGCCCCCCACAAATATTGACTGTGAGAGGAGAGGGAAATAACATACGCAGATATGAAATCAGATTTTAGCATAGGAGGCCATACTAGCTAAAAAGAAAGAAAAGAACAGAGTACTATGCGGTCAGTATAAAAACACTAGAAAATATCCACCGCAGAAAATACGGATCACCACATCTGACTAAAGACATGGGGGGTATATCTGCATCTCCAGAGTAATAGCTAGGCTGCAAAAAATCCTTCACAGACTAAGCTGGACAAGACAAAAACATGAATATGCACAGGACTATAGGTCCACAGCAGGTGGACAGCAAAAACAAAGCCAGGACTTATCTTTGTAGAAAAGCACAGCAAACTGGAGAGACCAGCAGGGAAGTGAATCCTTCCAGAACAATGGACAAGTGGCACTGACTAAAGGATCCTGCAAAGCTATATACCCCAGTCAGTTTTGCAATTGGTAGATACACCTGTCCACTCCTGCAGTCCAGGCACAACTGCATTACCCTCTACAACCACCGGAGGGAGCCCAAAAGCTGAATTCACAACAGCCCTGCTCCTTGGTTACCAGAGCCTACTCTGGACCCGGAAGCAGTCCCTGCAGGACCCGGAAGTAGCCCCGGGCCATTTTGGATCCGGGGCCTTCAGGGACGAGACGCTCGGTACAAGGTGAGTACATCGCCTTGTACCGATCGTCTCAGGGAAGCCCGCAGGGAGCCCCCTCCCTGCGCGATGCTTCCCTATACCGTCGGCACACTGCGATCATGTTTGATCGTAGTGTGCCGGGGGTTAATGTGGTGGGAGCGGTCCGTAACCACTTCTGGCACATAGTGTCGGATGTCAGCTGCGATAGTCAGCTGACACCCGGCCGCGATTGGCCGCGCTTCCCCCGAGAGCGCGGCCGATCGCATATGATGTACTATCCTGTCACTGGGAAATAAGTCCTAGGTCACCTTGATGGGACAGTACATCATATGGGATTAAGGGGTTAATTTTGCTGATTTTTTGTGGATTGCCCACTATATAATGCATTGGGAAATGTCCGGAAAAATCGACAAAAAAAATGCACCAAAAATGCGGTAAAAACGTGCAAAAAACGCATGCAGATTTCTTGCCGAAAATTTCAGGTTTTTCTCAGTAAATTTCTGCAAGAAATACTGAACGTGTGCACATAGATTCCTGGCAGCTGGGAGGCCCGGACATGTCAAGGGAAACTTTGAGGCACACTTTAAGGTTACAGGAGTTTCAAGCTGCTGAATCACCGGGAGGCAGTAAACTAAGGTTAGCTTGGGTGTGCATTTTACTGTACTTGTTAATAAATTTTAAAAAAGGGATCCCAAGTAGTTTTCATAACCAGCTGGGGGAAAGCCGACGGCTGGGGGCTGTTGTTAACATTCTGGGAAGGGGCCAATAGCCATAAAGGTTCACAGGCTGTTTGCTTAACCTTTACTGGTTATTATAGGGTAGACCCTCCAAAATATGACAGCTAATGCTAAACAAGACTGCTGGGGGCTGATGCTAGCCTAGGAAGGGGTCATGAATATTGGTCCAGTCCCAAGCTAAGAACATCAGCCCTCAGCCCTCAGGACTCAGAGTACAATTCCATTATCCCTAGCTGTTTTTCAGCATGGTTGCCTCCTTTGAACAGTAATTTTTTCTAAGGTAAACTCTTCATGATTCAAGATCTACTTTGTTTCCCTCAGATGCAATTGCAGTACACACAGTACTGTTGTGTAATTTTTTTTAACATTTGGGGTATCATGCACCATGATCTGTGGCTGAAATGTAATGTAATCTTATGTGGGGGCATTTTTCCTCATGCTCTGAGGCTGAAATATTTAAGCTTCTTCTGTGGGAGTGGGGGTATTGTGCACCATGCTCTGTGGCTGAAAGTTTTAATAATCTTATATGGGGGAATTGTTCTCCATGCTCTGTGTGAAATCTGAATCAATTTCTGTGGGGGTACTGTGTCCCATGGTCTGTGGGTGAAGTTTATAAGCTGCTTTTGTGGGGATACTCTCTCCCATACTCTGTGGGTGAAATTTTTTACTGGACTAGTGGTAGCAATCCTCAGTGTCTGTGGGGGCACTGTTAAAATGTTTACGTTATTCATTTACTTCCTATTTTACCATGATTGCGTTGGTGACAGAACCCCTTTAAGTCATTTCCCTATCCACATTTGTTTGCAGGGCAATAGTCCTGCTCTAACCCCCATTTTTCTTCCTTTTGCAGCACCCCTTACTATCACCATTTTACAGCCATTTTACAGCACTGGAGTTGGGGTCCCTATTGGTTTATATGGGGTTTGGTATTCAGGGTCAAGTCCCGAAATTTACTTTTTAAAAAGTCCAGCCGAACCCGTACACGGGCTTGCTCATCGCTAATTGTTACCCTTTTGCTCATCAGTGTATCTATTTTGCTTTACTTACCTGCTCATCTGATAAAACACAATCGCATCTCAAGTCCTCAGCAGAGCACCTTGTCGAACTGAGAAATTGATTGTGAATACTAAATCTAAGTCACTGCCCGGTACGACCAGGTAGCTCAATACCAAAACCAGTTACCTCAACCCGTATCTTCGCTAATAAGAAGCTCAAAGACCAAAAGAGAAGGTAAGATATTCTGAAAAAAAAATATATAATTCGGATTAGAATTCAAAATCAAATATTTGTAAATTTTTGCGTCTTCTCTAAAAATGTTGTACTTTATTCTTTTGCTGCAACTCTTGTAATAGCCAACAAGCTTTCTATGTACGATGAAGAAACAAATGTCCGCTGTTCATCCCAACTTGTAATTGTTTCATACACAAGTAGGAAAGTGAGAAGATAATTACGTCTTAATATAAACATTACAATGTAAACAAGCTCTGCTCTCCTGCCCTCAATTAAGCGAATGCTTATAGATAATTCCGGCATTGGTCATTCAATAATAGTTGTGTTTTGTGCCATTATAATGTGCAAATTTGCTCAACTAATACGGGGGATCATATGCCAAAAATTTTTATACAATGTGTCCCTTTGTCCTCTGCAAGCATAAATCCCTCAATTTCCATTAAGTAAATAATCTCTAAGCCTAAATGTGACTGTGCATCAAGGGTTTATGTGGGAAGCAATGGGTTACCCGCTCGGAGTTTGGTGCAGTAAGAAGTCAGATGTTTACACAATGAATGGAGTGGGATCATAATGACACCAGGGACCCCAATGACAAGATATATGTTTTGTTCCTGCCGTGTATCGGACCGCCACCGATCTGATGCTAAGGATGGTCATCAATATCCTAATCCTGGGCAACCCTTTTAAAACAATTGCTGAGAGTATAAAGTAATGACAATCAATTAGTGAGGAGCGTAAGTGTCCGTTACTCAAGTTTGCCTAGGGGTCTCGGATATGCCCCGAATATCGTGGGTGTTGAGGGTGACAAGTTCCAGTCCCCACGACCACATGTTTTGTAGCTGTTAGCCAAAAAACATTCGGGGATTGCCCGTGTTTGTCAGGCAAACCCCACAAAACAATTAATAGATGAAATCATCTAACATGGCAACCCTTTCAATCTACTCCCAACAGCACAACACTGAGAATTGAGTAATTTGGAAGCCAAGAATCATGAAGACCAAGATCTCCTACTGTTTCCATATTGAGTGGTCCAGAGTGACTTCCCCTAAGCACCTAAGCATCAGGATTTTTCACGACTGTGGAAGGCTAATCTAGGCGCAATAATGACTGCAGTCAACTTGCATCCTAACCTCAAGCATTGTAAGAAACCTAAAAAACTGTCCAGCCAAGAATTGTTGCTTCCTTTCTTAGCTCAAGCCAGTGAGAAATCTAAAAATCGACTAGGCCAAGAACTGTTCCTTTTTTCCTTACCTCTAATCACATGAGAAAAACCTAAACCAATATTTTGCCAAGGATTGTTATTTTAACTTCATCTTCATTCGAGGAACTACAGTGAAAAATATAATATTTATGAGAGTAAATGATCATGTAATAAAAGTGTTGGTTTCTGAAACCCCTGCCAGATAACAGTTGGAATATGTTATGGTCTTGCATATGTGGAATTTTAGGCTCTTGTAGAAAATCTCTGCACAGGGTACCGTGAGTGAGATAGCCCTTTAAAATACCCACTTTAAGTCTCCACTTTAAAACCCTTTTGATGTTGCAATTGTTTTATATAAAAGATCGATGTTTGCATCATATAATAATTGTTGTCTATATTAGTTGCAATATTGTGTCTTTCATACATACATAAGCATTGGGGAGCCTTTATTATAAGTATATGGTGTAGTACATATGGTGTAGTACATATGGTGTCAAATGAATTGTGTGCCTTTATAATCTGCCTTCACCCTTCCAAACACCATCATATATGTGGTTCTCTTTATGCAGACCCCACATTGTTGGCTCTATATGCATTTATTGGCCTATTTTATTACCTATACCTGCCATTGTATTGCGGATTTGTAGCACATTAGTTGGGTGCCTGTAGGCGTAAGGCTACTTACAGTAGCTGACATAGTATTGAATGCAATTTTAATGAGTTCTGGAATTTTACGCTTTGTGTTTCTTATAGTATAACAAAGAAAAATACAGTATATACTAGATTGTGTACTGTGTATGTGCAAAAGGAGGAAACATACTATTAACAGGTTTAATCTGCAGATAGGGCCAAGGTGGTATGGAAAAAAAAGAGTTTTTAAGCAAGAATCCAGCATCTCGCCAATGTTCACACTAAACTCCACCACTCGTCAATAAGGCTGCTTGACTATGTACATGTGTTTATTGCTATACTTCTCTATTGTTATCACTGTAGTTATCTGTACAGTTAAGTCCATATATATTTGGACAGAGACAATATTTTTCTAATTTTGGTTATAGACATTACCACAATGAATTTTAAACAAAACAATTCGGATGCAGTTGAAGTTCAGACTGTCAGCTTTCATTTGAGGGTATCCACATTAAAATTGGATGAAGGGTTTAGGAGTTTCAGCTTCTTAACATGTGCCACCCTGTTTTTAAAGGGACCAAAAGTAATTGGACAATTGACTCCAAGGCTATTTCATGGACAGGTTGATTTGAGGTGTGGTGCTTGCATTTGGAAGGTTTTGCTGTGACGTAAACATGCGGTCAAAGGAGCTCTCCATGCAGGTGAAACAAGCCATCCTTATGCTGCGAAAACAGAAAAAACCCATCCGAGAAATTCCTACAATATAAGGAGTGGCAAAATCTACAGTTTGGTACATCCTGAGACAGAAAGAAAGCACTGGTGAACTCCTCAATGCAAAAAGACCTGGGCGCCCACGGAAGACAACAGTGGTGGATGATCGCAGAATAATCTCCATGGTGAAGAGAAACCCCTTCACAACAGCCAACCAAGTGACCAACACTCTCCAGGAGGTCGGCGTATCAATATCCAAATCTACCATAGAGAAGACTGCATGAAAGTAAATACAGAGGGTTCACTGCACGGTGCAGCCGCTCATAAGCATCAAGAATAAAAAGGCTAAAAAAAAAGCCAGCACAGTTCTGGAAGAACATTCTTTGGACAGATGAAACCAAGATCAACCTCTACCAGAATGATGGAAAGAGAAAAGTATGGCGATGCGCGGTCCAGCTCATGATCCAAAGCATACCACATCATCTGTAAGACCCGGCGGAGGCAGTGTGATGGCGCGGGCATGCATGGCTGCCAGTGGCACTGGGTCACTAGTGTTTATTGATGATGGGACACAGGAATGAATTCTGAGGTATTCAGAGCCGCCATACTGTGTGCTCAGATCCAGCCAAATGCAGCCAAACTGACTGGTCGTCGTTTCATACTACAGATGGAAAATGACCCAAAACATAAAGCCAAAGCAACCCAGGAGTTTATTAAAGCAAAGAAGTGGAATATTCTGGAATGGCCAAGTCAGTCACCTGACCTCAACCCAATTGAGCAGCATTTCACTTGTTAAAGACTAAACTTCAGACAGAAAGGCCCACAAACAAACAGCACCTGAAAACCACCACAGTGAAGGCCTGGCAGAGCTTCAAAAAGGAGGAAACACAGCGTCTGGTGATGTCCATGAGTTCAAGACTTCAGGCAGTCATTGCCAACAGAGTTTTCAACCAAGTACTAGGTGCGGGGTCTGGAAGAAAGAATAGCAACTTTGAAACTCATCAAAGAGAATGAAGACTTTCTAGACAGAACAGAAGCATCTCTACTGGTCACAGAAGGTGAAAAAAGTGTCAGAGAACCTCCAAAAGCAGATGAGTGGAAGCAATGTGACCAAAAGAAGCAAGAAGACCATGGAGAAATCACCAACCACACAACTGAAGAACCGATATCAAATCTTTGTAGAGGATGAAGATGGCACACCTAAGGATGAAGCAATACCAGCAAGCAAAAAAGAAAAGGGCACACAGCAACAAGTGACAGCAAAAAGTACAGCCAAGAAGCAACGAAGAGTGGTGGTGGTGGGAGACTCACTACTGAGAGGCACAGAAGCAGCCATCTGCAGACCGGACATAACTGCAAGAGAAGTATGCTGCCTTCCAGGTGCAATGATCAAGGATGTGACCGATAGGATACCAAAGCTCTTCAGCTCCAAGGACGTCCACCCATTTCTTCTGATACATGTTGGCACCAATGACACGGCAAGGAAAGACCTACCGACAATCTGCAAAGACTTTGAAGAGTTGGGGAAGAAAGTAAAGGAACTGGATGCACAGGTAGTTTTTTCTTCTATCCTTCCAGTAGACGGGCATGGCACCAGGAGATGGAACAGGATCCTTGATGCAAACAACTGGCTAAGACGATGGTGCAGACAACAAGGATTCGGATTCCTGGACCACGGTGTGAATTACTGGTACGATGGACTCCTCGCCAGAGATGGACTACACCTCAACAAACCTGGGAAACACACATTCGCCAGAAGACTCGCTACACTCATCAGGAGGGCGTTAAACTAGAAGAAGAGGGGACGGGAAGAAAAACA